>NW_021136938.1:0-455105 GCF_004193835.3 Ostrinia furnacalis | reverse complement strand
TCGTACAGGGGTACTACATGGTAAATTAAATCTCTTCGGCGAAAACAGGATAATTTAGATCGAACTTCACTTGGTAAGTTCGTTTGATCATTTAATTTTAAGTTACTTGCAATTGTATGATATATTTATAAAATTTATAAGTAGGTAGACTTTAGATTTATAATAATTGTTAATAATATTTAATAATAAATTTATTTGTATTGCTGTACCCAACCGGGTGTGCATTTGTATGTTAGTACCTAGTACCTAACAATATACAATGTATCTATTATGTGCAATAAATAAATAAATAAATAAATAAATAAATAAATAAATAACAAATTACGCAAATCGATCTCCAAAACCTTAAAAGGCTTTGCGAAATCATTTTAAGGACTTAGTTTTCTTATCGAATGGACAGAAAAATGAAACACTTTTTCGTGGATAAAAATAAATTTATTAGGGATTGCACATTGATTAAAATAATATTTACACATGTACCTATGTACATAATCAACAATTTTACCCTAAAGTTACAAAGAATGGTTTTGTTTGTTAACCATCTTAAATATTTGTGAAATAGTTAATCATTTATCAATGAACCTACCTACACACCTGCAACTTGTAAAATTATGGATTATTAGAACCTATCTTGTTACGTTTATTATCACAAGTGGCACGTCGATAATTCGAAGTAACCAAACCAATCATTCGAAAACAAAATATCTACACATTAGATTTAGTTTTAATTTAAACTAGTGACCTTTCCGGGAATGTAGGTAATTACTTACATTATAATCTTTCTCTTGAATCACTCTATTGCTAAATTATTTTTTTATTTTTGCATCAAAATCTTAATGCGGTTCACAGAATACTACCTACCAAGTTTCAACAGTATAGCTCTTATAGTTTCGGAAAAAAATGGCTGTGATATACGGACGGACAGACGGATAGACAGACATGACGAATCTATAAGGGTTCCGTTTTTTGCCAATTGGCTACGGAACCCTAAAAAAATGCATTAAAATCCGTTGCGTAAGTAGTTTAAAACATTTAACTAGGCATACAAAAAGTGGGAGCGACTTTGTTTTATTGAGGTAAAGTAGATAGATAGATAGATATTTATTTGCATTACCATAATGTAACATAGGATAGATAAGGCTTAAAGAGAATATTAATTTGCTGTTTAATTAAAAACATTTTAATTTTAGTTTAATTAACTACTTATAATAATATTATGTTACTAATTGCTTTGTTTAGGTATAATAAAACTCTCACTTCCTGTTTTCCTCATAACTCATAGAATTTATTATTGTTTGTTACTAAAATAATTGTTGTTGTTTGTCTGCAATTTGCGTTTTTTTAACCGACTTCAAAGAAGGAGGAGGTTTTAATATTATGTCCACAATTTTGTTTGAAGTGGTGAGCTTTATGCTGCCAAGAACCGACGAAGACTAAAAATAATTAATTTATTATTACAATTATTTATCTAATTATTACTGACCAATGTCAACAATAAATAAACAGTCGATGCAAACATCACAAGGTAGTTACTACTAAGTACTCATCATACAACTATACTAGGTAGGTACATATTATAGTATATTACGTCTACAAGACATAACACATTATAAAGATATACATATTTTATTCCTATTTATTTCTAATAGACATATTTGGTAGCTACGGTCATGGTCACTAACATTAGAATGTTAACATTAACAGCACGGGATTGCTACCATGTAAATAAATACATTTTCACTTTCATGTTAACTATTCAAATAAACATAGGTTACTTAATAATAAGTTTGTTTTAATTGTTTCTCCTTGAAATAAATCTAAACACAAGTCGCATATCAACGATTTAAGTACGATAGGTAATGTAGAGTTCCGCATCTTCCTAGCTTATAACTACTTATTTTATTTCTATAAAACCGCTTAATAGGTACTAAAAATAAAATGAATATTAGTACCTGCCTACCTACAAGTAAAGAAAGACAATCAATAATTCGTTTGATAAAACAAAAAATATTATAAATTAAATAATAGGTTACATATTTTTATCCATATATACGTATCTATGTAAGTGGGTAGTACACCAAAATTTTTCTTTACCTCTTTCTTTCTACATGATTAATTTAAACTTTATTTTAGACAAATGAATTTTTTATTAAAAATCTCGAGACATGTAGGAAAAGTTAGAAAAAGCTTAGGGTAGAGCCTGTGTGCTCTAAATTTAAATGTGAGACTTTGTTTAGTAGAATAGAACCTTGAGCACAGGCGTAGGTATCTACGCAATTTGTGTAGAGTCACTTAGCTGTAAATTAAAAGTGAAATTCTTTAAAATTAAATAATGTTAAAATAACATAATATATAAGCCAATTAGTTTACATTTGAAATATTTGAAATTAATTTAACATTGGTGTCTCTTGTGTCGGCTTAGATCTTGTAAGAGGTTTCAGTCAATTTCATTCAATCTGAATGACATCGGATTGGTTATTCAAAATATTTCTCCGCTCCGACTTGGTGGAAACCGGGCTTTATCCCACCCAAGCTCCAAAAAGTTCCCACACGCGTTTGAACAATACCTTGGGACATATTTTAAAAGGTAGAGAAAAGTGAGGCGTTAGTTTTTGAAAGCGCCTTACTAATATCATAAATGTGAGAGTTTGTAAGAAGGATGGATCTTTCACCCATAGCTACGTTTTATTTTTTATACATCAGAATAAAAGTGTTTCAAAGTGTTGCCAATTTTTTTAATACTATACAGGGTGGAATTTTGTAATGCCACCTGGAGGGAAAGTACTTTTAATATTGTAGATAGAAAAATGTTCTCAAAGAAAATATTCCTTTATTTTTGAAAAGAAATAGAACTGCATTCAAAGATTTCCAAAAATTTGCTTGACATACCCGGGAATCGAACCAACTAAAATTTGTTCAAAATTACACCCTGTATTTTTATTACATCTATCATTAGGGTTAAGTATAAGAATGAAATCTCTCTAACAAACTTGATAAATAAAATGAAAGGAAAACCATGAAATCTTAAATTATTTTAATTATGTTACAGAAAATTGTATTGATGGTAGTGAATTTTCGAAAAAATTTCGAAAATCTTTGAATGCAGTTCTCTTTCTACTCAAATATAAAGGAATGTTTTCTTTCAGCAAAATTTTCTATCTACAGTATTAAGAGTACTTTCCTTCCAGGTGGCATTACAAAATTCCACCTTGTATAGAACAAAGTAACTTTATCTTAATTATTTTTAAACTAGGCTTAATGTTTATTAGGCTTTGCAGTGTGTGCTTATTTTTCAATTTCAATTTATTTATTGATATGAACGAAGGAAATTATACACGTGTGCATATTTTTAAACCACGCGCAGCGGTTATAAATAATTAAACATGAAATTAAGTTACTGATTCTGAGTCGCTCCTAAAAATTAGGCAACACTTTGCAAAGTCTATAATGTTAAAAAATAATTACCTACAGAGTCACACAAATATCTAAGTGTAAATATACGATTTTTGAACAGGACTTGACGTAAAAATGCATAAGATCCAAAAAAAAAAAATCCTAAGTTCTTTATACTAATTTTATAATAATAAAAAATAATAATATTTACAAATGTGAAAGTTTGTGTGGATGGATAGATGGATGAATTTTTACTCTCTCACGCAAAAACGAATGAACGGATTTCAATAAACCTTTACAGATTTTTTTTATAAATCAGTATAACATATAATATGTAACGATATCTCTGTGACAAACTACTAGTAGCATGGTAGTAGCAAGTAGTCTCGGATCTCAATCGAATTTTCAACTGACTATGATAGAGTCTCTGTATCATTTCAGATTTTGCACATGTTTTTACAAACTTATCAAATACAAATACCTACAATACAAATACAAACAATTTATTGTTAATGTAATCTTTTTAATCAATGGTAAGTATAAATAATAAGTTGCGATACCGACTCATACGTATCATATTAATATTGACTCTTTTTGGAAGAACATCTTGCGGCACGAGTGTCCACAAAACTATAAAGTTCGAACACTTGATTATAAATGCTTAGATACAAGTAATTAGCTCTATTAATAAACTAAACATTCATTCAAATAGTTATAACGTACTTTGGTTGGTGCTACGTCAGAAACTTGAAAATTGATTGCGGTCAAATACCTGCCTTGTCTAGCATAAATAAAATAAAAATAACTCAATTTATTCTGTAGAAATGAATGCTCAGCGCATCGAAAAATACAATGATAATTAACGGAATTGATAATTTTTTAAGAAATCTGTTAAGCTTTTAACTTTAACATTATTAGACCTTATGAATCCGCTCCTTGTTTATTATAATACATGTTTTTTTGAAACAAAAGTAGGTAAGAGTACCATATTTAAAATAAATGGTCCAATAGCACGTTTAAAGCATCATGGAATCATCCTCATGGAATAGATTTGACGTAATGTTTTTCTATCCCTTAGTCAAAAACAGCATTGAAAGTAAGTAACTCAAATCCGCAAGTTTAAAAGTTAATACATAGTTAACAATATCAAATACGCTGATGACGTTAACTTAACCATACTAAGTTACAACAAAACTGTATAAGAAGATGACAAGTTTCCAAGCAAGTTTCCTATAGGTACTTTTGGTAGGTAATATGAAACAAAATATAAAAAATAAACACTAGAAGGTACAATGTTACTTAACTACCCCTCACACGTAGGCGTAACTTAGTACTTACACAAACAACTCGTCTAACAATCTATTTACTTAAACTAAACACAGCCGAACCGGATGTCCCCTGTCATTATAACAAACGCTGAACATTAATTAACTCGCTCATACATGAGTAGGTACGCGACGCCACAGTATCGAACGGGACAATTAGCGCCCCCACCGCACGCCTCAGCCGCGCCCAGCAGACTGCGCGGCCCGACGCCCCCCACGCGCGGCCCGCCCGGCCAATCGCCGCGGCCCGCCGCCGCCATAGGGCGCGCGCCGACGGGGCGGGGCCCCCGAGGGCCGAGGCCGCGCCGGGGGCTCCGGCCGCCACTCTCGCCCCGAGAGCCACTAGAGGCTGAGCCGTCGAGTGGCGTCGAGTGGTCGGTCGGATGTCCGCGGAGGGCGGCGGCTACTCGCCGTGTCCGGCGGAGGCGCTGCCGGAGCTGAGCGCCGCGGAGCTGGCGATGAGCCTCTCGCCCAAGTCGGCCTTGCTGCAGCAGAACCTGTCGCAGCTGCAGCTGCAGCACTCCACGCCGTTCTCCGTCACCGACATCCTGTCGCCCATCGAGGAGTACCGCAAGCTGGAGCTCGCCAACAACCCGCCGTCGCCGTACAGGTGCGTGGATCGATCGAGGGGGGGGCCCTCCACCCGCTGATTTTTCGAGTGCCGAAGGTCCCGACGAGGGCACTCGAGGCGGGTCGGTAGTCGAAGGATATAGTTCGGTGACGTTTGTGCAGGTATGTCGTGGCCGCGGTCAAGTGACGGAGTGAATGTGTGACGCCACGAGGACTCTTGGAGCGCCGGGCTCTCGTGTGCCTCGACTATAAACAAATCCGGCTCGAATGCTAAATGCAATAATGGACTTATAGTGCGACCTTGCGGAACACTTGGCTGAAGACGCGACGCGAAATGATCGTTGAAGATAACATGTTTATGTATGTATATGTTTTAAACAACAAACAAATACTTAAACTAAGTGACCTTTTAAAATTTTAAACTTATTTAAATTATAGTTTAAAAAGTTTCATTAATAATTAACTATTTAAAACACCAACAATTCCTTCTTCTATAAAAAACCTTCTATAAATTTCAATAATTATTTTTTCAGTAATGAAAATATTAAATTAAAATGTTAAATGTGGACATAAAATAAAACCCTGCTAGACACCCCAGCTTACATAGGACAAACGGAATGAAGAATAGTGACTACCTACTTAATTAACACAATAAATATTTTTTAGTTGTACATTTAATAATATCTCAAAATAAACTTTTAGAATATTTTTTATTCCGGATTCAATTGAACTTTTAAGGTTCACTTAATCAAAGGCTTTATAAAGATATAAAAGTTAATTTGTCAATAAATCAGTTTTATTTCATGGCTTTTAATTAAATTTGAACCTATATGAATTAAAAATTCCGACTTTTAAAATTTTCTAATATAAAACACATTATCTTGTGCTATTATTTATAACTTTAGGCCTAAATCATAGGAAAGAAGCTGGCTACTATGGTTGTGTTTATTAGTGAACAAAATTAAATGGTGAGCAACATTTTGTTTAATTTTCAAACAATTTGAAATGAGAGCAATACTTGCAGTTTCTAGTAAGTACCATCTAGTGCTATTCATTAAAATTATCGCAATTTTGTCAAACATTAACGTATAGTTTGGAAAAAATATTCTTACAAGAATCAAAATTAATTATTTAAGTATTTGATAAAATTTCAATACTAGGTATATTATTTATTGACAAAATTGGTATTACAATTTTACAAAGTAATACTAAAGAATTAAATAACCTTGAACATTTTATACTGCGCTATTTTACAATTTATTGAATGTATTTTTTACAATTTATAAAACACGGTGACCTAAAATAAAACCCTGTCCGACACCTTCAACGCAACGGTATGTGACCATAACTAACCTAACCAAATAATCGGTTTTGAATTTGTACTTTTAAAAAACTTAATTATTTTCACAATCCAAACTTTGAAAAATAACCTTTTTCTATCGAATTACTCAATCAGAAGCTTTGAAGATTTCAAATGGCCATGATTCAATTTGTAATTCATAATGCGTAATACCTTATCTACATAAATATAATATTAGCACTAAAATGAAATTAAGGAAGTATTAGAAAACTAGCTTTTGCCCGCGGCTTCAACCGCGTGAAATTTAGTGTCACAGATCGGCATAAATTATAGCCTCTATGTTAATCTGGGTTATAAACAATAATAATGTAAAGTTTTATCTAAATCTGTTCAGTACTTTTTGCGTGAAAGAGTAACAAACATCCAGACATCCATACAAACTTTCGCATTTATAATATTAGTAGGAGTAGGAAGTAGGACTAGTAGGATATCTGTCGATCAAAAGTATCATTATTTTGTACAGAAAAAAAAAATTAACAAGTTTGGTTATTCAGAGAATAAGCTTGTAGATGCGCGCGAGGCCCCAGGCCTTTGAAAACCGTTTATGTTTAGAGGATTAGTTGAAAATGTTATTTCAGTTAAATCTTTTGAATAATAGAAAGTAAAATGTCAATATTAAATGTGTGTTAAAATTAGAAACGCGGAATTTACAAATCGTCAAATATTTATTCGAAAGTATTCAAACATTTGAAAATTATAAATAACTTGAAAAAATCGAACTGCCTAAGGCGGGAATTGAACCCACGACCTTCCGCTTGCCGGGCGACTGCTCTTCCAATTCAAATTAGTTTGAGATGCGACTCTAAACGCTAAAAATTTAATAACTATTCAAACATTATTTTAAATAATTTTCGTTTGTGTGAGTGTAGGTTTGTCTACAGCACTACAAGAAAGCGACTAAACCAAGAAATAAGCCACAAGCTTGGAAACAAATAAATAAAAACGATTATAAACAAAAATATAATAAAGCAGTAAGATAAAACATAATGTTAGAATGTGGTCTTCTAATTTAGGTACGCATTTATTTACATAATTTCTGAGTTGTTAGTAGTGTATTGAAATTAACAAATTTTATTAAAATGTTCAAATGTAACAACAATACGACTTGATAAAATAATAATTATTAGGTATTTTAAAGAATTAAGCGTATCTAACAGTGGTAGTAGTAGCTTCCTCGCTTTTAAATTAGCAATGCTCCAACTGCAACCAGGCTCTACATTGAAATGTAGCATATGTAATACTTAATTACAGATATTCAATTGAACATTGAAACACAAATAATACTAATAACATATAAACCTAGACCACAGAATAAGCATAGGGACTTCTTTACACCATATTAAATATTTTCAGGTCTTTAACCCATAATTGCTGTTGCTTTAGTCTCTAACGCATGTAGTTTTCACCTTTAATTAAGTTTGCATTTAACGAGTGTCATTTTTTTAAGTTACTTTTGTGAGAGCTACAATGTAACCTTGTTGGTGATCAAATAATAAATAAATAAATATTGAGTTGAAAGAAGAAGACTGACGCAACTAGCCTCAAGTTTAGAAAACTTTATATGTCATGTATTTTACCAACCATAAGCATGGGCAGTAACCATTTACTTAGATAGGAATAGAACGTGAGCATAAAACTCTAGCGCAAACATTGACTCTGCACTCCACGCAAGTGTGTGTGTACTCATGTAAATACAGATCCTTATTTAACTTCGTACCTGGTTATGTGAACTCTACATAGCACGGACATAATATGACGGTAGATAGATATTCGTCCAAAAGGTAGAGGTTATGCAAGAAAGAGTCGAAGAGATGACGATATTTTTTAGATTTACACTATTTGGTAGAACAAGCAAAATCTAATTTTTGTAATTTAAGGCACATGTTTAGCGCCAAGAAAGAATTGTTATATTTAAAAATACACAAACGGGAATTAAATAAAATGGTGAAAATTAAAACTAAAAAATTTGAAATAAAAAGATACAAATTCCTGTACAAAAGACATCAACGAAATCTTAATTTCAAGAAAATGCTTCGTTTTCACAGAATTTTATTTTAAAGGCTTTTTCTTTACTGTTACTTATTCATTCAATTATTATTATTAATTATAAGTATAATTATTAAGTATAATTAATATGTTACCAGCAGTCACATCTCTTACTGATAGAGGAAGAAAAAATACTGATTATAAAGTCATAAAAAATGTGTTTATCACTTAGATAAGTGAACAAAACTATCCGACTGCGAGTAGGTACTTAAAATGACAATTTATTTTGAAAATAATGCGAAAAAGGTATCACAATCGCGTTGCACTTGTTTTTTTTTAATCTATACTATCTATAGGTACTTAATATTATAAATGCGAAAGTAACTCAGTCTGTCTGTCTGTCTCACTTTCACGCCTAACCCATTGAACCGATTTTGATGAAATTTGGCATACAGATAGTTTGAGTCCCGGGAAAGGACATAGGATAGTTTTTATTTTTATCCCGGTTTTTGAAACAGGGACGCGCGCGATAATGTGTTTCTGTGATAGACAAAATTCCAAGCGGGCGAAGCCGCGAAGTGGAAAGCTAGTTTTGTTATATTTTAACTGTTTTGCCCAAAATATAATTCAAGTGAAAAGATGCCTACATTTTATAATATTGAAAATGACGATATAAAATGAGATTTTAAATTAAACTTCACTTGGAGCACTGTAATGCAATTACACCGAGAAGCAATTAATTGCAAAAACACGCGTTTGATCGAAAGACAACAGCCAAACGAAACCGAATTATCACCAATTAACCTAACCTAAAACAGTTGGCGGCAAATTTTCCCGCCCTGTCAAAACTTAATTTGTCAACTCAACATCGTAATGGCGGCGCTTGGGGTGTCACTTTTGACAGATAAGTTTGCCACCAAGAAGGTTATGTGTAGTTTTTATTCTGTGGGGTTTAGGGTATGGAATTGCGCGTGATGTGGTTTGAGGATGACACAGAGGCGATGGAAGGAGATTAAATTGTGTAAATAGGGATTAGGCAGATAAGCCACCATTGTTTGGAGGTGACGAGCGGCGCCAGGCTGCGGGTGGCATGGGTGTGTGGGACAGACATTAACCGAAATTGTTTAATCATCGCTCCTGGGTTTGAATTAAAAGTCATTTGAAAGGATTTGCTGCGAAATAGGATTCGTACGATAAAAACAGCTTATTCGTTGGGAGCTTTAACAAAAAGTCGTTTTGAGAGCATAATATTAAAAAAGATCGACAAACAAAATTAAAGTAGCTGCGGAAGAAAATTGAAATTCCAATAAAGCATTATCTGTTGAAGATATTGGGGCGTTAGCAATATCAACAGTAACTAAATTTTTTTGCAAAACTATAAATAAGCTGTTTCAGATGAGCTGACAGGTTTTTTTAACAGCAAAAAATTAAAGATACTGCTGATATCGCCAGCACGGCAGTATTGTTAACCGACTTTATTAAAATATTCATTTCCTTGTCCTGAAAACTTATTTTAATCAGGCTCTTAGTTTTCGAAATTTGCATTTCTCCATTGGAGTATTATTTGCGGTTAATGCTAATAATTTTACACTGTATTCCGTTTTCGATCAAGAGTGTAAAGCCGTTCAACTCTCAAAAAGGACCGCTGACCAAAACCACCATTATAGCAACAATTATGAAACGAGTAGCCATTTCATTGTTGTTATAATTTCATATCCGGCCTAAGGCTAATATTGGTAGTTTTTTTTTCAGCTAGTACCTACACCTACAGTTTACAGTTTATCTAGGCTTATGATTTAGGTTGTGTTTTTGTAACCACTTTTTTACGGCACTGTAGCCAGATTGCAAATAACATTCTGATATCTGCACCTAAGTTATAGAGCGGAGTGGGTTTATGTCAGTCTTTTACTGTATACCAAGAGTAAGAGTTTTGCTGTCAAGTTGTAATTTTGTTACTCCCTAATTAAAAAGTACCACGAATCGAATTATGGTCGATTCACACATATCCGTGAAGCCACAGTTCCATCAACAGTTCACTCAATTTCAGTACCAGTGCTTCAGTATTGCGTCAGTGATTCAATATAGGGGAGAGTTCGGTATATTGTACCGCCGAGTAAATTGTACCACCCTCATATTTCGTAAAGTATTTATTGAATGTCTGTAATTGCAACACTCAGCGATACACAACTAAAATCAATTAATATCGGCCATGTGGTTTTTGCCGTGACAACAAACACGTTTGTTTTATTTTGAAAAGTATTTTTTCATTGTTTTCAAGTAACTTTTGACAATACATGTTTAGTTTGTAATTTTGTTAAATTGAATCACAGGATGTTTCTAATATATTATTTAGAAGCGTAAATTAGTGTGGATTACAGTTATTTGAAACATTTTTCGGTATTTATAAACTATATTTTTTACCGATTTTTTAAAAGCACTATCACCTAGTCGGCTAAATTGTACCACATCAAGTTGTATGGAACTTTACCAAAGGATTTTGAAATTTTTTTTAGTAAATCATATTTTGAAGTTATAATAGCGTAGTTATGTTTGACTAACAATAAATGAAAGCAAAAGACTGGCAAAGTAGATTAGGTACAAGTGTGTGTTACGATAATTGGAATTACAAAACTTTTACTCAAAATCGTGATAGCGTGTAAAACAATATCGATTGTCTATGTTATTAACTACTGTTCCTTTTCGTTACCTAATTTGTTAAGAATGTATCGTATAATAATTTGCTATAGTTTTTTTATAGGCTTGAAATTTATTGAAATCCAATTTAGTAACCCTGTGGTACAAATTATCCAACCGGTTGGCTAAATTGGACCGAAGCTCTGAACTCGTACTTTGTTGATTTGTGCTAAATATACAACAATCATGTTAATTAATACTTATGAAATAGTAAGTTGAATAATGTATCTTTTATTATATACCATGGACATTAGCAAAATCAAAAGAAAACTATGTGTAAAATGGGATTGAAAAAAACTGGTCCAAATTAGCGGACTCTCCCTTACTTGTTACTTGACACAGTACACGAAGCTTCAGTGATACAACCGTGATATCAGAGGTGCTGTTACCGTAGGATAAAATCTGTACAAGGTGATTGACACAATATAGCGTACGTTTTGAACTTTCAAATGAATACGATGGCTTTACACAATTCCAGTACTGGTCCGTGAATGAGCAAATGCGTTGACGGAACTGTGGCTCCATGGATATGAAGAACAGACCAATAAGAAACTTGACGTGCATTTTATTAACCGCCTCTTTCCCCCCCAGATCGAACTCGTCCGGCAGCAGCATCAACTCGCCGCTGGGGCCAGCGGCGTCCTGCGGGATGGCTGCCAACCCGTACGCGGTGCCGCTGTACGGCGGAGCCCCGGTGCAGGGCTACGGCTGCGCGCCCGCCGACCTGCCGCACTACGGCGACATGCGTGGCGCCGGCTGGTACCCCGCCTCCAACGACCCCAGGTTTGCCAGTGAGTCGGCGGCTTCTATCGTTGAACCTTTTTTAGATGTGAAACTGCTACAAACACTGTAAAACTTTCTAAGACCACAACGACTGTTACGGTACTTTGTAGCACTGGTAGCACCTGTGTTAGATACTACCCTAAAACACCTAAGGTTTACAGGCTTCTACGTTGAAACTTTTTTAGATGTGAAACTACGCTTATTACGACAAATACAACTGCTACGGCAATTTGTAGCATTAGCTCATTTGCTAGGACTGTGCCCCACTTTTAGTCAAGTCATAAGTAAAACACTGCTTCCAACGACCCCAGGTTTGCCAGTGAGTCGGCGGCTTCTATCGTTGAAACTTTTTTTTAGACGTGAAACTACCCTTACTGCCACATTGCTAGAACTGTGCCCCACTTTTAGTCAAGTCATTAAACTTGCGCGAACCTAGGTGGTTCCCTATCAATACATAAAATTGTAACACTTTTGCTAGGACTAAGACGCTATGGCAACTACGCTTACAATTTGTAGCTCATTTGCTAGGACTGTGCCCCACTTTTAGTCAGGTTATATAGATATGTAAAACACTGCCTCTAACGACCCCAGGTTTGACAGTGAGTCGGCGGCTTCTATCGTTGAAACTTTTTTAGATGGGAAACTAAGCTTTGCTACTACAATTTGAAGCTCATTTGCTAGGACTGTGCCCCACTTTTAGTCAGGTTATATATGTAAAATACTGCCTCTAACGACTCCAGGTTGGCCAGTGAGTCGGCGGCTCCTATCGTTGAACCTTTTTTTAGACGTGAAACTACTCTTACTGCGACAATGCTAGGACTGTGCCCCACTTTTAATAGAGTCATGCGTGCGTGACCCTCAGTGTAAAACATTGCCTCCAACGACCCCAGGTTGACCAGTGAGTCGGCGGCTTCTATCGTTGAAACTTTTTTAGATGTGAAACTATGCTTGCCACGACAATTTGTAGCTCATTTGCTAGGACTGTGCCCCACTTTTAGTCAAGTCATTGAAGCGTGCGTGACCCTAAGTGGCTCCCTATCCATTAGCATAAAATTGTAACACTACACAAACATTGTAACACTAGTTAGGACTAAGACGCTACGGAAACTACGCTTGCCACGACAGACACGACTGCTACGACGATTAGCTCATTCGATAGGACCCACTTTTAGTCAAATCATTTAAGCGTGCGTGACCCTAAGTAGAATTCTGTCTCCAAGGGCGATATCATTACAAAAACACTAACTACATATTTTAAAAGCAATGTTTAAATTGCTACGACAATGACTGCTGCGGCAATACGTAGCACACAGTCACTCATTGCTACAAGCTCTATCCACTGCCCAATTTTCAGTTATGTCATCTTGAGTAAAACCAAGGAAAATACTACCTCTAACGACTCAGAGTTTGCCAGTAAGTCGCGGCTTCTACCGTTGAATTTTTTTAGACGTGAACTACTATACACTGTAACGATTACTACGATCAAAACAAACATTAAGAAACTAATTGTTATTGTATGGTTGTGTGTTCCCCACAATTATAGAAATAAAGACATACAACCGAACCAAGTTTGCCAATTTTAAATAGCATTATAGTGCTACGTTAGACGTTAATATTTTAGATACTACTTATGTTTCCGTTTGAAGGACTGAAGTGATTACGTCACCATACTCGTGAGGTCCCTAGGTCAGCCCTACACCTGCTCCACACTTGACCGATGTTTTTCTAAAACAAGGTCAGAATAAACTAGCCTTTTGACTTGTAGTCTTACAAAATGAATGAATGAACACTCTACCTACATTATTATAGACAGTGAAAGCATAAAGTCAGATAATAGTTGATTGTGATCCTTATTCAATATAAAGCTAGGTATGTCTATTGGTACTGTTATTCATGAAAGAATGTCACTGGTCATTTAGCAATACTTCTTCGTGCGTACATAATATGACCGAGGAGGTATACAGTGTTTAATATACATAGTTTATATCAAAATGTTTTTATTTCACAAAAAGATATAAAACCACGCATTGGGCGTCAAATAAAAGCCAGACACAAATAAAATTGAACATTAACCTGCTCAATGGCCGAAAGCTCGACAAACAATGTAATTAAAGTGCTCCAAATCAACATCGACAATAACGCCACCTGCTTTCCACCAATTAGCTCCGAATTAGCGTATCGATTACAATGTTTTGACGACAAAATGGCGGCGAGGCGCGCGTAACTGGACGCCCCCATTCTCGATGCGAACTCGCCGAGTGGGTGTCGAGTTACATTCGCCAATTTCGAGATGCGATCGTCTGTAACAGTGATACCTGTCGCTATTTGATACTATGATGTTTGTGTAGACGGGTGGAAAGAAACGTAAACATTCCAAAATATTAGGGGCTGAGGGTGTTGATTCACGCATATTTTTGAGGAAATATGTAACATTATGATTTGTTTGCTTATTTGCATCCATTAATTCCCGAGATAAGTACTTACCTTTTCGTATTTGTCTTTGCTATCTAGTGTGGCGTCCAAACCTGATTACGTTTTAGGTCCAAGCAAAGCTCCATTTTATAGTCAAAATTAAGACTGAAAATTAGCTTTGGCTGCTGGATATAGAGTCACCGTCAGTTCAACATGGTTCAAAGGTTAGTTGAGAGGGAATACCTTCACCTTGTAACCTTATATTTGTAAAAGAAGTTATAATAAGTAAAAAATAATTGATTCAAACCAAGGCTGTATCTTGTTCCTACATTTGGACGCGATACAGAATCTATACAACATTTATGCTATTAATTAGCTCTTTTTAATGCACGTTTCAATAAATATTCGAGATCACATTTCAATATTATGCTTTCACTGTCATTCTCATTATCGAAAAACAAACTTAAGACAACTTAAGTAAGCATCACAAATTAAAAGAAGCAAAAACATGGCCAGGAAGAGCACTTAACATTATTTTCTTGTATGCTGTCAAAGATTATTAAAAAACCTGAAGTGTTAACATGCTTAATGAGTCGCATACGATGAGTTTTAATCTTCAATGAAGGCTCTACATCGTACATTTAGTAGAATTTATACTTTTCTCATTCAGAAATATCGCTAATCTAATTGCAAATTAATGACATTAGTGTTCTAAAAGTCTAAAAGCTTTTTTTAACATGTGTTACATTTTTTTTGAGTTCGTGGGTTGTGTATACTTAAATGCCCGGAAAAGGGCCTGTATACAAACATAGAATTTGATTTATTATAGTAGAAGTTTCATGGATTTCTCCAGAAGTGAAACTTGAAACTTCACTTACGTGGTGTGCGCAATTCACAATAATATATGTGGCACACGACTTGACGCATACGACAGACAAGGCAATGCCTAGGTCTATCAAATCACTTGACTTTACAACAATTACCTACTATCTCATCTACACCGTTTTGTCTTTGACCGTGTAACCCAATATTACACGGGAGCACTGAGCAGTAGTGATGTCGCGAGTCTGTGGGCTCAGGTGCCGCCATTGTTCGATATAACTCGGTAGGCTCTGTTTGCTTATTGTCTTTGCCGACAACGATAATTACTCTGCTTTCCACAAAGTATGATGAGAAAATGTCTTGCCTGAGCATGGATTCAATATCAGATTGAGGGTTCTGTGACCTGACAAGAGTCGAGATCTGAATGTTATTAGAAAAATACCTATTTTAAAGCCAAGCTAATTTAATAAGCTTCACTTTAGAAATAGGTGTTAATATTGTGCCGTGTTTATTGTAAATTACCTACTTTTCTATAATGTGAAATTTAAGAATACCATAATTAAAGTGAATGTTAATGGCACAATTGAATTAATAAGAAAAGATTAAGACGGGCTTGTGAACATTACGTTAGTAAGAAGCCTCAAATTAAAAAATCATATTTAAATGTAGAGCGTGTCTACTGGTCAGTTAAGTATAAATTCCAGCTTTTAGTTATCCTATACCTCTACATGAAGTAAACGGCAAACCTTCGTCGCTGACTTACTCCACAAACTAACACAATACATAGCGTCCGTTACCAAACAATTTTAGACCGCGGCTAAGCCAATTACTTGTTCCGAACTAATTCCTAAAGAGCTCTCAAAACTGATGAACTGACCTGCGTACACCACTCCAAAGACAATGGCATAGACAATAAATGGAAACCCAATCCGAGAGGCAGCCAGTAGTCTGTCCTCAGAGAAAGTCCAAACATTGAAGAGTAAACACGCTTAGTCTATGGACCCGTTTAGCCAAAGATTAATTTGGGATCAACCTAGAACTAAAATGATTTTGACTACCTCGGATTTATCATGACTCATGCTCATTCTACTGCTAAATTGGTTGCCTTACCTCTTTAATAAGACTTACAGTATTTCAACGATGAAACGTTACTGTTTGATTAGAAAATCTTGTATTGGCAAGTAGTATAAATCTCTACATATTAACTAAATAATTATTAAAGATCTTCATCTTCAGATGTAGTTCATCTAATGTTCTTATATGTAATAGGCTAGTTGCCTAAAAAATTTTTTTTAGTCCGTAATGTTTAATATCAAAAAATATTGGACACATATATTTTTATTTGTCAATCTAACAAATAATTACATAGTTATGGTGCGTTGAAGTTGCGCACGACGTCACGACGTGCGGCATTTTTAAGCAAGCGTTGACGTCACGGGCCTCTTCTTATGAACTTTGGCGCGCTTTATCTCTTTAAATTTTCATTAGTTTGAAAAAGTGAAAAATACGTGTAGAGTATTTTTTGATAAGTTAACTGACGGACTAATTAAAACTCTTGCTTTTTGACCCAGGCAACATCCCCATTGAAGAGACATATCGATCATAATTACGCATTAAATCTTCTATGACCGTAAATTTACACGGTAAGCTCTATTTAATTGGCTGCTAACCTGTTGTCTAATAGCTTTCGAGAGCTCCTCGAGTAATTTATTATACTTAAACAAGATATTTGCGTAGTGTAGTGTTTTTCTTCATACGAGTATTCTTAGAATACACACTTATCATCTTGATTTATTTTTTTGTTACATATAACAATCTTTTCTATACGTATATCGTAAGTATTCTAAATCGAGGCATGGAAAGCAAAGTATACAATAATAATTAAATCACATTATTTAGCAATTAGTATAACGATTACCCAATCTAAATACGGTCAACGATTACGATAAAAACGCCAAATAACTTGAAATAGCGCAAATAACAAAACCCTTTTGTGAAAGAACATTACTCAAGATGAATGAACAATAGAGCACAACGGGATATACTTACGAGTGATTAGACTACAAACACCGAGATTACGGCACGCTTCCGCACAGATAAGCATCTTCAAGAACAGATTAAAACGGTAAACGAAAACTGTTCGAGCACAAAAACACGCTCTCGAATGCTGTCCACCGAATTATTGCCACTAGAAAAAATGTTATTAGAAAAAGCGGTCCGAGAACGCTACCCTGCAGCACGCCGGACTCCCGTACCTGGAGGGACAAGGGAACCGTGTAGGCACAGATAAAATAAGCAATTCCATCCGATCGGTCCCATGTTTGTCCACCACTAGAGTCTTGGCTGTGTCAACAGTCGGGCTCACGTCGGCAAATAGCGTGAGGTCGATGCAGTCGAAGGCTTTAGCTAAAATTATTTTAGTCTATTGCAGGGTTGTCGTGTTAAACGTTACATTCACTGGACATTATGTTTTCATGCTGACGTAATAATTATTGTAATTGAAAATAACTCAGCATTTCCATAAAATATCCATAATTTACCACGCGTCTATGTCAACATCTTAATTTTCAATATTTCTCAATGGAAGAGTTCTATTCAATACATTTGTATTCGTTTGGTCGGCTGTTTGGTGTAGTGGTTCAGAACGGACTACTATGCCGAGAGGTCCCGGGTTCGATTCCCGGCCGGGCAGAAATTGAAATGATGAATTTTAATTTCTGTGACGGGTCTGGGTGTGACTATGTATAATATTTATGTATTAAAAAAAGGTATATAAGTAGTATATCCGTTAAGCTAGCACCCATAATACAAGCATTAAGTTGCTTACTTTGGGGCTAGCTGGCGCTGTGTGAAATTGTCCAAAGATTTATTAATATTCTGCTTCGTGACCAGCCCTGTCCAATAGATGTAAAATATTTTAAGTATGTAAATGTGCCTGAAGGTAAAATGTGGACAAACAACGCTTTCCACTCAATGTTGTTACTTCATCAAGCGCTTCTTGAGCCGAGTGTCCGCGCCTCGCGGTTGGGAAACATACATAATGTATAGTCAGGTGTGAATAATCATAGCTTTCGGCCTATGTCATTAAAGTGTGTCTTAAATTAGGTGTCAGATTTTTAACTGTATCTTTTACCGCAACATAAAAACTATGCAAAGGCACTGCAAAAGAATGCCTCGTGAAATTCTTTTGATAAACAACGCGGAAGTGAAGTAGCGCAAGTTTAAAAAAATATTAATTACGGTGCGGCAAAAAACAGATACTTACCTGTAACGTCAAGTATAGCCATAGATCAAAAAGCGTCAGAAGCACATGGTCAGCGAATTACGCGCCACGGGGAAAAAATAAGTGTGTGTGACACACTTAGTTGGTCGGAGCGCGCCTAATGCGGAGTGGACGCGTCAGCGGCAGGCGGCAGTTTGTCTTGCAGCGTGGCAACACTGAGGGAAATGGGAAAATGTTTGCTATTTCATTCCCACGGTTCACCGCGTTTCTACTTTTGAATTGTGGCCGGCACGGGTTTATTTGATGTGTCCTCTGGATGTTTGCTTATTTTGAGGCTTTGGTTTCGCAAATAATTTTCTTATTAGACCTTTGCGGTCGTAGGCGGTTGGAAAGTAATCAGTGGTTTTGAAATATGATTATAAGTAATATTTAAAAGCCTTTTTTTTTCATAAATTAAAGCTTTCATCTTAATTCAACTTGCAATAGCAATCAGTATCTCAAGATCTGAGAATATTATTATCAATTATGCCATCTATATCTCCCATTCAAGCGCTCATTTGGATTCCACGCTTCTATTATCCTACACGTATGACGATCGGTTATTTTAGCTAAGCAAAACATTATTTTTGCGCCCCCGGCATTGTCCCGGAGACGACCCTCGCTACAGCGTGTTTGTTCACGCACAATTTGTCGAGCTGGCAACACCGGGGGTGCGCATTGTCAGCGGTTAATGCGATTAATATGAACTGTCTGCGAAACGGGAATTTAATTTTGATGTTTAGAGTTCGGAGATAATCGCGTTAAGCGGGACTTTTTAAGCGTTTGACAATTGTCTAGTTGTAGTGACTGTCTGTCATGTTAGTCGGAGTTATCTTCACTTTTGCTGAAGGATAAAATATGAAAATTTTTAGTGACTCCTTTCATTATCATAATCAGTATATTTTTTATACTTTATTTCCTGATACTTGTTAAAGCCAATGCTTTAGTTGTTTTATTACTTGTAGCATATTCATTTATTTATGTGCGCAAACTCTTTCTCCAACTCAATTTGTCGTGATGATGTGCTCCTTTCACTCCTTTTGCCATTAACAATACTAGTATACAATGTATCACATCATTCACATCTATCATATCACCGATTTATATTAGATATTTATCGATTTCTTTGACTGTTACTGAAGGTTTTTCAATCTGCTCGCACTCATTTAACCGTCCATTCCGAAGTAGGTCATAGCCGCACTGAGAATCAAATAAGGCAGCATACCTATAGACAATGAATGAACTTATTGCATAGAATGTAGCCTAATATAGCTTACGTGGGTGTAAAAATCGATTGTTCTCGAATGTGTTTCAAATACTTCCTTCTTTGTTTATCCACTAAAATTAATTTGCATGGAACTCATTTATTGGCATTTTTACTTTCAACTGGCTAGTGATAAGTGGGTGATAGTTGTAAGTCAATATTGGGATGGGATATCGGGTTGTGAATTTACTTATTTCCCATAAAGCAACGACTTTATATGTATTGAGCCGTTTTAGTCGGATAGATAGTTTAATTTCTGCCGCGCCTACTGATTGACTGGGAGATAATGCCTTCAAGAATTACCTAAATTCACCACCTGTGAAATTGTGTGGCGCAAGAAAGTACTTATAAAAAACTAAGGTATATGTTAACTGCCCGTTGGATTTTTTATATTTTAATACGCATTTTTATTTACCTTACAAACAGTAGCGTGTTTCCTTGTTTGCTCTTTAGTCTGTACCTGCCATTATTTACACACTACTCGACTAATTTTGTTGCGGTTTCGTAATGAGATAATTTTGTGTAGATAAAATTAGTAATAAAACATTATAAATTCTTTAGATTTGTGAAAAACAAGTATTTGTAACTATATGCACTGTCGTTTCAGCCAATGCAATTTCGAAGTATATTAAATTAGAATAACTTTTATTTAAATAGCAGTGAAATATTTGACACTATTATTTTTGTCAAATCTATGCGGTTTCACTTGCGTGAAATTCAGTTTGTTTGAGCTTGTTCCAAATTATAGCCTAAAATCCATTTACTAGTCTTTGCATAAAAGAATATCATAAGTCTATGCTCGCAAAAAGTCAAAAGTAAGGATCTTATAAATGTGACATTGGCGAAATCTTAGCGAAATCATCACAATCATAGCGAAAGAAGAAGGATAGTAGGATTTCTTAAATAATGTCAAATCATATCTCTGTGGCGAGCAACATATAAATCTCCATAATAATTTCGGTAGCGCACGCCGGTCACGTACCCCGGACACTTTCGAGGCACTTTAGAACCGATTGACAACCGCGGGTTCTACTGTTTATTAAATTATAATTATTACTCTTAAGTAGCTGTGTTCAGTAGAGCAGTAAGTTATTCGGAAATAACCAGGTTTTGGAGTAATTTTACATGCAAGTTAGCCATATATTGTTTTTTAAGGATAGTGTGCATTTCAAACCGGATTTTAAAACTGACAAAACCCACATGGGTGGGATATAAAATATGTATTGGTTGTAGATTTCGATTCAACGACGAGCTTTGTAGAGACGATTATTACGGAGCGATCAGCTGATACAGGGTGGCCCAGAAGAAAGTTCACTTTTGAAAATTCAAGGAAACGAAAACTGTACGTTTTTATAGAACTTTAACTATTGCAATTCAAAGGAAATTTAATGCAATTTATTTTTAAATCTACCTTTATTACATTACATCGCCCAGGAGATTTCCTTGCCGCTTACAACATTCGATCAACATACATCAAAATCTTGAAATGCGTTCGTTAGAATTACCCCGAAACCTATTTTGAATTTTTTGCCGAATGCTCAGCTTTAGTTGCTGCATGGTTGTTGGATTATAAAAATATACTCTATTCTTAATGTAACACCACAAAAAAGAATTTTCTGGAGTGAGATCAGGGCTTCCTGGTGGCCAGGAGATGTCACCCCTGCCTGAAAAAAAATGTTTGTGGGAACATGTCTCTTACCATCTAAATGCTCTCATTTGAAGTGTGACACGTGGCCCCATCTTGATGAAACCAAGTGCTCCGGTCATAGCCTTGTGAATTTTGCAGCTTTGATATCAAAAAGCTTTTCAGCCTACCAGTATAGCGCTCTCAAAAATTAATCATCCTTTCAATGCAACAAACCAATTAAGCAGGGGTGAAATCTCACTGCCTCTAAGAAGCGCTAATCTCATTCCAGCAGACTTCTCTTTGTGGGGTTACCTTGTGAGCAGAGTATACTCTCATAATCCAAAAACTCTGCAGCATTCATTCATCCTGAATCCATTTCGAGGTAACTCTAACGAAAGTTTTCCAAAAATTTTATGTATGTTGACCGAATGTTGTAAACGTCAAGGGAATCACATGTACGATAAAATTTATATAAAAAAGTAAATTTAAAAAAAAAATTGCACAAAATTTCCTTTAAATTGCAATACTTAAAGTTCTACAAAAATGTACAGTTTTCGTTTCCTTGAATTTTCAAAAATGAATTTTCTTCTGGGCCATCCTGTATAACTAGTGGTTATAGTTACTAAGTTCAATTAATTGATGGACATTGTCTGCTACAATCAGTGCGATTATAAGAAAGATAGTTTTGTGACTCGAAGGTTTCGTTAGCCTGTAGATAAACTATTTCAGACGCTCAATGGAGTGTCTTTAACACTGTGATACACATTAATTAGTATTGTTAGTGACATTACAGGTCATGTTTTAGTAGATATTTAAAACAATACATAAACACTTGAAAATTATACAGGGTGTTTAAATCATTGACATCCTTTTAAAATAGACTTTACTCATGATACATAGTAGGTACCTAATTAGGTACATTCCCCAAATATAAGACAAATCCAATGAGTTAAAATGGCTAATAGCAAATAATCAAGCTAAAAAAACATTGTGGCATAGGTAAATTGGATGCCAACGATTTCAATTTCAACCTGTATATTTTGATTAGATTTCTATTTTAATACAGACTCAATATTCTATAATGTTTGTTGACATTACCATTACGACCTTGATTGAAGTCTACTAAGAAATACATAGAATAACATCGGTTTGCACAATTTATTCGGCCGTGGAGCCAATAATGATGTCAGTGTGGAAACGACTGTTTGCACAGCACCGTCATCCAGTGACCTTCATTAAGCCTCATTTCTATATATACCTATTGCATGTTTTGTGAGCCTTGCGGTGACTAGTTAGCGATTATAAATATCGTCTAGAGTCTAGACTAGATATTTTTTCATTGCATTATCATTTTGAGTTAAAATAATTTTAATTCTGCAATGTTAAATTTACCTTAATTCTCTCTCTCCGTCTCTACCTCGTGGGTTGTAAAAACTGGGATTTTAGAGAGATAAACCTCAATCGGCCTCACTTGCTAGCAATTTATTCTTTGTAAATAAATAAATATCATTCAAAATGAAACAGTATTAACAAGAATCAAACAACATAGAAAATATGCCATTCCAAAATTACACGTTAAGAACTCTCGTGATTTAAAGTTTTTAGCAATTCAATTTTGTAAGAAGATTGAGTTTTTAAGAAGTTGCATGGAATATGAAAAAGCTCAATTAGTAAAATAAGTAAATAAGATAATAATAATACAAGTGGGTCCATTAATGGTAGTCCCGGTAGTCTCGCAAAAAGCCAAACAGTTGAAAAACGGAATAGCCTCCTCTAAACTCTAAAACATTTAACCCTCACAGATCTGTATCTCGCCCGAGGCATCGGAGCAAGTGCGATGTGCCCAAACGCACATTAGAAGCAATCATTACACAAATCAGCGGTCAGCGGGTGCATTTGATGAGGGGCGGCCGGCGTGAAATTGCCCTGGGCGTGCGTGCCTCTGACGGGTCGGGGGTTAACATAAACGAATTTTGGATAACTATGCGCGGACCCGCAAATTTGGGAAGAATAATCAAGCAGAGACAGGTCAAATGAGTCAAGTGAAATCTTCAGAACTTCTAATACAGTCACGGCTATTAGAACTAGCTCCCATTTTCACATTATAAGTTTTTGATGACTAAGAAAATAAAAATTGTCTTGCGGTTTCCGTTGTGAGAGACTTATAAAGAGGAATAGGATTGAGTTCGTGTTGGCTTACGGTGTTGCAAAATAGACACCTCAGTACCCAGCTACTAACGCCTGAGTTTGAAATTTTTAAAAAATCTGTTAAGTGATAGTGAGATTGTAACAAAGCCGTAATCGAAAAAGTAGAGAACAGTCTCTTTCAATACAGAGATTCTGGGTTATGTACCAGTGAAGAGTTATTTATGTAATTAACTTAATTTCCGAATAAACTAAGTTAATATGATTCCGTGACTCGGAGGGCAAGTAAAGCCCTATATTAAAAGTTGAGGTTAATAATAAAGCTGAGGAAGCCAAGTTATACAGTTTAATATTTTTTGCATATCTTATTAATATTACGACAAGCCGTCTGATATCCCGAATCGATATAGTTGTTATTACCATTACGTTGAGTGGCCGCCCCGGTCGGTCGCGGGTTCGATTACCGTGTTTGTTGACAATATATGTGCCAGACGGACCGGGCGAGATGGATTTTCTGGGCGAGCGAATACGTTAAGTGCGGGCATTGAGAATTTGATAAATCTTGTAGAGAGAAGTGAATGGTTAAAATAGATCTTAAAACTGTCTGTCTATTGAAACCATTAAGATATTTTAAGAATAGATAGATTAACAGAGAGTGAATTAATTAATAAGAAAATGGAAACAATGACTTTTACTTTTAAAAGTGGATAGGTACCAACAAATGATCAAAGAGGTGCCTTATAAGATAATTTCGAAGTTCAGTGTATATTGTACCTCCATTGAGATATAACTAGTTTCTCAGAAAAACCTTTTAAATAACAATTTAATACAAATCAAGAGTGATTTTGCTAGATAAATACCAACACATTCAATCGAAACTAAACAGAATTCAATAGACAAAGGCCACTTTTTGTTTACAGATAAAATCATGCAACCCTCACATTTATTTGTGTGCTATTTACGTGTCATTTAACGGCATTCGTTGCACAACAATGCATGCGATTGAATGAAACGCAAACGAAACGTTTCAATCCGAGATCCCGATAACTAAATGTCCGGCGGCCATTGACGTTTCTAAAGGTTCGAGTTCTAACTTTTTTTCGATCATATCACTGAACCAAAACACAGGCTACAATAGAACGGGAGTAAGACAGAATGGGGCGTATATTTTATATTGAAAGACCCTTTTCGATGCTGGAGTGTTGTGTAAATACAAAGAGCGGTGGTTTCGGCATAATGTGTGGAATATTGCTCCGTCTGCAGCCCGAAGCCCGCACAATAAAGGTTATGAGATTTGCTCCGCACGTTCTGACGTTGCTAAAAATTCGCTATTGAATCCATGTTGATTCTGCCAGACATTGTTGTGGCAGCTGATGCGGAATGTTCGGACTTTGCATTCAAATGGAATGTTTAAGTCATCGTTTTGTTCTTTACCTACTGAATGAGGAAATAATCTTTTATGATTTTATAGCATCGAATTGTCTTATGGTAGAATCTTTAAACTCTAGATTCTAAAATGGAAGAAAAATACCTAATATGAGTACCTAATATAGGTACTTTGCAGTGCAACATACTTGCAGTTCACAATATTTAAGTACTTTTTTCAGTTCACATATTGTGACATTGGTAAACATGGAAAACATCATCAACATTGAAACGTCAAATGATTAAAATTAAATGATAGAGTGCAGTAATTATTACCACAATGGAAATAATTTCCGAATCACTTAGCAGACCGACTGGGGTGCATCCTCCCCCTCACTCTATAGCCAGAATTCTTGCCATAATTATAAATTAATTGTAGGGACTGTCACGATATACCTATATTAAACTTAGGTTCATATTCAAGTCCGTAATTTGACTTCTGGGCCACTTTTTCGATACTGAATTTGAAATTATACTTTAATACTTCCTTTTTATTTCAGTAACATTCTTAATAATACATTGCGGCATAGGTTGGTGACACAATGGGGTACTTAGTTTACACATTTTAGCGCGATTTTCCACACTGTTTCAAACGGTTTTTCACATGATGTGTGAAAACCCGAAAAAAAAAACAATAAGACGATGGATTAATTAGCGCTTCATCGTATCATTTGTCCTCTACTAATGCTATTTTTGTACCAATTACCAGACATCCTATATCCTACGTTGATACGACAATTGACTGGCAGACCTAGTATTATTACTGGATCCTTATTGGTTTACATTCGATTTAGTGTGAAAATAAGGCACCCAGTAGTAGCATAAGCGTAAATAAAACGCGGGGCAAATGGTGAAGGTAATCGATACATAGAACAGATTACTGAGTCGTGGGGCACATATTAGTAACACGTTCGATATATTAGAGTACATTAGAGCATTTTAGGGCACATTAGGCAGATTGAGCAGTCTTAAAGCGCAAAGGATAGTTGTACAGTCACGGAATGAAAAGGTTCGTCAGTTTTCAAATTGATTCCTTCAACGAATCGCGAGCACATATTACCTTTAGAAACTATGTTACAGAATAATCTCGAGTTAGAGAAAATCTGGGGGCACGGCAGCCCCCCCGCCAAGTCGAGCGCGAAGCAAACACTGCCGTACCATCTTTACTGGAACCATTTCGCCGCATTTTCAGGCCTCTATTTGAGAACCTCTGGATAAGACCAGAACGCAGAAATTTTTGTCATCTAGTAAGCTATAATCACATACTTAAAATCCAAAATTTCAAGTTTGTAGGTCATTTAGTTCCGAAGTTAAGCGAAAGCAAAGTTTCGCATTTACGACACTCACTCACTCACTCACTGATGATCATCAAAATAGAACTAGTACTTCCCATTAACTCAGAGAGCTGAAATTTGGTACAGAGTTAGGGTTTAATGACTACATAAAGGGAAAACTATAAAAACTAGGAAAATCGAAGATCTGGAGTAACACCACATTCATAATCAATACTACTAGCGCCACACCGGCACCGTGGTGTTCGCCTGTACCGCTCATCGCTAGATGGCGTGGCACTTGTTATTAAAACAATTTCTGATTCGTTGTCCATTTTAAAGGTCGTTGAGTTTATTTGTGTTTAATATCGTAAAAAAAATGTCGATGATATTAAAAGAAAAGACGCCGACGTTAAATAATTATGCCACTTTCTACAAAAAGAAGTGAAATCCCACCAAAAACATTCTGTAAAAAATTAGCCAAGTCTCGATGGAGCTGCCTGTTTATCTCTAAAAAGTAATGAAATCTAGACAAAGTCGTGCCAAGTCTATGGTTCATAAACAGGCAGCTCCATCGAGACTTGGCTAATTTTTTACAGAATGTTTTTGGTGGGATAATCTTTACTGTTCGTCAGTAAAGTTCAAAATTATTCAGATCAAAGTTGTTTGACGATTTATCTTGTCAAGAAGATTATTATGATTGATAAACTAAAACCTTCTTGTTGGTTTAACCTGCCATTATTATTTCTATTAAATAAAAAAAAACTACATTTTGTAACATTGCACTGATATGGGATAGAAAAATAAACAAGCAAAACCTTATTTGTCAGCAAACGTCATAATTTATTTAAATGTTAGCAGCACTGTTTCTTGTACTGTTATGTTGGCAGGTTTGACTCTTACAGTACCTAAATAGTGCAAGCGAAAACCGACTCTAAGGTGACGAACCTTTTCATTCTGCGACTGTACTTTGGGGAAATGTATCCTAAATTGGGGCATAATGTAGCACATTGGGGCAGCATCATATTGGGGGGCATAGGCTGTTGGCTTGGCACATACCTGAACGGCTGCTTCAGTTTCCAGGCTGATGACGTCGACGTCTGGCGGCATGGGGCACGTCAACAATATGGGCGGGCTGGCCGCGTGCGCGGGGCCCGACGCCAAGCCGATGCAGTTTCCACTGGCTCAGCGCAGGAAGCGGCGCGTACTGTTCACGCAAGCACAGGTGAATATACACTCTATATTATATATATTTAAGGCATTAAGTCCGCCTTATGTACACTGTTCTATGTGCATGCAGGATGTCCCAAAAAGTAGTGTCAAGCCGAAGCCGAGAGCATCATTTGGGCTACCCGAATCATGATTCTTTTGAGAAAATACAGGATTGTTAGTTTACATTCGTGTTATGGATAGTTAGTTAGTTAGTTTTGCAGGGCAATCGAATACCGCACTTAGCCTCATGATAGGGCCATTGTGCGCGATTTGTGGTTTATCTTCCTATTCCAACCACCCCAGATCCCCCCAGAAGGCGAGCAGCCCGTCCAGGCTGCTGCAGGCTTCCTGTAGCGACGACGGTGATCGAAGAAATTGAGCCCGTTGTTCTTCCACGCTACTGCACTCCATGAGCACATGCTGCGGTGTTTCCTCTGCCTCCATGCACCCCCTGCACAGTGGGCTGTCTGTGACACCTATGTTGTATAGGTGCTTGTTTAGCATACAGTGTCCGGTTATGACACTTAAGACCTTGCGGATGCTGTCCCTGTTTAGTCTGATGAGGCTGCGGGAGAACTTTTTCGATACGTCCGGAACCGCATCTTTTGTTTGCCTGCATCCTTCGCTATTTTTCCATTCTGAGTGGTGTTTTTCTTCTGTTTTGGAACGCAGCCAGTTCCTGATCTGTGCTTGTGGTATCGGCAGTATTGGTTCTGGGCCAAACACTGTTGTGTCCGAACCTCTTTTTGCCAGTTCATCCGCTGCGTCGTTGCCTAAAGAGTTACTGTGCCCTTTGATCGTGTTATGGATGTAAATACTTCTAAATCAGCTAGGCCTAGTATTCATCTAATAATAATAAAAAATCAGGCATGTAACTTGACTATTCACGCCACAGTGACGAAAAAAGTGCCTAAGCACAGAAATTTAAAATAATCATAACTCGAAAATTATCAAAAATTGTGGAACATACATGGGGGTGATTTGGATAGCCCTAGTGATGCTCTACCTCTGAGCTTCGGCTTGACACTACTTTTTGGGACACCCTATATAAGTTTATATAAATAAATAAAATACTTATTATGTACATTAAGTTACTACTACTACCTACTACAACTAAAATCACGCACGCGAATTGCTGATCGATTTAGAAACAATCAGCCGTGTAGGTTGGTATTATAGTTGTTTGAACTTACTATAAATTGTTGAGAATAAAACCGCCTAGCCTACACATGTAGTACTCGTACTTTAAGTACTCGTACATTCCACGGCAATCCATCTTTGAAAGATCCTGTAATACAGGATCCCTGAACTGGACTATTATGTGAACACACATGTCAAATCTCATAGGTTCGTGGGAACAAGCCGGTTGTGTTAATGAATCTTATTACGGAGAAATAGACAGATATATTTAGATGATAAGTAGGTACTACCTACTTCATTTTGTTCTAATTAACTGGATTTCAAAGCCGTTTTCTTAGAATAGCTTATTGATAATTAACACAATTAACATCAAAACTTCTAATAATATTCTATTTTTGTTAATCTTTGATGATACTTCACCAAAATTGAAAACGTATTACTACGTTATTGTCATGTTTAGTGAAGAAGTTTTAACTTTATTCTAATTTCTAGTTAATATAGGTAAAAAATTTGGAACCTGACCATTTGAACTGTCGAATAGGTACTTGCAAGTGAGAGATATAATATCTAGTTAGTAAATACAGACGCGGTAGTTAAATAAAATGAAAAGTCTACGAATACAATATTGTGGTTAAATTGAAGTATTGAACTTCATCAAGTTAGACAAATACCTAAACTTTTTGAAATAAAATGACATTTTTTGAGTTGACACCCTATTCCCCAAGTTAACGATTTAATCTAGCCAGTGCCAGTCAAACAGAAGTGTTCATAAACGTATAATGTTTCTACACTGTAACGACGGTCGCGTAGCAATCGCGAGGGGAGTGTCAGATCGCATTTTATTGCGCTGCCATGGCGATTCGCCACTTAGTGAGCGAATGTACAGTCAGCACTACAAAATCCATAATTTATTCCGCTGAAATAAGAAGAAATAAGAATTTATTTTTTATTTTATTTCATAAAGAGAAAGGGTTTGTGTTTTTGTATGTTTGTAACGAATAAACTCAAAAGTTTCTGAACCGATTTAAAAAAAAACTTTTATTATTAGAATTCATTCCTACATTATCCCTGAAGCTATACAGACCAATCTTCACGGTGGCAAAGCCTCGGGAGAAGCTATAGATCTAGCGGTTAACTCTATAGAACTAGCGAGGGGTGACATTGACATATTAACTTTGTTACGTCTTGTTTGAATAGTAATGAATAGTAATTGGTACTACCGTTCTATTCATGAATAAATAAATAAATAAATAAATATTGGGACGTGACAGGGCACACTAATTTCAGTTCACTAATGTCATGTCATTTGTAATAAATGTATCTTTCTTTCTAATCTGAGTCTCGCTGACGTTTGACCGTCACAAATTCGCCCTCCCGTGCCGCTGCCATACCTCAAGCACTAAGTTAAGGGACCTATACCCCCTTATTACAAAAAAAGTTAAATACGGGACGAACACTAGTTTAAAATGACATTTCCATACTAAATGTCAATTTAGACCAGAGCTCAACCAGAGTAACTTTTTGTAATAAGGGGGTTAGTGTATACTATCCGTTCGCGATAAGTTTTCCGCTGGCGATATAACGTCACTCGAAGGGAAGCGTCTATAACTATGGCAAACTATATTGAAAATAATGTTTATTTATTAATATTGATACAAAATTGTCTATTTGCGTAAAATAAGACACATTAATTGCGTTTAATCACTAACTAATTGCGTTTAATCGCGGTTGGGGGAGGAGACGCGCATTCCATGGACCGGCAAACTTAGAGCGAACGGGTAGTACTATTATTTTTGCATGTGACTATACGTCATCGCGCCGAGTCGTTAACCTCTGCTGTTGTTGCATGACTCAGGCGACACTGGACTCGATGGCTGATACATGTTGAACCCTGAGCTATTTCGGGACGTGCTAATGGGAGGTGAACGTTTCGTACATGCTTGTATGATATTGAATGATTCAGAATCGCCCAGCATATCGATGACAACTTTAAACAAACAATTACTTTTTAATTCTATGAAAGGTCTATTTGGGGGAGGCCTTTGTCCTGCAGTGGACATCATGTGGCTGAAACGACGAAAGGTCCAAGTAATAGATAGAGAGATAGGTACTTGCTGAAACTTTTCTAAAGTTGAAAATATTGTTTTTCCTTAATTTTTAAGATTTTATCGGCTTTTCAAAGAAAAGGGACATAAACCTTGGATTCCCCCTTTGGATTGGATTTGCCCCTAAATTGAGGTTGGAAGAGTTTTAAATGAGCAATAGCAAAGAGTCATAAAGCATCGAGTCAAATATTGTCTTTTAATGTAAAAAACAATTATTCATTATTTTTAATGAATTAATATGAATTTAATAAAACAATGCCAATTTGTACAACAATAAAGCCGAATAAATTCAGTTGATTGACGTCCCCTCGCGGAGGCACGTTCGCAGTCCATGCACGCTCTCGAGTGCATTTTGCATCTATACTAATATTATAAATGCGAAAGTAACTCTGTCCGTCTGTCTGTCTGTCTTGATTTCACGCGTAAATCACTGAACCGATTTTGATGAAATTTGGCATAGAGATAGTTTGAGTCCCGGGAAAGGACATTGGATAGTTTTTATCCCGGTTTCGGAAAGTTTTTCTGTGACAGACAAAATTCCACGCGGGCGAAACCGCGGGCAAAAGCTAGTTTGTTATAAAGACACGTCAGTTCGCGAAGCTAAGAATAATTACAATATCAACGAATAAAAAAGAAAACAATTATTGAAGAAAGTTGTTCACTTACGTTGCAAAATAGGAATCACAAAACAGTTATTTCTCTTTTAAAATAAATGTGACTGACAGCCAGTGACTAAATTTAATTCCGGCGACTTCTTGGCACTATTTCACATAAATGCTGGAATTTTATTAAAAAAAGGATTATTCAAGAATGATTAAACTAAACGAACAACACTTCAAACGCAAGTAATATGAGTTGCAAGCACCACTTGCAGGCGGCGCACGTACGAACTGTCTAGCTATAGCTACTTTATAATCCCATTTTAAAAAAACGACAAAATATACAGTATGCAAAAATATCAATAGAGAGATGTTCGTAGGGGACCGAGGAGTTGTAACAGAGGTGACTTGTTTATCGAGTTAGCAACTTCGAGAATGAGGGTTTTCGCGAATGAAAGATCCGCTAGATGGCGGGACGTAGACGTGGGGTTTGACTGCTGCGTGATTGGTGGATTTTGACATATCTGTCAATGTCATGTCAAAAATAACCAATCATGCAGCATTTGGACCTCGCGTCTACGTATTGCCATCTGGCGGATTTTTCATTCGCGAAAAAAATCATTCGTTGCTCTTTGGACACTCCACCTAGACATTTTTTGACTTAAGGTCCTATGCCCCTAGATGGTGGGGCAGAGGGCATTCACAACAGTCCTCCATCGCGTTCGGTGACACTCCACAGTTTGCGTAAAATTGTCAGCTTGCTGACATATTATAGGTGCAAATAAACCGGATTTTGTTTTAACTCACTCTGTTACAACAACTGTCCTCGGTCTCTCCTACTACCGCAAATACTCAACCGTAACGCTTAAGTGAAGCAGAAAATCGAACGCACTACGTTGAATAGAGCTCTGTTATTGGTTCATGTGTCAACCTTTGTGTCCACGCGCACTGTGAGACCTCATAGTAATGTTTGTGAATGTAAACCGAGCGTTAAAAACTTTCCTAATTCTAGTTCCACATTAACAACGTCAATTAAAAACTAAGCCCAATCAATGGCAGGTGAGTGACATCCCCTCGTGCCCGATCCGGCCCCGAACCCTGGACTGGAGTGGCTTAGCTTTGTTTCGACGCCAATTAGCGACTGACGCGTGAGGTCTAATAATAATCTACAAACAATGACGCCTATCAAAAGTGAAGAAGATATTTATTGGGAAGAAGAAAACCAACAAGCGAAATGTGGAGTCCTGATTTTTATTTATTTTGTCTAAAGTGAAAAACATTGATCGGGGAATTAGTAGAAATATTTGCAACTAGCTGACCCGGCGAACTTCGTACTGCATATGTTCATCATAAATAACGTAGGATTCTAATGGTGAAAGAATTTTTCAAATCGGTCCAGCAGTTTCGATTCAATTTCAGAAATCAACCGCAGCCTTACTCTATATTTTGAAATCCTTTACAGTGACTATTGGATCTTAAAAGAGTAGCAAGAGGTATTTGATACATGACGGACTCGTACATAACAGTAAATTAAAAAACGAAAAAGTAAAGGTTTATTTTTCAGTAAAAACAGAAACTATTCCTAGGATCAAACAAAATTTCCGATCAAAACACACATCACTACAAACCGTTTATCCCAATTTAACGACACATCCTTAACCTTGAATCAAAAAGAATTTCTCCACCACCCGAAAGGCCGAAGAGCAAAACCTCGCAACTGTCAGCAATAGAATTAATTACTCCGCACATAATCGCCGTAGGGCGGGCGGCGGTGGGCGGGGCGGGCGGTCCCGCCTATTGCAATTAAATAGCTTACGTTAAAGTAATTTCGCCGCGGCTGTAAAGTTTCATTATGGGGATAGCGTCTTTTGATGCGCGGCCGTTGAACGTTGTTATTATGATGATTCTCTGTTCCTATTATTTTTTGGGTTAGTGAGAAATGTTTTCGGTGTGTCCATGAATGTAGCGTAGCGTTATCAAAATGATAATTTTAATTCTAAGTTAGTAACTATTCATATTTTTAAACATGATATAACGTAGGACATTGGAACTTCTATTATTTTATTGGCTGAACAACTCAATGTAAGGCCCGGTTTTCACCAAGGTAGCGGAGCGGAGAAATGTTTTGAATAACTAATCATATTTCATTCAGATTGTATGAAATTGACACAATGAAATCTGAAGGCCTAAGATGCGTGCCGCGATAAGCGGTTATCACGCCAGTTTATCGATTTTGCCCATACATTTGACGCCGTTAAAAATTATCACGGTGCGCATTTTAGGCCTACTGGTTGTTTAAAACATTTCTCCGTTCCTTTGGTAAAAACCTGCCTAAAACGACTTCAATGCGAAGCTGCGGGCTCAGCTAGTGTAGGTATAATAAATGTTAATCTAAAAACAATAGAACCAAGAATTAATTGCTTGCCCTTCCCCTCTATCAAAAAGTCACGTTCGTTCGCCGGCGCCGGCGTGAGGCGAGTAACTCAAGTGCTTAGGCTTCGTCCGTCGAAGCTAAAAGTAAAATAGAAAATAGATTTTAGTAGCGTCTTCGAGCTTGTAACAGTTAAAATCGTTGCGGATTACAAACAGTTTAGCTGTATTAGCTAGTAGTAAAATAGTATCTTCACCGCGGTTATGGTTTATTGGCGGTCAAGAGGCAAATTCTAAGAATAAAGAAAATTTTTAAGGTTGGCTAAATTTTAATTAAAAGAAAACTTTCCAAAATGATGTAAAAAATATCTACAAAGATGTTTTTTTTTCTTTCTAATGGGGAATTGTATCCGTTGAAAATTCATAATCATAACAACAGTTAGTAAAATAATCTAATTTCAGAACAATTAATTTTATTTATAGTAGTAATATATCAACCATATTATCAGTTTAATTTTGGATAAAAAGCTTTTAAAATCTATGAAACGTTACTCTACACAAAATCGTGGAAACGTAGAAAGTGCTACGAGAGCTGTAGCGACTGTAGTAATATTTCGTTTGCCTAGCTCGTGGCGCTCGTAGCTGCGTAGTAATCGTAGCAATCAATACTACGGGACGTAGCGTAGGCCCAAATGTAAAACATTTTTTACGTGTTGATGTTTATTTCTTTTGAAATGTAAAATGCAATAATATTTACATATTACTGTAGTTTATTATGTTATGTAAAAATATTGTGTTTAAATCATAAAATCAAATAAAAACTATTTGTTAATTTCATTGCTAAATCTGTATTTTAGACAACACGGCCCAGACCCATCTGTTTAAAAAGATTGTAAAAGCAACAAGATATGGAGACTATTGTAGATGAGTTATTATAGTAATCATTATCATTGTCCCCAGGTGTACGAGCTGGAGCGAAGGTTCAAGCAGCAGAAGTACCTGTCAGCGCCGGAGCGGGAGCACCTGGCCTCCCTCATACACCTCACGCCTACGCAGGTCAGTCATTATAATAGGTTTTTAACCGACTTCAACAAAAGGAGTAGGTTCTCAATTAAGTTGGGATTTTTACCAACAACAAAGAAAATCTTGGACAGCACTGCATCTCATCCAAACCCGGTCATAAAACAAAATAAAATACAATTGTGATGGTTTCAAAAGAAGCAACGATTTACAGGAAGACCGATTTAATTCCCCAAATTAATTGCTATTTTTATTTTAAAATACCATCTAATGTTAGGCTAAGTTGCACCACCTAATTTAACCGTAACAATAACAATAACCGGTGCATTTTATATAGAGTTTGACAGATTTTTGACGTTTGTCAAAGTTAAAATAAGATAATGCAACTCAGCCTTAGTTTTAGTACAGGTATCATCATCAAGACTTTGCGACGCGTCTTGTCTGAAGAATTTTAGAGCAATTGGATCTCCAGTCACCCTTTTTATCACTTACAAACAAAACATTGCGGGGGTAGATGTGGGAAAAGTCACCCCACAAACAAAAGCCAAAGACACGTGTAATAAACACTCCGACTGTAACCAATCGTGTACCGGGGCGGAGCCCGAGGCGCTGTCGGTGCCAGGACACATAAATCACGAGTAATCGCTTTCATGGCCCCCTATTGCCCCGGTCGTGGCAAGAACGGTTGCCCCGGGCGCCAGGGTGTCTGTGCCCGGATATCCCCTGGCTTTGTTGGCCGATCAAATTGAGGTTGTCACAACAAATTACCGGAGCGATATAACGCAATAAAGAAATTCAAATTCTTTATTGCTCTATGTTCCATTGTATGGCAATGGCGTAATGTCTTTAGAGAAAAGAAAGAGATAACTCAACAAAGTTCTTACGATTTGTTATGCAAGTCAATATGTTTTGACCCTTAGAATATTGAGAATTTCATGGCATAGTAGCTAATATCGAACTTTTAGGGCTGAGAGGTTAAGAAAGCTTATGATGTTGCACTCAATCTCCAAGAAATTTTAGCATTTTATAGGATGCGTTTCACATCCTCGATAATCTAATTTTAGGGTAAGTACGAGTATTCCTCTTATGTTGTACCATGTAAGAAATATAGAAATTTAACTTTATGCGTTCCGTCAGAAGTTCAGAGAGAAACAATTTAGATTTTTATACCGTGTTTTGGATTGCCGAACGCGCGATAATGACTTTCTGTAAAAAACCAACGAGGGTGAAGACAGTAGGTACCTTACAGATAATTTCTACGCACCACTCGTTCACCCAATACGCGGTACTTGCGGCGACGTCACTAATTCGAGACGGTCCTCGAGTTCAAAAATCAAACAACTTGGAGCATCCTCGGCTGTATCAAAGCTATCCACTGCTGCGCCCGGCGGCGCGTGAGCGGCTAACAAGCAGACGTCTTGGGGCGATGTGTCGTAACAAGGGGCAGGTAGGGTAGCGAGGAAAAAAGTCGGATATTAAGCTGGTCGGGCTACTTGGTTTATACTAATTGGAAGTTCGAAATAGCTAGCTTGCTGTCCTTGTAACGCCTCAATGGATACGTAGAGCGTGGGCACTTTATTTATTTATTTACTAGCGGCCGCCCGCGACTTCGTACGCGTGGATCCCGTTTTACCCACTCCATCTATCTTACGCGGCTTAGATTTTTTCATACAAATGTTTTTTCCCGCTAACTCCCGTTCTCGTGGGAATTTTGCAATATCCTGTTGTAACTAAGCTTTAAATTTACTAAGGTACCTGCATGCCAAATTTCAAGCGTCTAACTTAAGCGGTTTAGATTTTTCATACAAAAGAATTTTCCCGCTAATTCCCGTTCCCGTGGGAATTCCTAAGTATACTATAACCTGCCCAGGAGTATGAAGAATAATTGTACCAAGTTTCGTTAAAATCCGTCGAGTAGTTTTTGTTTCTATAAGGAACATACAGACAGACAGACACAGACAAAAATTTTACTGATTGCATTTTTGGCATCAGTATCGATCACTAATCACCCCCTGATAGTTATTTTGAAAATATATTTCATGTACAGAATTGACCTCTATACAGATTTATTATAAGTATAGATTTGATCACCAACAAGGTTACATTGAGGCTTCACAAAAGTTACTATAAAAAATTACACTTGTTAAATGCAAACTTAATTAAAGGTGAAAACATCATGCATTTTCTAACAAAAATAGCGTACAAAAATACCGACTTAGCAAAATACTTATACTCAACCAACTGTTTTAAAAGTAACCCTGGATTGGATTTGCTATGGTGATCTCGGCTGCATGCTTTGTTATTAACTCCGGAGTACGACAGCCCAAACCGGGCCGAATTGTAGCAAACATCACGCCATTATATTTATTAATATCTGCCACGCGCACGCGCCCCGTTTTCCCACATCCGCGATTTGAAATCCTTCATGACAAAAACTCGATAATCTGCGCCGTGTCAATATAAATTTTATAAACTCTCCGTAACCCCACAATGGATCGTAAACATCCATGAATAATCTCCATTTTGGGGGTGTCAGCGGCATTGCTAGGGTTATGCCACAGTTTAAATCAGAGCAGTAGGTCAAGTACAACTAACAGTTGATAAAGTATTTTCAATAACGAATGATGCTATTTCATGGATACTTTTTGAACATTAAGGTGCGGGATGAACTTTGTTCAGTGACACTACTTTGTGGTTATTATTACTGACGGGATTGCTACCATGTACCTTAATTTTGAGTTTCCGATATTTCGGCACTGTTGCCATTAAAGTTTAAAACAATATAACTTTGTGGTTTGTTTCTTGATGATTTAGATTTTTTGATTTTGACACACATAGTTCAAATCGTCGGGTGTCCGTGTCCCCAATACCTTTGTGTTATCGTTAATATTGATGCAATCAATTGTTGCAAATATTTTTAAAGAATAGAGATCTCGAATCATTGATTAGAAAAATTAGAGCCAAGTCATAAGCCAAGCATATTCCACAGATTACCTACTTCTCCTTCCTCCACTGCGTTCGCGCCAAAACAAACGTCAAACGGACAATGGCGGCGCGCGGCAAACTCGCGATTATAATGGCGCATTGTCGACGTTAATTGCGCCGCGTGTTGACGCACGTAGGCTTTGTGCCGCTAATGCCGTGATAGATATTAATTAATTGGCGGGACTAACAGGTAGTATGTAAAATTGGCATGGGCATGCAATGTTGAGGCACCACTAGGCATACAAATATGTAATAATATTACCTACTCTACATATTTTGTGTGTTCTCTTAGGCTGACCCACCTTATTTTAACCGTGACAATAGCAATAACCGGTGCTTTTTGTATGGTATTTGACAGATTTTTGACGTAACGAATAAAAAAATACACATCGACTGTCACCTTTTTCACGACTCTTCAAAATCAATTCATGAACGAATAATATTATAGCAACTATCCAATTAATTGTTATTAATTCCCATTTTTTATTAATCAAGAAAACCGATTACATATAATTTTAAAACAGTTTCACAAAATTTTATCCTAGCTGGTGTTCTCAAAATTGGAGTGGGAATTTTTCCGTATCCAATAAAACTTGAACAAACTGCTAATTATTTTTGCTATCTTTGTATCACAATATCACCGTTACTATACAAATTAGGGTGAATCAGCCGTGCACAGGATAAGTGCTGTGACTAACACAGCAAATGGTCGCAGGCGCAATGCAAACAGCAGTAATCCGATACGGCGCGTCGCGGATAATGTGCGGGGCACGCGCCGGCCCGGGCGAAGACATAAACATTCTTCTTTTAAGCTGTGGTTCTAGTAGACCCACATTATAAAAGAAAACGAAAAAGTACCAGTCTAATAGAAGCACATTAAAAAAAGAACATTAATCTTCTTTCGTTTATTAAAACAGGTCATTTATATGCTTTTCCGTTGTTTTTGGCATTTGGCGAAAGCTCAACATCTGTGCTTAACCGAGTGGTTAGAACTTAGATATGGGTCGCAAAGGTGGTGCTGGTGGAATCATATACATCTTGAGTTTTGGGGAAATTGTATTGGTTATGTTGTCACCGTATACATTTTACGCATAATGTTATTCAAGATAGACTGTTAGCCATGAAATTAATTTTCATAATGCTCCATGGGGTGCTTCAGACTAATGATTTTGAGGATTTATTATGTTTTTAGCTAGTACTTAGTGCGTAGACATTTGGCACAACGCTTATTTATATCGTTTCGAATTTAAGCCAGTAGGTACCTACTTGACTAAGTTACGTTACTTTAGGGTTTATCCTTGAATCCGTAATCTAATAAGCGAACTCAGCATTAACTCCGACGAAGGCAAACGCATCCCGCGCATATTCATGCCGCGCTCAAACAGTAATAAAGCAGGCTGAGGGATGTCCCATGATCCCATCGCAGCCGCTGGGACTGGGACGTCCCTGTAGGTATCGTCTGTTAAATAGAGCATCCTCTTGTCAGTGTTCTGTAATCGGGACGATTATTCAATGTAGAGAACACTTTTTCTAAGAGCAAAGTGAAAAGTTCATTTTCCACTACCGAAAACGTCGTCAAATTAGATGATACGGAAATGTTGCCCATTAGGAATTAGGATATTGAACAGACTACGTTTTTGTATACTTGGTCAAATACGGTCTTTTCTTGAACTCTGGCTGCTCACTTACAGCTATATTCTTGTCTAGAGTACGAATCACCCAAATTGAAAGTATCTGTTGTATGGCGATGAAAAAATCATTGGTGGTCCTCTTATGTGTTTTAGGTATACCTTTCTTAATAAATAAACTGTCCCGTTTTGCAGTACACCACCGCAGCTTGCACTGTCCCAGTAAGCCCTAGCAGCTATACCCACTATTTGACCTCTCTCGCAAACAGAGGGCTCGCGTTTCGCGTATTTAACCTAAGTAAATTTCGATGTTCCGCCGCCACTGTTAGCTCTGCTCCCCGGTCGCCATTTTCAAATGTAAATGTCACTTTGATTTCTTCATAATCCTAATGGCTGGTGATTTGCGGGTTCCAGCCAGTCTTGGCTTATTAACTTTTTGGTTTGAGGGGAGAATTTTTGGATTTTCGAAAAAGATTGAGCTTTCATCAATGTAGGTTTTGTGCTGTTTGAACGTGAAACTCTAATAGGCATTGACTTCGCTCTGCAGTAGAAGTTGACAAAAAAGGCAGACTGATTTATCAAAATCGTTCATTTGATGTCTTCTTGTTTACTTTGTTTCTCTCCCGATACTATCGATCGACAAACTCACACGGAAGTCGCACACTTGCTCATAACCCAAAAAAACTAAACAAAAGCTTGCAACTGGCACAAAACGCGCATCCCTCATTGTCTTTGGTCTTGTCTGTGGCCGTTTGTCTCTGGCACGGAGCCGGATGAGCGATGCGGGCGCGCCCTAATGGAGGCAATGAGATAATGCGCCGTAGACAATGAGTGGATGTCAAATCTTGTTGCTGGCTGGAAAATATCGGCTTTGATTCGCGGTGGGCGATCACCCTGATACCTAACCACTTCAATCAGCAACTGTCGTGTCGTCTGATGGGTGGCAATTCCAACCAGTCAGTTAAAAGGTTGCGCAATTTGTAACGGGAGCGTTGAACCTACATTTGTAATTTGTAGGTAGAGTTAACTAATCCAAAGTTCGGAATTTTGTTTTAAGTCTTTCTTCGATAAAATCGTTCAATATAGGCTTTTTCAAGAGGCATTACTTGTGAAGTTGATTACATTTAGGCAAAATCAGACCAGATCCATTATTAAGGCTGAACAAATATTGGCTGAGCCGCGGCTTATCTCTCGAGAGCGCTATAATTTCCGATTATTCCACTCAACTTTTTTCTCTGTAATCGCCGTGGGAGCTCAATACACTCCTCTCAAAGGCTGGCCGAAATAAAATAATCTGGTTATTTAAAAAGAAGTTCAAATAGAAAAAATATTAAAGTTCCAAATTCAAAAATTGTTTACGGTATCATTGTCCGAATCCGACCGCGGCTATTCAGGGTAGGCAACATGACAAAACCAATTTATGAAAAAAAAATTGATTCGTTTCCGCTGCGGTTGTGTAATAGCGCGAAAAATGGTTGATATAAGTGCGGTATATTCGGTGGATGCGTCTTATTTTGTTGATAATAAGTAATTCGTTGGGTATTAGGTTTTGTGAATGGGGCGTTTGCTTTGTGTCGGAGATTAGCGATATATTTCGGAGGATAATGCACCTGCGCAAGGGCAGGTACCTGTGTGCATCGGGCATTACTTGCGGTGTTTGCGTAGGCCGCTTTATTCATTGACGTTTTGTGCGTGCTTAATCTTATTCATATTTTTTTGTTTCAAAAGGCTTAGAATGCACTTGAGAGAAATGAGATTAACTACTTATACTTTAACTATAAGTCCTCTATTTTAAGAGTGGTTACACAGACCAAACGTAAGAAGTGCTTGATTGCGAAGCTATGATCCTACAATGCAATATTTACTAAGCCTTCTTTCGATTAAATTAAAAAAACGATTAAATTAAATTTTTTATCTTTATCTTTAAACGTATTAATTGCCTTCGAATTATAATTATACATTGGTAGGTACAGGAAATTGAGTCTTTCAATTACACCGAAGGCAATTGTACCTGACTCAGTCTACGTTGTAAGGAGAGATCCTTGCAACGCTGGTTTTCAGCCATGCCCTATTATCTAAGATGTTGAACGAGAATAAAGATTATATGGATTGAGGATAAACTTCGAAGTACTCATCTGTAATATTTTTTTGCTCTCTGCATACACTTCTCTACATTTTAACGTTGTAGGTACTTAGGTATGTAGGGAGTTTCATATACCCAAACGAAAGTAAAGACAAAAAATAACCTCCACCCTCACATTTGGCAATTAGCTAAAGCTTTTTACATGTAACTTGAAGTACATACGTATCGCATGAGCACCGAACTCGGGACCCCTGCCCGCGGAGCGTGAGCGCAAACATTCGAGCTGCAATACTAAATTAATATTTGTTAATACTCGCTTATAAACTGACGTTGAGATGTAATTACTTTCGGCAAATAGTGCTCAGTTAATACATTTTGTGTTATGAAATGAGTTGACGTTAAGTCGAACATGTTATGAGAAGATTTTAATGAAAACATTTAGTTATTTTTACAAGTTGCGTTTCATAGTCACTATTAGTCACCTTATATGGTTATAAGCACATTGATAGTAGATATGATAAGTGGTTAAAATCAAGATGATTGAAAAATCATTAGATACATTGTGGTTGGCGACGATATTACTATTGTACTTCTTTTTATTTTACACACTGTCCAAGGGATCATCTAACTACTTTAACTTCCATAACATTGAGGTGATCAAATTAATTTTAAAGTAAGAATGATGCCTGGCCGATAGCGTTTGATTGAAATTATAGGTTGCAAATTGAAATAAACAGGGGATTTTTTTAAATATGTAGAGACAGATTTCCTCACTCATTTTATAAATTGCCACCTTGTCGCCACAGCTTCTTAATCTGTAATCACCTGTGAAAACATCGCTCTACAAACCGGAGCGAAAACGAAGAATACGTCGCATACTCTCACGTCGCTTTCGATTGGATTTCATCAAAATATGATCTTAATTACAAGTGAATATGGTTTGGTATTGGTTGTGTTAAGTATTGAGGTTGGATTCGCCGTAATATTTTGATAGTAACGAAATAAATGAGGCGCATTGATCGGCTGTCACGCAGCGTGTTTGCTCAGCGCGGGCGCAGCGTTCCTCACACAATGAAGTGCGACAATCAGCCATTGTGCTGCGGCTGACAAATCAATCATGCGCGCGCACGGCAGTTTAAAATGACTGCAGATATAATCGGGAATAAAAAACCTAAGAAACTTATAAAAGATCCAAAAAAATCAAGTCAAAATCGTTTAAAAGTAGGTAGTAGGTAAAAAAAGGTTTTCGCAAAAATTTCTCATTGCCAAAATCTGTATGATATTATTTATAAGACTTAGGTAATAAGACATAGGTAAAGAATAAGCATGTAGATAATTACAGAAGTGAGGTTTATTTTCAAAGAAATTGTTGATCATAGCAAACATCTTAATTGCTCTGGAGTATGTTAATAATTCTCTTTACCCAGAAAAACAGCTTAACTTATACACCTCTTGTAATACTTATGTTGTTTTATTATTAAGTTAAGTCATTAAGAATACCTTGTTGTATCGCATTTAATTTTGAGCTTGATATTGTTGCCTACCACAAATGAGTTAGCAACAAAATCAATGGAATTAAGAATTTAACGAACAATCAACCAATATTGTTTTATGACGTCTGTCAACATTTCCAAGACGCTAACAAACAAATTCCAAGGTATTAAAAATTAAAGTGTAGAATCATCGTTGAAAAAATTACTCTACCAAATGAAGAGTTAAACAAATACGAGAGCAATCTTTATTTATAATAATTGTAGCCAGCGATGGTGCAAGTCATCGTTCACAGAAACGGAACACCTACGCTGTCCGTGAGCTACGCCTTTGCCAAGGCACGTTCGAATTTCAAACGTATGTCATTCGGAATAAATCAAATTAGAACCTGTCAGCGCTATTGGCGCCAAAATTGACTTGTATTGTCAAGATGACAGCGGTTTGGGTGGCCGCCATTTTGGATTTAATGAGGGCAAGGTTAGGTTTCTTTTACATGTAGAGTTTGTAGAGTGGTAGGAATAAAATTGGTATAAAAACGCTTCTTAAAGTTCTCAAAATGGTTTCCTCAGCAGGCTTGGAAAGTCGTTGTCGACTTTCCAGTAGCTTAGTAAGATCGAACAAACAGATATAAGAAAAACATTACGCTCGACCGCCAAGTGCGTGTTAAATTCTTAAGCATGAAAGTTTAAACAGTGTTAAACACACCCGAAATGTTCCATCGGCGACAAGATACAACAGTCTCCGAGATGCAAAACAAATACGTGAATAGCGCTCTCAGGTGAAGAGTGCGTGCAAGGAAACACCGAGCATTATGCACAAGGAGATTGAAAAGAAAGTACTCGAGACGAGAGCGTCCAAGCCTCGCCGGAGTGCAATAAGCGTCGCCCGCCGTCGCAGCCGTTCATTAACTCTCACCTACTCCATAAATAACCGGCGAGAGAGCGACAAAAGCGCGCGTCACTGCTGCCAACATTCCGCTGCCAGCTACACCTCCAGCCCAAACAAAGAATAACAAAACCATCCGATAAGCCCTCGAACGCGAGTGGCCAGTAGCCGTGTAGCGATTGCATTTTGTTTATATAACGGACGAAACTTTATCGAGACAAAATGGCGGGTATTTATGCAAGCCCGGGCGTTTTCATAACGGAACGGCGCGAGAAACTCGACTGCGAGAGGGGCACACATCCATTTCAAAGAATAAACACGGAGGAAACGTTCTCGATGTATAAATAATAAATAAAGAGTATATTTTGCTGCGTTCGGAGCGCGCGTAGACAAAGCCGCCGCTTCGTGGGGCAAACATCGCATGAGCGGTGTTTATTCTTTCGTCATTAAGGTGAGTGTTGACTATAGCGTGCCTGCGCTAATTTCAGGGAGGCGCCGAGCTCTTGACTGTCTCACTCTTTCGGGAGCTCGTGGGCTAACTGCCTTGCACACAACTTACGCTACCGAACCTTGAAGGCGTGAGGCGACACTTGACGCGCGTGTCAAGCCGTGAGCTTGTGGTGACGATGGGGATTAATTTATACTCAATCATATTTGCCGCGGAGATTGTAAAGTCAAGCATTTTTTGATACTTAACATATCTTAGGAAAAATCTTTAAAAGTTCATCATAAAATGACGAAAGCCTACGACATAACCTCTACAATTATTGTTTTCTGAATGAACGAATAACTTACCTAAGTATTTGCTCCCAATGTTGCTACGGTTTTCTTCTTAAGTTGGTACTGCTGCAGAAGCTAACATTTCTTCTTGTTTCAGGTTAAAATCTGGTTCCAGAACCACCGCTACAAGTGCAAACGGCAAGCCAAGGAGAAGGCGATGGCGGAGCAGAATCAGCATAATCAGGTCGGTACCTACAACAATTTAAAATACATGTCAATAAGTAGGTATACAGTGTGTCCGGGCATGTAGTGATCAAACTTTAAGGGCGTAATCTATGGACAATTTTATCGGTGAAAATACTTTAAATTTGGGGCTTGACCCATTTCTCGCATATTTACAAGGATTTAAGTTTTTAATTTTAAGTTTTCACCTCTTCCTTCAAAAACAAGTGATAGCGTGGGTAACTTAACATTAATAAGCAAATATTTTAAATCATGCGATAGCCAATAAAATTATCTACTAGTGGAAGTAGAAAACAGACACAAGTTTCATACATTTTAAGGGAGTAAGAATGGATTTAATTAGAAATAAACATGATTTTTTTCACATCTTTTTCAGTTATTTCCCAACACAAGGAAAACCAGGTCGTTAAGGTATGTTTTATTTGCATTGTATTATTAGTATTTGAGCCATTCTACAAAACGAATGTAAATTTATTAGTCTACGTCTATTAGTTTCGACGTAATTATTGAACAGAGATACCCATTCCCAGCGGTTTCCATAGTAATCGGAATAGGTTGTGTGATTCTTTCAGGCAGTGCATTTTCGCATGTCGCGTGCGCTATGGAAACCGCTGGGAAGGGGTATCTTTGTTCAACAATTACGTCGAAAATAATAGACGTAGACTAATAAATTTACATTCGTTTTGTAGAATAGCTCAAATACTAATAATAAAATGCAAATAAAACATACCTTAACGACCTGGTTTTTCTTGTGTTGGGGAATAACTGAAAAAGATGTGAAAAAAATCATGTTTTTTTCTAATTAAATCTATTCTTACACCATTAAAATGTATGAAACTTGTATCTGTTTTCTACTTCTACTAATAGATAATTTTATTGGCTATCGCATGATATAACATTTTTGCTTATTAATGTTAAACTACCCACGCTATCACTTGTTTTTGAAGGAAGAGGTGAAAACTTAAAATTAAAAACTTAAATCCTTGTGAATATGCGAGAAATGGGTCAAGCCCCAAATTTAAAGTATTTTTACCGATAGAATTGTCCATAGATTACGCCCTTAAAGTTTGATCACTACATGCCCGGACACACTGTATAAATACAGGTAAATGACTCTCATAAAATGGGCAGGCTTCCTTTAACACCTACCTATACTTCCGATAGGATTCTTTAACAACTTCAGCGACAGAAACATCACACATTTCTACTGAAAACTTTGGTTTAAGACACACATTTTTAACACTTCACCTTTAATAAACTTGGGTATTTCTAACGTATCTACTTCATTAGCAGACGTAGCGCTACTAATTTTACCAACCAACTGAACCAACCACTGTCAATTTTATTATATCAAACTACCGTCAAATGCATCACTTTTAAATATCTTCAATCGAGTGCGTTTCTACCCTCGTAAACATGTTTATCATTAGATCTTCTCTATTAAACGCGTTGTATTTTCCTGCATTGTCCTTGGCTGAATTAAGACGCATTTCAATATCAATAGTCTCTCATTCATTCATTGCATAATGTTGGGATGAACTCGTTTTCTTTACGAACCCTCAGTATAAATAACTGGTGTTGCCAGCTTAAGAAATTAACACTGAAAATTTTATATTGCATTAAGAATTTTCAAAAACGTAATATTAAAAATAATGCAAGGTGATGCCTTATTATGCCAGATCATTTAATTTTCCTCTTTGACAATTTTCTCCTTCAAACATGAACCAGCATCTTTCCACCTGTACCAGCATTCTTCCGATTTTTTCCGATTCAAAATCACGGTTAATGGCAATGAATAATGTATGCTGACAGCGATAATATCGCGCTGACGCTGCCGCCCCTGTTTGCCAACCACCCTTGTACTATGAAACGCCGTCGCGAAATATTCAAAGTCCAATTCACCTTTATTGTTGAGGGGTTTGACAGCGATTGTCGCTCGATTACCAGCGACAGAAGTTCCTTGGTAGCCCCGCGAAGATTTTGCTCAACGGGGGGCCGGATACGGGCCCCGCAGGAGCCCTCAATTACAATCATATTTAGCGAACTATTAGGGATACAGGCCTGAGAAAAAAACGATAAAAACTTCCCTCTTAAACAGTAATTTGGCTTTAATTGATTGTTCAGTTGATAAAAACTTTAATCGTAGAACACTACCGATGATTATAGAGTTTTGTTGGTGCTGGTAGTTTGTAGGTTGTCAAGTAAATCTATCAATTTTCCTCCATAGATTTTTGTAAAACAAAAAGTGTCTTTCCGCCATTTGCAAAAAAGTGTGTATCATTTTTGATCTACAAACGAAAGCTACTTCCGTCACTTTTGACTTTCACGGCTCTAGCTGTGTTCACGGCGCGTGTCGGTGTTGCCATCGTCGCTCGATTGCCTCAATTTGCGCAGAGGGCGGGGTGGGCGGTCCGTGTCGTGACTTTCGCCCTAACGACGTATTATGCCTACATTGTTAATGCAATTCGGCAGCCAAAGGCAACCCCATTGTACTTGTTGTAATTACGTAATGATCGGTTCGATTGTAACGAAGGCATTTGGAGCTCGGAAGTTCTAAGCCAAAAATTCGTTTTGAAGTGGTTGTTCAGGGAATATTATTGAGGCATGGCGGTGAAAGTATAAATAAATGTAAAATGTGAAAGTACGAGCTTACATACTGCCAAATTAAGTTTATTACGGAAGCTTTGACTAAAATATTGTGCATAGAATAAGATAATCTTTATTTATGTATTTTTTTACTTGAAGAGTTATTTTTAATGTAGGTTTTATATTACACGCATTATTACGCAAATGTAGTTACAGAAATACGTCTTTTGATATTTTGTAATTTAAGCACACTTATTCCCCAAAAATTAAAACGACTCCTTCATCCGCAGTCATCATCATCGCCCCGGCGAGTGGCCGTGCCCGTCCTGGTGAAGGACGGGAAGCCTTGCGGCTCCGGGGAGTCGTCGTCCCCGGCGCACAGCCACTGCGCCACTCCCACCTCGGGCTACTCGGGCCCGCAGGCCTCACAGGCCGCCTGCAGCAACCCCCTGGTCTCCTCGTACCGGCAGCCCGCCGCCTACCAGCAGCAGTGCTCCGGCTACCTACCGCTCCAGGGCAGGGCCTGGTAGAAATTCCCTCAGCTTTACCACGAGACAATGTTCAAGGAGGAGATGTATTTCGACTAATCTATTGAAGGGTTCCCGTTTTTTGGTATTGTAAGTTTTTACTGAGAGTTTGTTGTTACATTTCTTACTACATTTTTGTATTTAAAACATTTATACATTTAACCTTTACATTCTCGTTTCTTGCTACTTTTACTAGTTTAAATCTTAGTGATCCTAATTCGATTATTTCTGTGGCCATTTCAAATATTCTTTAGAGTTTTATGAACCTTTAGATTAGCTCTTTCAAGAACATTGTCTCTGGTACTGCTGGCTAATCAGAAACTGCGAGACAATTGGTGTTTAGTGAATATTAGTGGACTAAAGTGTTAAAGTGAAGGACGAAGACGCGTGACGTTCGCCGCACTTGGGAGAGGGTACATGTAAATAATCTAGCTTTAGAGTAGGTAAGCACGACTAAGGATTTGACATTTTCTTTGTGATAATTTTGCTTTTCAACGTGAGGATTGATCGAAAATACTCCGATACAAAAATGAATTCATGCTATTGAAACTTAGCAATTTTATTGTGATCTTAAAAGTGCAATGATTTTATCAATTTTTACTTTTTAATCAATCCTCACAAATCAACTCCAGAGTGCCAAATAAGTACAGTCTTGTATGAACCACAATAAAATTAAGATTTTTTCAGTCGGATTTATTGTAAATAACTGATACTGTAGTGTAACTTGTTGTGTGAATAGTATAATTTATGATAAACTCAGTGTTTTGTGTGTGTAGATAGATGCTAACTTGTACATAAAGTGTTCTCTGTCGAATTAAAAAAACAAGTTTACTTAAGCTAAAAAGCATTCCATTTTATTTATTTTTATTTTATTATAATTATTGTCCTATTTAATAATACAACACAATGTTTAACCACATTCTTTTAAACTTTGTTTTACTTTCTTAATTATTTAATTACGTCCACATACCTAATGCATTTATGCTCGTATTTTTAATGTAGCATGGCATACACAACGAATTTAATATATTTCATAAAAATTGTAAAATTGTCTCTAAATAATTTATTGAAGTCAAAATAAGACAAATTGGTTGAGAATAGGAACTCGTTTTGTATTGTTTAACATTATAATATTTACTTATATTAAAAATGGGATTTGAAAATAGTATAGTCGATATTTCACTGTCTTATATTGTACTTAATTTTTTCACCAGCTCAAAGCCTTGTGTTGACGCAATGTAAATATTATGAAATTAGGGAGATTCAAATCTGCACTCTGTCAACACTGGCGATTGGCGAGCATCGCCGCAATGGATAGCAATAAGTTCCCCTTTAATTACTGTTATAACTTAGATTAATTCGTCATTCGAGCAGAGTGTATTAAATGAAATTCAAACCTAAAAAAACGTTCAGTTCTGGAGTTTAGGTCGATGTAATTATGGCGTAGGATTAGGGGAAGTTATTATGATTAATAATTATAAATAATAGTAATAATTATGAAAAGGAATTTGTAACTATAATGAGAAGTGAGGGTGTAATGAATTTCGATTTATAAAATTAATAAAAATTAATGAGTTTTATTTGATGACTTTAATTTGACAAACCCATGATATTCCTTTATACCTAGTTTATAGTTGAATTGCAAGCAGGTAATATGAGAGGAGGAATGCAATTCAATCATACCCCAAGTTTTTAAGCAATTTACAATTCGATTTGCAAGAGTTCACACTTCACTAGAACTGATTTTAATATCTTTGAGCTTTCAATCACGCTACAACTTTGAAAGTTCCACCTTGCGAACTTATTTAAAACTTTCCACGATCAGTTTCTAAGCCATTTTATAAATATCCAACACAAATGAAATGCCTACTCGAAAGTAATAAATCACCGCTTATAAAGCAAACAGCTTCTGAAATATAAACAATATCGTACCAAACATTTACCTTCGCGCCCCCTCTCGAACTCGTAAGCTCATTTTATTGTCTTCAATATTCCCAGATTACCCTGTAATCTCTCATAACGTATAACAGTTTATTCCGCATGGCAACATCGACTTTGTTGAACGTCAGTCACGGCCCGCCAAAACGAAAATAATAACATGGCCGCGCCAGAGCGGGATAACCTATATCTGTGATCATCGATACCAAAATAGAAGCCATGGAACGGGAGGATAGGGTTCAGAATTGAATGTAGAAGCTTGGAGGTTTCGATGTTTCGGTGTTGAGGCTTAATTTTGATAGAACAAAGGCGGGGAAGTGCACGTGCGCGGATTCACGAGGGCTACGCTAATAAAATGGCGGATTAACCAAGAGGGACAGGTGAGGACGGCGAAATTGAAAACTATTGGCCTCTTCACAACGAAATTGGCATATCGTTCGCAGGTTTCGGGTTACGGGATTTGTGCAGATTGACTTTAATGACGAGGATGCGTGGGGCTGCGCATTGTTTGACTTTGAGAAATTAAAATTTAGGGTACCGTAGGCAAACGTTTTGTACACAATTAATTATATTTTAAGTGAGATTTTTAGTAGAGCCACTATACCGAAGAAGAAGTTGGCAAAAACGCAAGTTCATCGCCATTAATAAAAGAAAAAGAGCTAAATGTACAAAAATAGATATAATAATGATTATCTATTACCATGAGCACATAACTTAGTTCAAAAATCACATTTCGTGTTTACGATTCTAAATAAAAAAACGCTCGGAAGTCTACAGAACCTAAGAAAGTAGGTATAACTTACTTAAAAATACCCCTCTGTAAAATGTTGTTTCTATCAATTCAACAATTAAAACCCACACACTCCTAAGGTCAAAGGAGCACGCCCGGATCGATCGCGATACGACACGCACGGGACCGCGGGAACGGAACGCCATCTACGTGATCTGCAATTAATTTTGAAAGCTGCAAGGATGCTGCACTATTCTTTTGTAGATAAACATCCTCTCTTGGCAGCATACATCAGCAGTATGGAAACAATGAAGATTTTAATGCTAGAACGGAGTAGGTATGTAAGTACTGCGATATATTCGCTCTACATTCGAAATAAGCCATAAGCTTTGTATTGAGACCATTTGCTTTGTATCTTATTCTAACTGGGTCAAACAATTTGAATATGAATAGGGAATATAATACCTATCTACACCAAAATCTACAAAGTTTCGAACCAACAACAAATAAAAGAACTAAAACAATAAATATTTTTGAGTTTGAACCGAGTTTTGAGTGCCATATTCAAAAGTAAACCACAAATAAAAGTTAATCCAAAGATTGACTCAAAGAACTTATTAGATTTACGGAAGCAATACATTGCTTTTATGTATTATAGAGATAGAGTTAGAGGAGTGTTACCCTACCCCACAAATTGGCAGTGCAAATCCAAAAAATCGAATCGCCAAAATTAGATAGAGCCACCCATAAACAGACCCAAATAACCTTCCGCGGGGCTTACAAAAAGAGGAACTCCTCCCCTCCTGAAATTCCCGAATTGTGCGTACACGATCTGTAAACAAATTTGTGAAAATTATTCGTGTCGGGGGCGCCATGAATGCCCTCGGAAGGGTTCGTCTTGGGATTCCCATTCATGGCCGTCTCCGTCTTGCAGGGAGGAATAACAATGCATTTAAATGTAGGTACAACGTGCTGAATTGTGGATGTAATTGCACCTTTGGTTCTTGTACAATGATTTGGAAGTAAACGTCCTGATTGACGTTCTGGGGAAAATGTTTTCTGAAACGAGTTTTTGGATATTTTCAACATTGTTTCGTATCATAAATTGATAGTAAATAATACGTAGGTATTACTTTGATTGTCACCACAATGAAAAGAAATAGCAAAATGTAGATCCGTGGAAGGTATATACTCCAACAAAAGTAACTATGCTCCCTTAGGATGAGATATTAGGTATGCAGATATAGGTAGATGAACAAAGCGCAATCAGACAAATGACTTGAATGAGGGTGGGTAAATTCGAAATTATTTGTCAGCATGTAGCGCAGCTGGCAACCCAGGAAGCTTTTACATAATGTTATAATGAGTGCCTGTAAAAAATTAAAACTACACCGTTGGTCGTCGGTGAGTGTCACGACAGTATAGAGGTACGAAGGTTGAGAGGCCGACTAATTAGAACAAAAAACGCGGCGAAACACAAGTACGCTTCACAACGAGTCAGAGACAAAGAGCGCCATGTTTCCACGCGAAAAGGTTTCATGCAGCCACCCTGGCCACCTTGAATTTTAACCTTTATGGTTGTGACTACAAAGTTCCAATTGTTCCACTCTATCAACAGAAGCTTGAAGATTTATTTTTGAAAATTCGAATTCGGAACGCCATCAATGCTTCCAAATACACAGCCAAAATTTGGCTTTATTTCGTAGGTCTTATAGTAGAGAATCGCTCGTTCTCAATAGTCGTTTATGGTCGTTCAGTGTTGCCAGCGGTTGCGTAGAGAAGCGCCATCGCGTCGATTGTCTGTGGCACGCTCGGCAAGAGGCCACAATCGATAGAGCACGGGCGTGCGTTGTAATGAATTTATTAGAGAACTAGCGTTTTCACGTGGCTTTGTCTCCATTCTCATAAATTTATTTTTTGATTGAATACATTTGAGCACTCTGAAGCACTTAATACCGCTCTAGGTAGAGCCAAAAAAATTGTCTCTGAACATTCTTTTACCAGCATCAAAAAGTTAAAATTTTCACATTTATTAGTCCGAGAGGGGACCGCAAGAAACCCTACACGTTCAGAAAAGTTGTGCTAAGCTTGGAAACATTAATTATGAAATTCCGATTTGGCCGAAAGTAGTCATGAGATTCGAATCTGCAATCGTTGGGGGGGTCATACATCTATCTCTACGTAATGCACCAGACAAGACGATATAAATTGATTGCGAAACCTGCGAACGCGTGAATCTGTTTCAACAAAGAATCTTACAACACATACTTGATGACACACCACGAGGGATTTATTTTTGAATCATTCGAAATTGCGATATCAATAAATAAATGTAAGTTGACGCACCATAGGGTAAAGCGAAAAACAGGCATGTCTTCTTACGAAATATGGTCTTGCAAAATACATATTTAGAAGGAGGTATGTAACAAAGATAATAAGGAACTAGTATTATAAAATGCAAAAGGGTACATTTGTGAGGCTTTCAGATAATTTTTAGGTAACAATAATGGGCGTAGTTAATAGTTATTTTAAAATACAGGTCTGGTCATTATTACTATCCTCGATATCATAGGAGAATAGGCGGTGGATTCGTACGCGATTGTAATTCGATTGACACAAAAATACGTATCCAGTACCAATGGCAAGTCACGATGGCGGGGCGCGTTCTTCTGTCAGAGCCTCGTTAACACTCCGTGTATATGAATGCTAAGGACGTTTGTTAATATCTACCGCACAATAACTTTGTAATGTCTAAGCCAACAAAAGATATAGGTATAGTGCCATGCTAACGCTGTCCGTAAACATAGTTTATTACTATCTCTATCCTCAAGTTTTCCGCCAAAATTGTGTCTTTTACACTTTTATAATTACTTGTGATTTTTGTGTGATTTGCAATAAACTCCACTCCATTAGATTATTACCATTAATAATGAGATTTAAAGGTACGAGGAGAGTCTACACCTAATCAATGGGACATACATACTCAGAGCGACACATTCTTGACCTAGTTGCCTTCGGAATCCGATGATCAATGTTCCTAACGTCTCAACAGCCTTTATGTCTGCAGATTAATTCAATACGTAAAGGGAAACGAGCGAAAAATACTGAAATCTACATAATAATAATCTACTACCTAATAATTTAAAGCTGAAGAGTTTGTTCGCTTGAACGCGCTAATCTCACATTTATACATTCTACAGCCAATAGGGGCAGACTCAGATCATAGAAAGAGAAGGGGCAGAGCTTGACTTACTTGACTTAAGGTTCTATGTCCCCTAGATGAGGCAGAGGGCATCCATAACAGTTCTCTATCGCGTTCGGTCTTGAGCTTCGTGTTTGATCTCGCTCCAGGTCTTGCCGCGATAAACGGTAAATATTATTTAAACTATTTTCAGGCGTACGAAGTTCCGGGCACAGCGGTAATATATCCACTCCTCCAATATCTAAAACAAATAATGTTGCAATATGTTGTCTCTTCAAACTGTGCAGTAAAACAGACGATAGTTCTCACGCTATGGTGTGAGTCTTGGGTTCGATTCCATCGACTGACCGTCCCCATGATAGCTGTGAAAACACACGGATCTATTTTGTGGACAATCAAATTCAATGTAACTTCTGTTCTAGACTAGTATACAGAATGCTAGAGACTTGGCACCAAACTATGTGATACTTTCATGAACTGCCTAGAGTAGACTTTTCTGTTTAGCCCAAATAATTAACAAATGCTGATAGAACATAAACTATCTTCAAAAATTCAATTTTGAAGGAGTTATTTACAACTAGCTTTCCGCCCGCGGCTTCGCCCGCGTGGAATTTTGTCTGTCACAGAAAAACTTTATCGCGCGCGTCCCTGTTTCAATAACCGGGATAAAAACTGTCCTATGTTCTTTCCCGGGACTCAAACTATCTCTATGCCAAATTTCATCAAAATCGGTTGCGAGGTTTAAGCGGGAAAGCGTAACAGACAGACAGACAGACAGACAGACAGAGTTACTTTCGCATTTATAATATTAGTTGGGATTAATCAAATTATTGATTGAATTGCACGTTTATTTTATGATTCTAGATGATAAACATGTTGATTCTTCTCAATGCTTTATTGTGTCGACTCTTCTTTTATTGCTGACCCACAAGGTCTACGGTTAAAATCCCAGCCCGTATATCTTTCTTCCATGACTGGTCAAATCAACACTCATACAAATACCCTTTATTTTAGTCCAGCGCAGCGCAAACACATTGACAGGTGCTGCCATCTTCAGGCGCTTCATTAAACCGCTTTGTGGCGTGACGGCGCTAATTTATACCTCTACTATGGGAGAGCTGAGCTTTGGATGTATTTGTGTTAAGTGGATTTATTAGGGTTTTAAAATTCATATTCTTATGTGACTATTGAGTAGTAAAGTTTAATAATTAGTACGATATTAATTGTACAGTGTACTTAGGCGCGCAAATCCTAGAGCAGTCTTTTAGAAATTAGAGGCTTTACCACAAAATAGTTTATCTACGTTGAACTTGTTTAAAAATTACATTGCAAATATTAAATTTAAACTAATGTTCAACCCACGTTTAACTTTTGGTAGAAAGGGGCGATAGTGTTGTGCTTACTCTATTGAACTGCTGATCCAAAATAAAGATGTTTTAGGACGACATAAGGATAACTTTGTATTTTTACATGAGAAAAAATATTAAAAATGGCATTGTGAGCAGTAAAAGGAAATTCCTCCATTCGCTGTGGCATCGATAATGCGACGACTATGACCGCATAGTCATAGCATGGATTACGCCCGCTAATGGCGTAGGTGGCGACAATAGGAGGTACAGGAGTAGACCCAAAAGAAGCCAGTAGGCAATGTAACCTTCTAAAGGGAAATATTTCAGACAACTTTACGTTTTTGTATTTTAACTTCGAGGCTCGAGCATGACCCTTCAAAGTTCAAGCATTTGATGAATGTGAATTTATCAGACATAAATTAAGAGACAGACAGACAAAGAATTCACGAGCAGCTAGGTATGACTAAGAATGTATCTAAGTATAATGTAGTGACAACGCCACTCTTGTGGCGGAGTTTTGGGCTGCCACTGTGTAGGTTTGTTGTCGACAGTTCGACACGAAAAGAAGAAGTATAATGTAGAGTTCCCAACTCCAACTTTAAGAGCTGTTTTTCATCGTCATCAAACCGTCATCAGCATTGTGGCCATACAGTTCAGACTGATCTAAACTCAGTGGCGGCGTAGCATGGGTTGGCACCCGGGGCGATCGCCCCCGCGTCCCCCCCCCGTCATAAGTCCTACGTGCAGAGATGCTTGGCACCCGGGGCGGACCGCCCCCACCGCCCCCCCCTTACGCCGCTACTGTCTAAACTCAAATACAAATTCGTATATTTTGCAAGTAGGCTTATAAAAAGCTCTTTTACACGTCCCAGTAACTTTAACCCTATCACTGCTACGGGACAATAAAGGGGTCAGAAAGGTCCTTTCAGAAAGTTGCTCTTTTCTGTGGTAGCGATAGGTACCCAAGAATTATCTAATCATTTCGAGCGATATCGATTCGAAGCATCCTTGGTTACCTAGACCTAGATCTTAGACCAAGTCTACTGTATAAATGTGAGCTTAGATCTAGGTCTTAGCCCAAGTCTACCGTATAACCATCAGCTGTGGTGCGCCGTAGCGACATTCGACAAAGCGTTTGTGGTGTTCCAGCACAAAGGGCTCGTTCAGTTCAGTGTAATGCATGTTTTAAATGTTACTTCAAGTGTGGGATCTTTTGACTTGGATCGTTCAAGATTACTTGGCAGTGATTTTAATTTCTGTGTATAAAGGGTTAAAGATTTTAGATTAAAGACAAACATGATCAACTAACCCGAAAAGATCGCCGATTAAATATAATTTTGGTATTTTGCATTTTTAAGATATTAAACGAATTTTAGTTGATTTTTAAAGGCAATAATATTCATTTATTGTTTCTAATGACAAATAAAATTGGTCGATGGATTTCAGTTTAATTCACGACAATAGCTTTAGTTAACAATTTTGTCAAAAAAGTTATGATAAAAACCTGAAGCAGAGAGAAATTCAGTGGGTATAAATGCTATTTAAGTGCCAGATGCAGATTCTCGCAGTATATTATTATCTTTTTATTTAATAATAACAAACTTTATTACGGTTAGTAACCCACAGCATCAGATATTAAAACTTTTTGATACATTTACCTCTTTTGTGTTAGCGGACAATGCACCAAGCTGCAGCGGAGGGCTCATGAGGGTCATTACGAGTACATACATACTCGCACCTCGTACACCGAGGTCTCTATCCATCGTTTATTTTGAGCCCTACGCCATGGACCTAAGGGTTCCTAGTGCCACGCTTGCCCTGGGTGTACGTGCGAAATAATCGTTCAATGGATCGACACTCGAAGAGGGCAGGATTACGAAACAAAGGTTTTTTACAAAATACATAATAATGCGCAACGTCAAATGTGCGGTCGGGGCTTAGGGGTCTGTAGGCAGAGAGAAAAAATAGTAAAGTTCAGACCTTAATTTGTATAGAGTTTTGATGGTATATTTAGAGTCTGAAGTGGCAGGTCAAGAGTTTGCAGTCCCACCACCAGGTACACCGTAAACAAAACATCGTTGGATTCGAAGTCGGATGATTCGCTAGCCTCAAAAGAGCCCATCCAAGGGTGTCTGCTACCAAGTTCAATATGTCTTGCCCCTTGCAGCTTTCTTCTAGTCTTTCGACTTTGAGCTACTCTAAAAGCCAGCTGAGGACTGGAATACGAACCGGGTTGGAATTTTCTACTATCCAGGGTCAATTACTCCACAAGTCATTGGACTTTTGGATTTGACAGATAAAAGTCATTAACAAGCACAGAATTTCATGATTTCCTGATCATAAAGAGCCTTCTCCACAGCCTGTGACAACTGCCATAAACGAAAAACCTAGCGATGGTGACCGAAAACCATGGAATCTAGTGAAAACGTAGAGAACCCCAGCAATATTACAAAAATTACCGCGACACATGGTGATTTGGATTTTTTGGGTCCGTGCTCGAGTGGCCACCCGGCCGCGAATTAAAAGAATAAAACCGGGGGCAGCCGCGCGGAAGCGGGCTTGTCGCGTGGAAGTATATAATTTTGGCCACTATGTAGCTACTGCCTTATGTACTGCATTGTATACTATGCTTTCACTCGACTAGTTTGTGTATTAGCGAAACTGCTTAAGTTCAACATTATATCATCATCAAATATTAAAAACCACGAACTTGACTACCTATAATTAATTTTTTGACTAATTTTAGAAGGTGATAACTCTTGTTTGATGTTGTGTTCCTCTTTCCATTCAGAGAACTAATAGAATAGGCGAGGACGTAAGGGAAACCTGATACTACACATCACACGTCGTGTGTGCGTGACGACTTAATAAAGCCTATCCTAAACATATCAATTGCGTGACTCTTATCAACCACTTCTTTATTCACGTTTTTCCGACTGGAAAATTTCCTTATCAAACACTTCTTTATTCTTTTTTTCCGACTGGAAAATGCATTGAATTGCATACCCAATGGCCCGCGGAAGCACACTTTAGTAATGCTTCTTAATCAAAAATACTCTATATCCCCCGAACAGTATAAAGATTAAACTTAGAGGAATAAAGTAATTTTGTAAGATTTATAAAAATTCATAATAAGATTAACTAATTACTCATTATTTAACCAAATTACCATAATTTTCAATCGCGAGAAGCGTGTCAACAACTGGCAACACTCCAGAAACCTTTAAAACCCATTATTTACGAAGAAACCATAAACTAAAACAACATTTACTATAAAAACTATTTAAAAACCAGTAGCGCTGAACAAAAACGCATCCAATGATTCAGCTCACCCCGATGATAAAATCTAACCAACCGCACGACAAAAGAATTAGTCAAAATAATACAAAAAACTATACAATGGCTTCGGAACGGTCGTGGGCGAAATTGTTACTAAAGTGTAGCAACATCTGTCTAGAGGGGAGACGCGAGCTTTCTAAAAATCACAACCGCACTTTTGAGCACATTCAAATGTCAACTTAAAGCTCGTTGCAGAGAATACAAATTGGAATGTAGTCGATAGCGCGTAAGGCGTTTGAATTTGGAACAAGATGGAGTTAACGCCATTACTGTCAAATTGCGGGCCAATCATGGCGAGGCGCGCCGACCAATCAGAGGGGCGCGTGATGCGTGCGTTGAATGCAAAGGGGCGAACTAGAACAATTTGTAACTTTTTTGTTTGTTTTGGCCGGAACTAATTTGTGTGGGCTGCGGCCCGCTATGGTGATTTTATGAGCAATAAAAACTAAGCTAATGGTGGTTACTGCGTGGAATGGACTCACGGATGAAATAGGCAGCTCTGATTTATGAATGAAAAAGTAATGAATAGAATTCTTAATAAAAATATCTAGGTTTTATTTAAACAAGCATTTTTCAGTAGTGAAGAAAAGTTATATTAAAAAAAAACCTGCACCCAGTTAACGTATACGATTTTACCTAGTTCTGATAATAATATTTGCAGATTTCCTGGATTAATTAGTAAATGTAAAAAGTTTGTTATAATACTTTCAATTAATAAACTTATGAACAATAATTACCGACGAAAGAATTGTTCCAGCAAAGAATTTCTTATTAAGTATTTTTACGTTGAAAAATGTAGGTAGGTAGTCTGAAGATGACTGTAGACACTAATAAGTAAAGTAAATCAATAGAAAATAATATTATTAACTGTAATGTAGTAAATAGGTAAGTACTCACCGAAATAACCAACGTCGAACAACCGTGAGTAAATCCAAATTCTTAATTTGCACTTGACATTCAATTCTCAGCCACACGTCGCCGAGCCAGATTCCCATCGGTTTGAAAATTGCTCATTCACACTCGGGCGAGCCCACTCAAAACGTCACCTCAATTCCTTGAGAACGCGAAAAGTCAAAATCATCTGTCAAACGGAATTTGAATTCGGAACGCGGAGGGCTCGTCGCGGGCGCAGCGTGACGTCATTGAGAGTCACGCGAGCCCAGCGTGACCGCGGGCGCCACGCTGGCAGCGCCGCTCTTGCAAAATCATTAGTCGACAGCACAAAGGAGTGTCTTTTGACACATTACTTCATGGTGAAATGAACATTCTAGATCTTGCGTTTATGGGAAGTGCGCAGGAGCAGAGTTCGCGACTTGCCGCTTCACGGTTGATATGTGATATTGTGCCGAATGTGGGAATTTGGGTGACTTACTTATTGTAACTGCGGGTTGACCGAAGAAAGTATGCTTCAGTTGATCAGTCCATCCAAAAATAATTCATTGTTAGAGATATTTGATTCCTGGAAAGACCAATTTCGTAAAACTAGACTTTCTGCGTTGCTTGTTATTCTTATGAGAAATAAATTTTACGATGCAAGAACCAATGTTGTAAGTTGGTTGATTAACTCGGGGCTTTCTATAGCTAACAAAAACCTTAATTTTAAAAATTAATAACACAAATAATGCAAGCCTGCAGCAGCTAGCGCAATGAATTATTACCAGCCCATTTGGCGCGCTCCTGGACAAAAGCCCCGAATCTCCGTTAGCCCACCTCATTCACATCTCAAGTGCCTCCGGAGCGGCCCTAATTTCCTTTCATGTCAAACAATTTACCAGCCTTCGATTGTGGCGCAAAAAAGAAATTATAAAAACTATTGATCGTGCGCCACTTCAGAACGCGCTTTGTCCGCCATCTTGGAAAACGTTTGACATTCGTTACATGTTCGGAATTTAAAAAGCGCGCAAGTCAATTAAATGTTTTAATAATTTTATTGGAATAGGTATTTGTTATTGTTTTGCGAATATAAAGGGTGGAGCAGCTGGCTCTAGAAATGAAGACTTAATTTTTTTCATATAAAGATTCTTGATTTAATTTACCTACCTAATTTAAATACTTAATTAGAGGCAAATAAATAAATAAGAGAATTTTCGCAGTCTGAAGTATTTATATTTTCTTTTAAATCATGTCAATTATTATTACAATTCCACATTTAGGTACATACTTGCAATCTAGTCACACGTCCGTCAATAAAAAAATAAACAGACTCAAACATTTTGAAAGACAATGATACATTTCACACAAATTATATTGAGCTTTTAATGTACTGATTGATAAAAAAATCGTAATATCTTTTGATAAACAAAGTAGAGTAGGTAGTATGTATTAAGATTTCTCGAGCTATATTAACTTGTTTTATTAAATACAGGGTGTAAACTTTGACAAAAACCCTAACAGTGTTAGTTCATTGTAATTTTCATCCTGTTTACCCCGCCTACATTCTGTATATCATCATTATTACATTTCCGGACACATAATGGATTAACAAAGACATTTAAACTTCATACAAAAAATAAAAGTGTGACGTTATTTATATTTGCAATCTTTTCATTATTCCATAGCACGAATGTCATTCATATACCTACTGGTACATTTCGAAACACTCGTACGTTTTAATTGACCATTTTTTTGTATGTACACTCAACCGTATAATTTTAATTACCTACTTGAATTGGTGAGGTCATAGTTTTCAAAGGAAAATGTAATACTAAAATGTTATTTCCCTTTTTTTGTTTTTTTTTTAGATGTGCCATCACCGATTCGCCGTTTTAACAACAGTCTTTAATTTTTTTAAAGGTCATATTAATCTACGTTTATCTTATTCCATTATATTCATTTTATACGTATATTTTCATACAAAATATACACGTAGCGAGTGCCTAGTTTAAAATCACCTTCAGTGATAAGTTATTATGTTTTTATTTAACTGCAGGTCTTTTAGGAACCTGTATAGTGGACAATGTCCGATGTTAACAATACCATTGTGATCATTACTATTCTAAATTAACGACAAACGACGCTATATTTCTTGTGTATTAATTTAAGATTGAAGTGAAGTGAGTTGCTTACTAATTTGCTGCTAATAATACACTGAGTGAGTATGATGGAAATGTTACAATCAGGTTACATTTTTATTATTTTCCCTTTTTAATAATCATGATTCTCGAAAAAAAAACATCAAATTCGACAAAAAGTCTCAGAAAACGTGACAACAATAAATGATGGTCCTGATAGTAGACACTGACTCACTTATTACAACTGTACAGATTGTCCCAAAAATACTGTCAAGCAGAAATCCAGAGAGGTGATTATGAAACTACTAACTAATATTAGGGGTGATTTAGTGATGCTCTACCTCTGAGCTTCTGTTTGACACAACTTCTTGGGACACCCTGTATATTTCATTGTAAACGTCAATCGGTGTACTGATTTTTTTTCGACTAGACATAAATGACTGTCGCTAGCGTTATCGGTTAAAATTGCGCTTGTACTTTTGAAGATTAGGGGGGCCTCGACTCTGCTGATCTCTGCCCCGTCTCTCATGGTAAGGACTGTAGTCTGACACTGACTGGTAGCCCTGTGAGCCTTGGTTACCGTGTCTGTTTTGTTGCTGACCGCCATACTGCCCGCTCTGGCTGTTATGACCGCTCCGGCTGCTATGCCCACCCTGGCTGTTTTGCCGGCCCTGATAGCCCTGGCCGCTGCCGTGTCTGTCTTGGCTCCCGTAGCCGGATCTGCTGTAGCTTTGCGAGTACCCTAGGTGCTGGTTGTAGCCTTTGTTTTGGCTCTGATGATGCCCTTGGCTCTGATGGTGCCCTTGGCCCTGGTTCTGTCCTTGGCTCTGGTTGTAGCCCTGGTGGGGTATGTACCCACTGCGATAAGGTCCAAACGACTGGGAACGATCTGTAACAAACGACATAAATTAATTGTTAAATACCGGCATTCAGTGTTTCTTTTCTTATGGTTTTGAAACTGGTAGTGGTACGGATAATTCAAGTTGTTCTTTTAACAATAAGATGCGCTTTTGCGTGTTAAATGGATAATCTTGATAAAGTTTCTAAAACAAAAAGAAAATGATGCCTATTTAGACCATAGACTATAGAAGAGCGCATTGGGAAGGTAACGGTAATGGTAACGTAGTCAACGCAGCCATCACCCGCATCAGCGGTATAACAAGTGCCGTCTACAACAAGACCTACAACTTCCTTTTCAGACGTTTGCACAATCTGAAATATGATACCTGTATAGGCATCATCCTTCAACAATACATTGGGAAGGTAATGCAGTGGTAATGGTAACGGTAACGCAGTCAATGCAGCCATCACCCGCCCGGATTTAACAAGTAGGTACCTAATAGGACATAAGATCGTTCGCTACATCGTGCTTTCTGAAACAAAAGCTGCAAGTTTCTTTTCGGAAGGATGACGCCTATAGAAGAATGCATTGGGAAGGGAAGGTAATGCAGTGGTAACGGTAATAGTAACGCAGTCAATGCAGCCATCACCCGCCCGGAGGCGCGGCGCGGATCTTAACAACCTTCCGTCTACAACAAGACCTACAACTTTATTTTCAGAGATTTGCACAATCTGAAATATTATGAGGCATCATCCTTCAACAATACATTGGGAAGGTAATGCAGTGGTAATGGTAATGGTAACGCAGTCAATGCAGCCATCACCCGCCCGGAGGCGCGACGCGGATTGCGGCCCTCGAGTCGACGCCGTGTGAGCGCCGCTAGAGTGTTTAATCGCCCGCTTTGTGCTCTAATGTCGCACACGGAACTAGCTGAGAAAGAAGTGAACTTGCAGTCAAATTCACATTCTTTATTTGTATTATGTATGCTCTTTTCAGAGCACTTGTGCACGTCACAAATATAGCTTGCCCTACTACCACTTCGGGACAACACATCGGTTGGTTCTGAGAAGAAATGTGAGTGAAGGCAAATAAAAATAGCTCGATAGGCTTAAAAGTTATCCACGAACCTTTCATATTGAATACTAAACAAATATACGAAACCTGTCTACATAAAAGTTTTTTTACGCTGCAATTTAATTCCAACAATAGACGTTAACGCGCCAGTGAAAGATAAGTCCTGTCCAGAAAATCCTATTGCTACAAATGTCCGATTAGATCACAATTCGGAATATAGCATATTTTACTGCGTATATTTTTCGGAGTTCGAATAATATGCGGGAAACAAATTAGGTACTAAGAAGGTATTAAAACTTTTTAATTAAATATACATGGCGTGTTTCACGTGAGCTATTATAACAGGCTTAGCCAAATATACGTGGTTACTTCAGCATTAAATAGTCTCTGCCTAAGAAGACGTCAAGGGCACATCCATCCACCCGACATCTTCGCGACCGCAGCACATAATCCGCGGTTCACAACCGCGAGCTGCTAAGCCGTTTGTACATCAAAGTTAAGGCCTAAAAGGATTCCGGGCTGAGCCATCGATGCCTCTATACATTAATGCCGCAAACAAAGGCCGTGGTATTTACATTCAGTATTGAGCTTTTTACTTACGCCCCTGCCCGTTTGAACCCACACATGGAAGGAAACAAAGAAGAAATATAATCTTAAGGAAATCGGTCTCGATTGTCGACGGAATGTCGCAAGGATTGCGGGTTTTTGGATAATGGCCGCGAGGCATATTTACTGTTGTGAAAAATATACCTACAGACCTTAAATGAGAATTTTAATGCGTAGTATCAGAATCGAAAAGAAAAATTTTGATACCTAAATGCAAACCAGACTTGTACCACTTGTACTATCTTGGTAAAAAAAAGTCCCTTGCATCGCTACTGAATTGATAAGGCATAGCCTCATATGACATTTTATGTTGTGAATCTTAAATGTATACCGCATTTATTAGCTCCCAATAACCTGTTTTGTAACAAATTAACAAGTAAGATGGTGCAACCTGCACCATCTTACTTAACTTTAACAAACTTCAAAAATTTGTCATATTCCATACAGGAACCGGTGTGTTATCGAGTTACGGCTAAGGTTAGGTGGTGCAACTCAGCTCTAATATGGCATGATTTTTTAAAATTGAAACTTGTGTAAATTCAATTATTCAGCCGAGATATCTTGTAGTTGTGTAAAATAAAGAATAAACTTCCATACACACGTTCCCAGTCTCAGTGTTAATAATTGCGCGCTCGTGGAGTGCGTAACGAGACGGCGCCATTAGTCTATTGTCCGCCGCCAGTTGGCGCCCAACGTGGTGTTGCCATCAAGCCACATTCTACTATTACACAATTTGCACGCGTGTAGTTTTAGTATTTTAACTACGCCGTTAACAATAATAACTAAGATTCTATACTCTCAAAAATACCGAGTATAATTTTTGCATATTTAACATTCGTTGCTATGTTTACAGTGATTTTCGTTAAAACTGTAATAATGACAGAAAAATCACTATAAATAGCTAGCCTTATTCTGTATTACATATGAGTATAACAAACCAGTACGGTTTCTAATGATATGAAGTCAACCGAAAAGCCTATTAAAAATAATGACAAAAAATTTGGCGCCCAACATGGTGTTAGGTGTAAATACAATTTAATTAACGTAGAGTCGTTAGCACATCAGGTTATATATTTTAGTTGCAAAATGGTATGTCACAGCATAGGCGAGAAGCATTTCCACCGGTCCAATAGAAAAAAATAAACCGCTGTGACATCCGAAATACTATTTTAACCAAAATATTTTTCAACACCCCCGTTTTGCAAAGTTTTTTTTAATAACGTTTGCTTTTCGGCACTTTGAGGCGGTCGCGGTGGCTCTCCATTCATTTTTGAATGTGGCAGATGTAAAAAATACAAAACTACATGTCGCAAGAGCTAACCCGGCAGACATAATAGGCATCTAATGGGCGTCGGCGCAACACATTCACCGGTGAAAGGCGCGCAAATAAGAGCAATGGGGGGACGCGGGCGCCAAAATTATAGGCTGAGGGGGGGCTGCGTGGGCATGTTAATATCGCGAACTGGCGAGTGACGGTGTTGTGTTGTATATCTTTTCAGGTGTTTGTTGCTATGTAGCAGTAGCTATGAGGCTGTTGTTAACAATTTGATATTCTTTGCGCTGCATTGGTTAATAATATAGACGCAGTAGGTACTTAGATGACACATTATGATAACAGCTATCGAGTGATTTTATTGAATGTTTTTCTTTTACTAAAGCTGAAAATGAGATAACATAAATACAATGTGAATAAACAGCTTCTTAATGGATGAATTGTAATATAGATAGTAAATGAGTTTTTAGCAATTCGCTGTTATTAAACGGAATCACTCGATGAAAAAACAACCATTTTTATGGTACAAATTTGTTTAATATTTAAAATATAAAAACGTATTACGCCTGAGTATATGGCATCCCTGGATCTGGATCTCAGTTTCACTTTTGTTTATAGAATTGTTTAGAAAAAGATTCTAAAAATATCATATCAAAAATGTAAAACACTTTTTAAAGTGTCCGTAATATTACGTGTTTGAAACGCCCTTGTGTTCAAATGGCACTTGATACCAAATCCAGCGTTGACAATGGCGGTTGGTTTCTTTGTGTTTCGCGACAGCCGGGACGTGCCCCCGGCGGTAATGCGCAAGGCTCAAGCTGGCTCAAGCCAGATTGAGACTAAAAGTTCCGTAGCAGAGAAAAAGTAGATCGAAAGATATACCGTGATGATGATAATGATTCATCCGATCAATTTCGGCCATGGCGACCACTTCGACTCCCCAACTGTCCTGGCGGCGGTGCCGTAGGTATGTTCCAAAGTTAGTTCCAAAGGTAAGCAATGTTTAAAAGATTATTTATAACCGTAGCCGTATCAGCTATTCGAATTGTTTGTTGTCTAGACATTTGAATAAGTGAGAAGTTAAATAATGCAATAATATTAAGAAAGTGAATAATGCAATAATACAAGAATGATTTGTTTCACACAAACTTCTTGTCTTTTATGTCTACTACTTGGTAAATTACCCCCTTACTAATAAAACTTACACACTCGTTGAAGAGTGTTTTAAAGTGACGTTTAGTATGGAAATGACATTTTAAAACAGTGTTCAACAAGTGTGTAACTTTTTAATAGTAAGGGGGTTAATGTAAGACAACTACAAAAATTGAGTCTTCAAATTTCTACAGAAATATCACCGCATTTCATCATATTAGCGACAAATTTACAGTTGCGTGTCCGTATTTCACGCCAAAATCTGTCTCAATTTATATTTTTTACGTCCCTTAACGAGCCAAGGAACCCCGGCGACTAAAATTCCCTGACTTTTCCGCCCGTGGGATTTAGGCACTTGAGCACGCGCTGGCAGCGCCATCTCTAATTATTACGGGCGGATCGCGACGCGACACTCCACAGACCACACCAGCCTCTTCAGTCTACCTACGTCTTGCAAGTTACCTCGATAAAAAGTATTTGTCCATTGTTCATAATTTACTATATTTTTCCTTACGCGTTTTTCATGGTCAATTTCAAAATAAACTTGATTAAAAAAAATTGGCACCCAACATGGTGCAAAAACTTTTTCTATAAAGCTAATAGCAACTCTTAAAAGTATAGTCTATATTTTATGTCATCTATTCAATTTACGATAGTGCAAAACGCCATTGGCACTTACGCCCGTATTCATAAACATTACTATGAGATCTCACAGTGCGCGTGGACGCATAGAGTGACACACGAACCAATCACAGAGCTCTATTTAACTCTGTGCGTTCGATTTCCTGATTCACTTAAGCAAGCATCGTTTGTGAATACGAGCGTTAGTATTTTTGAATTACGTCTGCTATCTGCGTATGCAAAAATACAGTCCTCAAAGTAAATAAATACAATAGGAACATCAATATTTTGCGAATAACATTTGACTCACTTGAATGCACGACACAACTGAGGTTGTTAAAACGCATGCTAACTGAAATGAAAATGAATTTTTTTCCAAGTACGACAAATCACGAGTACCCAGTTATACCTACATTTGTTATTTGCACAACCGCCAATCAGAAAATCAAATAGGCATATTCAATTAAAAAGCCCCGCAGTTTGGGGGCGGACATAATAGGCACGTGTCGCCCCCTGGCGGATCCGCTACAAACCACAGCCGGGTCAAAGCATAATGAACTTTAACACTGTACGATAGGAATCATGAAGAATGTTGGTGACGCTTGATTGCTAAATAGAAATTAATTGGAAGTCATATCAAAGTGAAAGGAGAAGTCAAAAAAGTTGATATCCGCGATCGGAAAGGGAATTATATTGCCGGTTTGTCTGCATTCATACGATTCAAAAATCCAATTTCAATTAAAAAATACGTGAGAGTGCTCGGCTTATTGCACGCATAGCGCATCCTCTTTCGTAAATTTTGTAATTAATTAACCCTTTGTAGAAAGTAACGATCAGTAGAATTATTTCGCGTTATTTTATTTAGAATAAAATCTTACATAAATGAAATATAAAAAAGCCCAGATGTCATACTACGTACTTCAAAAGCTAATAGAAAAACCAATACAAAAAACGGCAACCCAGAAAGGAAATATTTTCGTACTTTAAAGATCGTGACATAGCCTTATCGGATTATATTAAAAAGTGGATGAAATACGCATTAACACACCTCTTTAGCCACCTGGTTAAAAGCAAAAAAAGTAAATCGATAAAAAGTCCCGACATTGTTGCCGTAATCCTCTCCGACCGGATAATAGGATGCACTTCAGCCGATCGACCGGTTATTTAGAAAAAAAAATCACCCCTATTGTGTTGGCAACCCTCGATAATTATTATTTTCGTAGTTGGCGACACTGCGTCGGACAATGGACTCCCTTCGCACTTCCTGTTTGCTTTCGCGCGCTATTACACGTCAATGCCTCGCGGGACGATAGGCCAATTTGAATTTCGAATTTTGAATAATGGATTCCTTTCACGGCGTCTATTGGCTGTAATTTTGTTTTTCTTGAGCGATGCTTCGGAGCGGAGGTATAATGCCAGTGTTTATCTGTTTTATTACCTGTGAGCGCTTCTCATTGTCAAAATAATCTTCCAAAGTGGATAATCAAGCATTATCGTCTACAAAGGGCGGGTCAATTTTTGTAATAAAAAGATTGCTCGCCATTCATTGCTTCCTTTTACTAAGTAGGTAAGTTATTTGTGTTAAAAAACATACGCTGTCAAGTTTCATAGAAATTAAATGATTTTAATTAAAGTTTTTAAGTCAGTCTAAACCTAAATAGTGATTCTGTTGTCCAAAATTTGTATCTAATTGGTATTTAATACCACTTTTTGTATGGAATCAATATCGAAACCAACACTACATGACTGTTTTGTATAATGGAATGTATAGTATAGATTCCAAATGTCACTTACAGAGTTTAGCCAGTCACACACAGATCTAATTCACCTAGGATGAACTCGCATAGGCTGTCGTACGTCGACTGCTGAGCCACTCGCGGTCTAATTACGCGCGACGTGTGGGGGCGCCATTGTTGGCTTAATTGCCGCTAACGATCGGAAACTAAAAGTTATGACAGCACTGTCAAGGGAAGACATGTATACGACAGTAATTGAGGACTTTTCGCCGACGGATTCTTGCGGAACAAAACTTTGCATCAGAATTTCACTTTCATGATTTTCATCATCGTAAATGAATTGCAATTTTTCCTCCTCCAACATCTTGAAAGGTGTAAAAAAATACTGTTTCAACCATAGAGATATAGAGAGATGCCAACTAATGCGCTGAGTTTGAAACTCAGTGTCGCGTTAGAAATTCACACACACAAAGAAATCAAAACATGTTCTCATTATTATCTACTGCGGTATCAGTACTCAACGTTCGAATAATCTTTAGTACTACGTAAGCAATGTAAACTGTTTACATTATGACGTCGCTGCGGTCATCACTGCAATGTGTTCTGTTTTTGAGCATATTGCTGCGAAACCGGCCCCGCCCCCTTGTCACATCTTCCTTTAGTTTCTGTGATCTGTGGTTTCAACGTACACGAGCTGTGAGTTTATGTCTACAGGTACACATGCTAGTGCTTCTCACAGTAAAATTTGTCATCAGCAGGATTCGAACCCGCAACAGCAGCACCTTGCACTGCAGTCTGGTACGCGAACCCCAAGGCAAGGGGAAATCGAGATTTGAAATGATTAAGTTCGTTTTGCATTATATTAAAAAATGATTGCAGTATATTAATAAACGATCATGCAAAAATATGTAAACCTCCCTCAAAGTTTTCCATACCATTCCCTATTCGTATAGCAATAGAGTTTATATTAATACCGATCATCAAATCAATGCGCACGCGACCAATTTAGTAGACGGGCGTGCGCGGGCGGGAACGCCGCGTGACGTGGATTAGCGGGAAAATTAACGACATAAATAAAAACGATGCAGTAGGTCATGTTATTACCAAAAATGGTGACTAGAGAGGTAGAATCCACTAAGTTTTAGCAAAATGCAGACTCAGCCATTTTCTATCTTTTGCTAACATTTGTCCCATACGATATCTCAAACCACAAGTCTCGCAAAACTTAACTTATGCTCTGATACACCATATATGGTTAGAATCTAAGACAAGACCAAGCAGCCGTCAGAGTGGCATATCAAGTAAGTAATAAGTAATAATCTTTATTGTGTAGTTGCTTTTTCAAATAGAAATAATTTATTCAGTAATAGTCCTTTTCAGGAAACTTGTGTACACGCCCCAAATTAACTTGCCCTACCACCACTTCGGGACAACATATGGGCTGGCGCCGAGAAGAAGTGGCGGAAGAAACTCAGTCACCTTTTCGTTATTTATCATGTTTTTAATAGTCCACAAAATTGCGATTGCGGCCAAATATCTTGCTTGCAAATGCCTTGTTCTGCATAAAAAAAATCTTAGTATAAACGTGTGTTTCTGTGTGCTCTTGTATTATAATATTTTTCGCAGCGATCGCGCGTGACACAGATTAGCGTCCGAAACTAACGTCGTTTGACGGCCGGCAGCCGTGAGGGGATTATGCAGGTCCTGTTATGATGGGTATTATTTTGATTGACTTGTTTGTTTTAAAGTTCATTAATATCGCATTTAAGTCAAAATAATTTGGGGAAAAGATTACAACATAGTTATTTAATTTTTAGCGTTAAGAGTCGCATCTCAAACTAATTTGAAAATTATAAATAACTTGAAAAAATCGAACTGCCTAAGGCGGGAATTGAACCCACGACCTTCCGCTTGCCGGGCGACTGCTCTTCCAGCTTAAGTAGCTCAGTTGGAAGAGCAGTCGCCCGGCAAGCGGAAGGTCGTGGGTTCAATTCCCGCCTTAGGCAGTTCGATTTTTTCAAGTTATTTATAAAAGATTACAACATACTATTGTTTTTTTTAGTTTTACCAAGCGATATAGTAATGTTGAAGAAACATCATTATTTCCTAAATATCGTAAAGAAAGCGTAGGAATTTGTATTATGTAATATGTTGTAAGGGTTAGAGTTCACAGAACGAATGAAATCTACGAATCCAAAACGCCATCTATCTACGCTTGCGAAAACTAGTAGCACAAGGTAGCAAAAACTCGGCTACTTCTCCTACTTATTTTGTTAATGGCCTGGTCTGGGATATTATGGCCTACAGAGTGACCTCCCCAATGAATTCCAACAACTCAGCTAAGTTCCGAAGCTTCTATTCTTTAAAATAGCGGACATTTTTGATGGTGAATGTCTGGAACACGAACGTGACAATGTAGACACCTTGAGCACGCACAGTGATCGCCACCATGCAGCCATCGCGGAAGCAGGCCTTGGTTTGGCTGAAACTTGAAAGATTAACGAAAATACGCTAAAAGATTTTACGACGACGCGAGTCCACACTCGATTATTTCTAAACTATACAAGATATCGAAAAACTGGTTACTGACCCTGAAAATGCTTCACAAGTTTTCAAAATTAAAAAAACAACCCTTCTAACATTGTGTGGCTGGCATACATTTAGTTTGGAAGGAAACATTGAGTTTTGAAGAAGAAATAACCGAGTGAGATCACTTATCGTTTCCACCCTGTATATGTCGCGTTGAGACCCGTGTTTCTCTATTTTAGTGAAAATGGGCTATTTTCAACCGACTTCAAAAAAAAAGGAGGAGGTTCTCAATTCGACCCGTATGTTTTTTTTTCTATGTTTGTTACGCGATTACTCCGCCAATTATGAACTGATTTGAACAAATCTTTTTTCGGCGTATAGGTATACCTCAAGGGTGGTCCCATTTAAATTTAATAATAAAAAAACAACCCCCAAGGGTGGAAAATTGGGGATGAACTTTTTTATACGCAATATCTCCGCCGATTATAAACCAATTTGAACGATTATTTTTTTGTTGAATAGGTATTATCAAAAGGGTGGTTTCATGCGAATTTGAAGAAAATATTTCACCCCCAAGGGTGGAAAAAATTTTTTTGTGTTCACGCATTTGAAGTCGGTTTTTTTATTAAAGTGAATTATATCGAACACTTACTGTGCTGGCCCTGCTGGTGCTGCTGGCGCTGCTGGTGCTGCTGGTGCTGCGGCGGCGGCACGTTGCCGTAGGCGCGGTCCCGCGGCAGGTGGTGCCCCAGCATCCTGTGGCCCGCCTGCTCCAGGCTCGCGATCGTGTGTGAACGGGCCATGCCTGTTGAGAGAAACTCGTTTGAGATCACATAATAAGAGAAACCTTTAAGCTCATATAAGGTAATAAACATTGTACAAGAGGTTAAGAAATCCCAATCTGATCTGAAAGGGGTGTGACCAAATCAAATATCACAACTTGACGCTGATGTTAGAAACTAGATGCGAGTAGACGAGAATCGTATCTGTAGTTCCGACAGTTTAGTCACTGGACTTTTTGGACTGCGAGTCTGACGTAGGATTCACACTATAGACGCAGGTGACAGTCGATTCTATCTTGATGAGCATTCAGTGTGCTTAGTGTGAGATTGCATTGCGTCACCAGCGAGTGCGGCAAACAATCTATGAAGATTTTAGTTCTTAAAAGTATCCGCTAGGGACGCTGTACAATCTATTTTACATTTAATGTAATAATTTTTTATACAGTCGCTAGCGATGACGTTCAATGCAATCTCGCACTAAGCACACAGAGAAAAGGCCTCATCATCACTTACAAAACGTTTCAAAATTGGAACTCCCTGGCTGGTTCGCCTCACCTTCGAACACCTTCGTGGTTCCACCTTCGTACCCTGTCTTAACCGCTTGAGTCCCAGACGGCATTCATTAATGTCATAACAATTGATTATCTATTGTGTCTAGATTCGCGGGCCTTGAAGGATTAAAAGTCCAAAATACAATATATACAAAACTTCTTAGTACGCCCTGGCATCTTCTTTTTTGATACCGCTATGCTTCCACTCAATAACTCACCGATCTGCGGGCGCCAGTTCCTGTTCTCCTGGTGGGAGAGGTTCCCGGGCTTGAGCACGCGCGGCGCGTCCACGGCCTTCTGCAGGCGGCGCGCCGGGAACACGAAGCCCTCCGGGTACTGCGGGTCCACGAAGCGCACGCACACCGCGCGGTTGCCCAGCACCGGCGCCAGCCCGATCACCGGCGACGCTAGTTGGCTGGGGACAAACATACAGTTAATTTTGTGAATATTAAGCATTTTAAGCAAGTCACCAATCAAGCGAAGCTTGAAATATGAGTAGTGACTCCTACATAACGATTAAAAAGTATACCTGTGGAGCATATAATATTGAGAACTGATCTACATTCCTTACGCTGGTATGCCAGAAGGGTTGGGAAGACCGCAAGTTTGTTGATCAGTCACCTTTTACGAAATCTACGGGAAAAGTGGTCATGGTTTCATGACGCTTATTGAATAATAATTTTAATTATTTTTGGAAAGTTTATTCACCACCATCTAATCTCAAACCTAGTGAAACTTATACCGTAAGGTACAATAAGAGCCAAAGTACACGATGCGTTACAGCGACACTGCCGGGACAGCGGGACACTGCCGGGACAGCGGGACACAGCCGGGACAGCGAGACACTGCCGGGCCAGCGGGACACTGCCGGGACAGCAGGACACTGCTGGGACAGCGGGACACTGCCGGGACAGCGGGACACTGCCGGGACGGCGGGACACTGCCGAGACAGCGGGACACTGCCGGGACAGCGGGACAGTGCTGGGACAGCGGAACACTGCCGGGACAGCGGGACACTGCCGGGACAGCAGGACACTCACCCGCCGCCGACGACGTGGTCGGCGCTGAGCAGCACGTCTCCGCGCACGCCGTCGCAGCGGTACGGGTATCGCTGCTCGCTCTGGATGAGGCTCTTGGTGTTGTGGCCGCCTGCCGGGACAGGCGGGACACTGCTGGGACAGCGGGACACTGCCGGGACAGCGGGACACTCACCCGCCGCCGACGATGTGGTCGGCGCTAAGCAGCACGTCTCCGCGCACGCCGTCGCAGCGGTACGGGTATCGCTGTTCGCTCTGGATGAGGCTCTTGGTGTTGTGGCCGCCTGCCGGGACAGGCGAAACACTGCCGAGACAGCGGGACACTGCCGGGACACTCACCCGCCGCCGACGACGTGGTCGGCGCTAAGCAGCACGTCTCCGCGCACGCCGTCGCAGCGGTACGGGTATCGCTGTTCGCTCTGGATGAGGCTCTTGGTGTTGTGGCCGCCTGCCGGGACAGGCGAAACACTGCCGAGACAGCGGGACACTGCCGGGACAGCGGGACACTCACCCGCCGCCGACGACGTGGTCAGCGCTAAGTAGCACGTCCCCGCGCACGCCGTCGCAGCGGTACGGGTATCGCTGTTCGCTCTGGATGAGGCTCTTGGTGTTGTAGACAGCGGGACACTGCCGGGACAGCGGGACACTCACCCGCCGCCGACGACGTGGTCGGCGCTGAGCAGCACGTCTCCGCGCACTCCGTCGCAGCGGTACGGGTATCGCTGCTCGCTCTGGATGAGGCTCTTGGTGTTGTGGCCGCCTGCCGGGACAGCGGGACACTGCCGGGACAGGCGGGACACAGCTGGGACAGCGGGACACTGCTGGGACAAATCCCACCACCACCCATGGTTCTTCCTGCCTCACTGTTGCGATGAGGCTAGTGTGTTGTGGCCGCCTGCCGGGACAGCGCGACACTGCCGGGACAGCGGGACACTGCCGGGACAGCGGGACAGGCGGGACACTGCCGGGACAGCGGGACACTGCCGGGACAGCGGGACACTGCCGGGACACTCACCCGCCGCCGACGACGTGGTCGGCGCTAAGCAGCACGTCTCCGCGCACGCCGTCGCAGCGGTACGGGTAACGCTGCTCGCTCTGGATGAGGCTCTTGGTGTTGTGGCCGGCCTCCTCGTACAGGCCCAGCAGGAACTCGTAGCTCTTGTTGCCGGTGCTCACGTACAGGCGGTCTAGGCCGCGAATATTGCGCTGTTCTGTTGGATAAATAGGGACATCAGTTTCGAAATCTAAATGGGGGTGAAGAGCTAATTAGTTTTGAAAAATATTCAAGAAATTTATTTATTTATTTATTTATTAAATGTAAGGCTTTTCCACAGGAGGTACATATACATGGACAATGACGGTGCAAATATGCGTAGTGGAACTGTGAAACGTAAGTTTTCACCATTAGATGTATGAACTAGCAGGGCCCAGTCACGATACGTAGCGACCGAAGCTGACACAATGTTACGTGGACGCGAATCGAGATTTTTTCATACAAGCTGCTGATAGGGGGAACATTAGCGTCCCCCACACTAGCGTAGAGTCGGCAAGGGCACAGCGTCGCCGCAATACCAATACGCTGAGACAGTGATAGCGCCACGTTAACGATTCGACCGCGGGCCAAAACCCAAGATTATTCGTCACAATAGTTGTACTCACTCTCAGCCTGCGTGAGGTCCTTGTAGTAGGGCTCGAGCGCGCGGAAGAGGCGCGCCTCGTCTACGAAGCCCTCATCACTCTATCTACTACGCGCCACTGTCTCAGCGTCGCCGCGAATAGCAAACGCCGCGTCTACGCAGCGAGTTGATACGCCGCATTGACGCTACATCCGCGGGCCGTATAGCCCAAGACTAGCGGCCGCCCGCGACTTCGTACGCGTGCATCCCGTTTTACTCCCTTAGGGGTGGAGTTTCGTAAAATCCTTTCTTAGCGGATGCCTACGTCATAACATCTACCTGCATGCCAAATTTCAGCCCAATCCGTCCAGTGGTTTGGGCTATGCGTTGATAGATTATTATGTCAGTCACCTTTGAGTTATTATATTTAGATTATTACTCGCTACAATAGTTGCACTCACTTTCAGCTTGCGTGAGGTCCTTGTAGTAGGGCTCGAGCACGCGGAAGAGGCGCGCCTCGTCTACGAAGTGCTCATCACTCTATCTACTACTCGCCACTGACTCAACGTAGGTAGCCGTTGACGCCAATGCTGAGCAGCTGCCGAACGCCGGGTCTACACAGCGAGTTAGTTTAGTACGCCGCATTAACTACGTTAGCGGGCCGAAAAGCCCAAGATTACTCGTCACAACGTCACTTGTGCCTGTCTTGTTGGTTGTCCTAAATAGGTAAATAAATAAATAGTTGCACTCACTCTCGGCCTGCGTGAGGTCCTTGTAGTAGGGCTCGAGCGCGCGGAAGAGGCGCGCCTCGTCTACGAAAGGCAGCAGCGCGACGCCCTGCCACGCGAACTTCTTGCCGTTCAGGTCGATCTTGAAGTCCGTCGGGTAGAAGTCGATGATTGGGGAGTGCTGCACACAAAATAAATTATACATTTACTGATAATAATGACAACGAATAGAAAGTAAATTATGTCTATACAGGGTGTTAGGTAAATGGGTAGGGTATATGAGCCGACACTAGCCCATGTTAACATGGGCATATAAATGGTATGGTGAAGTCAAAAATTTGATATCATCATTTTAATTTTTTCAATTTTCATACAAAACAAATTTTATAAAATCCGATTTGTATGAAAAAAAAATGAAGATATCAATTTTCTGACTTCACCATACCATTTATATGACCCATGTTAACATGGGCTAGTGTCGGCTCATATACCAAAAATCAAAATCAAAATCAAAATTATCTTTATTTGTTTAGACTAATTAAATTAGTTCTTGCAAATCGTCAAATGCTCTTAAGGAGCCTATACATGTCTCATTCTTTTTTTGCCCTACCAGCGCTTCGAGACAAACATTTGGCAAGTGCTGAGAAGAAGCGCCATACCCATTTACTTAACACCCTGTAGACGTACTGGACATGCCTTCCATCTGTGGCTTAAGTTTTTCTGGTGCGTGTAAGGAAATAACCAAGCTTACTGTCAAATGACATCATACAGATATGCTCTTCAAAGCGCGATTTGCTTGCGATAAATGCTACTATTCGTGGTGGAAGTTAAATAACTTTGGTGATCGCCAGCATGCTGTAGTCCACATTTTAGTGTGCAGGCATGCTACGTGATTTCCACATTTTGATTAATTTCGATATGGACCTATGTCCAAGACAAGGTCTATCTATACCTTGGAGAAGGAATACGTTAGTTTTCGTCACATAATGAACTTGATACTATACCGTTTGGGAACAATCGATAAATAAATCTTTATTTTACTCACCCAAAAATCGAACAGAGTTACATATTGAATGTATAAGAGACGTTTGATGTTCATTCTTGTGTAAATCTGATGCCTATGCTAGGTATTTACTATACCTATATTACAGGTCATCAGGCTCCCACCACCTCAGGTCACTAAGTATCTTCTATGTGCCATACAATCGAAAGCCAAAGATTCGAAAGAGAACTTGATACATTTAGAGTAGGGCGCGTTACTTACAGGGTCACTCATGAGCTTGGCCCAGGGCTTGGGCACGTGCTGCGCACTAGCCGCCGGGAATACGCCCATCAGCTGCTCCAGCGGCCGGAACTGAAAACACAAAACAAATTTGACATTGTAGATTTTGTAGATTTAAAGTTGCACCTTTTAGGCCTCAGCCTCAAATTCAGCGGGCAGAGGCGCGGGAGCGGCGGCGGCGCGGGAGCGGGGCGGGCAACGCAGACCAGTTCTCGAAACAAGCGGGCAGCTCGCGCGGCGCTTTAGCGGCGAAGTGTTGTGTTCGGGGTTGTGTTGTCGAGATATTTGTTTTTATTCGCAAACGAAATGTCTGAACAACGGCGACAATTTTATTTCGATTCAAATTTATTCCTAACGCTCGATTTATTGTGGGCAAAAGAAGAAGTGCGCTGCCCGCTCGTTACCCGCTTCCGCGCCGCTGTTTTTGAGAACCGGTCTATTTGATTTTACGCATAAGATCCTGCCGCTCCCGCGCCGCTACCGCCGCCGCCCCGCTTCCCGCTAAATTCGAGGCTGAGGCCTTATATTTAGATTAAATTACCAATTTGAAGATTTCGACTGTTATACATTCTAGTCATCCAAAACGTTCTATTGCGACGGGCATAACATATTTTGCGCCTCACAGATACAGACTGGCTGACTGGAAAAGGAAACAATAGCCCAACGGTGTCGTTTTCGGGCTCGGTTGCTCGTAAGGGCTTGTCAAGATAAATGCTGAGCAGGAGAGCCTACTGACGCAGTAGCTTCGTAATTGTTCCTTGTTTTGACTTATTTTTTTATTCTCGTTGTGTCGTTATGTTGTCGTGTCTATGTAGTATGTATACAACGTGTCCCAATTTCAACGTGTCACGTTAAAAATTTTATGGAAATTACATATTTTGATTAATTTTTGTGTAAAAACTGCAAGGATTCTGGGGATTTTACGAGTTGGGGTGGATAGCAGTACCACTTAGGTTGGCGATACAAACAAAATAACAGAAAAATTTGAAAAATTGTGGTCGTGGTAACTTAAAATATCATAAGGGGTGTCAATTTTCGAAGAGTTTCATAATTTGTTGTGTAACTTAAAAAATAATCAAAAAAAGTCTTTCTATTCTATTCTCACCGGCTGCGTGCCGGCCTCGAAGTTGGTGGCCAGGCCGCAGACGTTGACGAAGTCGGACGCGAAGGGCGCGTAGTGGTAGGGGAAGTACCACTTCCAGCTGGCGCAGCCCTGGTAGTAGTAGCGCAGCACCCAGCACAGCCCGCGCACGTACTGCAGCGCCACCCGGTACCTGGGAATGGAAACTGTTTAGTAGCGTTGAAGAAACGAGGTCGTTCGGCAGAAGACCAAAGTTATACTTCAACAAACTCAGTCACCTCTGTCTGCCGGTTCAATACATTGACGTATCTAGCTCGCACACTCACTGCGGCTGGCAGTCGCACAGTCGCGACAGCAATATAATTACGCGCGAGTGATAAGGATGGGTAGCTAGGAGTCATTGGACAAAATTCTACGTGCTCACAGACCAGACTAATTTATTTTTCAGGGGGGCCTGGCCCCTGATATGTAATGTCCGATGGACACGAACAATTAGTATCACACAGGTCATGAGTGAATCGGTAGTCCAAAATTCTGGCGTGAGCACTAAACCATTCTAGGGTGTGTCTCGATAAAATTTTATTCACAGTCGAATATTATTTGAAGTTTTGAATCTTATTGTCCTTTTTTTTCCATGTAATTCCGAGATGAGTTGTGTGGAGCATAGGGCTTCGTTCACCATCTCTAAGTGTTAAGTCAAGTCTTTAAGTCACGAGTAGCGAGTAGTGCGTACGAGTACGAGTAGTGACAATTTAATATGATAGTGTTAATCAAGAATCAAGGATCAGGAGGCCCTATAGGTTCAAAACCAATAAAAAATTAAACAGCTTAGCCTGGCTAAAGCAAACAAACAATTGGAAATAAAATCTTCCTGCCTCGGCGTCCGAGCGGGTTGTCCCGGGCGACTTCAAACNCCGCCTCGGCATGACAATGACTTAGCGGCCACCACTCCTCAGGCGTCAATGACCGAATCTGATCAGAAACGGGGAGTGTTTGATACGAAGTTCAGTTCTGGCATGATCAGTCCTGAAAAGCCCGTGAACTACTGCGACGAAGGTACTCCAGGGTACTTCTCTAGAGTGAGTTCGTTAAGTAGTGTGGGCGAGCCGACTGAAGAGGATTGCTTGGCTAAGAAGAACGCCATGGCCACCATCAATGTCGAGCCGAGTCCAGAGGAACCTAACATAAACAGCTCTGCTAAGGACAAAGAAGGTAACGCATATTTTTATATCACATTATTTAATTGGAATAAATGCAACAACAAAAAAATAGATTGATTTCAATCTTTCTGTTGCACAACAGTGAATAACTATATTCCGCTCTCACTTGTACATAACTATACTAATTGTTCGACATTTGCTGGAGTTAAATATGAATTTAACTTCATTCGACGATTATAGTTACATATTAAATGTTACGATTTAATAAACTGCTTAGCATTTAAATAGATGATAAACTATTTGGCCATTGATTAATACATATTAGACCAAGTTTAGTTCTGGATTTGACATTGCAGGCCTGATAAACTATTGCAACAGAAATTCGTTGCACCGAAAGCCCCTTTTAGCCTTCTTGGCTGGATGAATTGTCACACGCTTATAAAACGAGTGATGGATTAAAACCGAGGTTTTTTGTCCACAACGAGAAGCTCTTGGCCTGCATCTCACTCACCTAATGCAAATTGACTGTGAAGATTTTTTTATCTCGTTAGCCCCTCGTACTAAGCTAAATATGCTTGTATCACGAGTGAGCTCACCACAATAGTCGAGCGGCGCACAGTGGTCCCGATTTAATAAAACATGGACATTGATGCTAGAAGCACGAACATTTTTTTGATGGTTACTGCTTTGATAACTAATAAGGCAAAAAAAAATTACAATCCTACGACGTCTATTTCGTAGTAAAAAAAATTATATATGGATATTTTTTGTATGGAAGAAATTACGTTTCTGTCAATTTTTCGATATTCTTAAAAGATGTCAAGATGCCGATTATACATGTTATAAAACAAATCATGCGAAGATACTTGTCACTTATCTCTGCGTACTTTTGAGTTATCGAGGGTTGAAAAATCAATTTTTTTATAATAAATATTTCCACGAAAAATTGGCAGATTTACAATATGGTGTATAAGGGACACCTTTGATGACACATAACAACGACTTGCACTCGCGCGCGCTCGTATGCATCAGCTTTTAATAAAATAAAATAAAAAATTAAGGGAAATACTTAATACAACGTTTTATGTATAGGTCCGCTGGCCGTCAAAAAGTAGCTCTATTAGTTATAATATAATAGCAGTAACCATAAAAAAAAAAATTAGTGCTTCTAGCATCAATGTCCATGTTTTATTAAATCGGGACCACTGTGCGGCGGCGGGGACCGAACCTGCGTTCCTCGGATCACGAGTGGGCCAGTCCGACCCCTTCACCGTTCGGTTATCGTGGCTTCATTTACTTGATTCTTAAATTGTTTTTATTACTGTCCAGGCTCAAAAGCGGTGACGTTCGCCCGCGAGCCGGTATCCGTAGCGGCGTCCGGCGGAGGCTCCCCGCGCTTCGTGCAGGAGACGCCGCTGATGTTCTCGCGGTCCAGCTCGCTTGGATCGCTGCCCGACTGCTCGCATGACGACCAGGGATCCGTGCTGTCGGAGTTCAGGTAATAGTCATTTCTGCTAATCTATGTCTACTTTCTAGAAAAAGGCTTTGTCCAAAGTCCAAACCGATTACCTACCTTTTAACTACTATACTACAACTAGTAGTAGTAAGCAGAGTAAGCTAGTAACTAACTAGTCAGTGACTATGGTATGGGATCGGCACGGAAAGGGTTACATATCGTCCCTCGCATGACTAAGGCCCAGAACAGACGGTGAAACGCAACTGCAACGAAACTGCAACTTTGTGATGATTCTGATGAATGAAACTGAAACTGAAAGTTTCAAACTGGTCGCGTCATGTGCGGTCTCTCAACGGACGCTATGGCAGAAACTTAGATGCAACTCAAAAGTAACTAGCAGTTGCAGTTTCGTTGCAGTTGCGTTTCACCGCCTGTTCTGGGCCTAACTCTCTTATCTCAGTTTTGCCACTTTCTCAAAACCACGGGTTTTCAGTTAAAGCCTGGTCCGTGAGCACGTAGAATTTTGTCCAATGGACCAGGCTTTAGATCATTTCAAATTTAGTTTCCGTTTATACTTTACGGACCTCGTGGGAGGAAAAATAGGTACATACAGATACGTGAGTTATAGAAAGTCGTAGACAATGGAAGCAGGAAAAAATTTGTAGTCCGTTAGGACTTCAGTTATCAAATCGCCTAAAGACTGAGATAGGATAGTTAGTCATGCGAGGGACGATATGACGTCACAGCATACAAGTCTGAAGCACATCTAAAGTCTCATTGACATTTGACGTCACAAAAACATCCTCCCGTGCCGCTGAAACGCTGTTGGCCGTAAAGGCTATATCCAAACGTACTTATGTAGTCAAGCTCTTGTTTACTATGAAACTACTTTTCAAAAGCTGTCAAGTGACAAGCCCCCGCCCACCAATTTACCCGAAAAAATAAGTTAAAATGTAGTTACCTACATAACTACTTCGTGTAAATCAGCCTTTACAGCGTATTATTACACTTGAAAATTTTGACGGGCTCTTTCAATTTCGCTCGGCAAGAGAAAGGTCGTGGGGTCGATTCCCACCCTAAACAATTAAATTTTTTCAAGTTAAATAAAATTTGTTTGTGTTGTTTGCAGCCGGCAGCCGTCGGGCATCATCTCCCCGAGCGAGATCCCCGACTCGCCGGGGCAGAGCGTGCCGCACTCGCCGCCGCAGGAGCCAGCGCCGCCGGAGCCAGCCACGCCGCCGCCGGGTAAGTTTAGAGAGTTAATATTGCGCCATCTAGTTCCAAAGTGAGAAAAACTAGTCTGGTTGCCGAGCACATAGAATTGGGTATTTGACACCATTTCCCAATAATTGTAAAGCACAACTTTTTTAAAAAGACACTTCTTTCTTGTCTTAGCAACTTAATTAATTTTTAATTACCTGTAAATTACGATTTTTGGTTGCATTATAATTGAAAAAAGTATTTTCATTGAGTTGATAAAATTGCGACGTCACATGCTAGTATTGCCGTACAAAATCTATGGGAGAGTGTTGTTTTGACAGTTTTAAAAAGTACGTCAATTGATTGGTGGTGTCAAATACCCTATTTCGTCCAACGGGTCGTTACCCATCCTTACCGCTCGCGCGTAATTATATTGCTGACGCGCTCGCACACTCACTACGGCCGCCCGTCGCACAGTCGCGAGTATGTGGGTAACTGGTATATAACGTACAATAGTCCAATTTAGGTCCAATAACTCGCAGCTCCCTTTCAACGGCCCCAGAAGACACCGTCGGTAAACACCGCCCTTGTGGAGGGGAGAGTCCCAAATAACACGGATTTTCATCGGCCAGTGGGTATTACCCCACTGGGTAATGACAGAAAAAACGCCCTGCTGCCCTGAATTTTGATAAATCACCTCATCTGGAAACGGGAAATGAAATGTTGAGCTCCTAATTCAGCCAAAATGTCGTTTCGAACTTGTTCTGCAATAAATAGCTCTATTTGTCACCTTTTGTTACCAATGCTAAACGACCATGTACTTTTTGTGAGGGAGCGAAGTCCGAAGCGTCCCGCATCACAGACCTAGCTTTTGTCAGCCCTTAGCAGGTGACCAAAACTGATATAACAATAACGTATATGTTGTGTCCTCCAGAGCCGGGCCAGATGGCGTCGGTGTTCGAGGAGCGCGTGTCCCGGTTCGTGGTGGAACACACGCCGGCCGCCTTCTCCGCCGCCACCAGCCTCAGCAGCCTCACCATCGACACCGAGCCCCGGGACAAGGTCAGCCCGCGAGCCGCTCGTGCGAGCCCCACGCTAGTGTCCCGGGTCGTGGCGGAACACACGCCGGCCGCCTTCTCCGCCGCCACCAGCCTCAGCAGCCTCACCATCGACACCGAGCCCCGGGACAAGGTCAGCCCGCGAGCCGCTCGTGCGAGCCCCACGCTAGTGTCCCGGGTCGTGGCGGAACACACGCCGGCCGCCTTCTCCGCCGCCACCAGCCTCAGCAGCCTCACCATCGACACCGAGCCCCGGGACAAGGTCAGCCCGCGAGCCGCTCGTGCGAGCCCCACGCTAGTGTCCCGGGTCGTGGCGGAACACACGCCGGCCGCCTTCTCCGCCGCCACCAGCCTCAGCAGCCTCACCATCGACACCGAGCCCCGGGACAAGGTCAGCCCGCGAGCCGCTCGTGCGAGCCCCACGCTAGTGTCCCGGGTCGTGGCGGAACACACGCCGGCCGCCTTCTCCGCCGCCACCAGCCTCAGCAGCCTCACCATCGACACCGAGCCCCGGGACAAGGTCAGCCCGCGAGCCGCTCGTGCGAGCCCCACGCTAGTGTCCCGGGTCGTGGCGGAACACACGCCGGCCGCCTTCTCCGCCGCCACCAGCCTCAGCAGCCTCACCATCGACACCGAGCCCCGGGACAAGGTCAGCCCGCGAGCCGCTCGTGCGAGCCCCACGCTAGTGTCCCGGGTCGTGGCGGAACACACGCCGGCCGCCTTCTCCGCCGCCACCAGCCTCAGCAGCCTCACCATCGACACCGAGCCCCGGGACAAGGTCAGCCCGCGAGCCGCTCGTGCGAGCCCCACGCTAGTGTCCCGGGTCGTGGCGGAACACACGCCGGCCGCCTTCTCCGCCGCCACCAGCCTCAGCAGCCTCACCATCGACACCGAGCCCCGGGACAAGGTCAGCCCGCGAGCCGCTCGTGCGAGCCCCACGCTAGTGTCCCGGGTCGTGGCGGAGCGATGTCACTGCGGCGTTTTGCATATGAAAATGAAAGATATGCCAGACGGTGCGTTTTAGCGCCGATTGCACTTCGATTGAGCGAGACGGTGCCGTATTGCAAAATGTTTGCGGCGCCGCACCGTGTGGCTTCCTCTAAGGAACCTCCACGCTAGCATCTATAGAGCGCCCGCACAACGGCGCTGGCTCAGCGACACTACGTTTTTCTCGAACAAGTAACGCAACAGCAGAGCGAGGGGAGCCAATCAGCATTGACGTCACGACGACGCTCGAAAAATGCCAGTGCAGAGGGTCCCTAAGTTCCTAATAAGCTCTGTCGTTTAAACAAAGGTCGTTCACTGCTAGACACAAAAGCCCTCCCCCAAGGACTTCCACAAAGACTATTCCTTAGCTGACCGCATCCAGGTGCTTCTCGCGACCTTCACTGGATCGTCGGTCCACTGAGTGGTAAGCCCGCCTGCATCACGGCTTCCGGTTTATGGTTGCCACTCAAGAATTTTTCAACTCCAACAACCATCAGTTCTACGAACTATGTGCCCTGCCCATAGCCCCTGGACTTTGGCTTTCTATATCGACTAGTTCTCGTGGTCATTTAAACCCAGTACATGTAAACGAGTCTGTTCTTAAGTTTCAATGAGACTCGGCCAATGCCCAAATGAACTTGACTCATATTTTAATCTTGATTTGTTATTATTTACAGACTTCCCTTCGACTAGTGGATGAGTGCCAGCCAAACCCTTCCGTGAGACCGATAGACGACCAATTAGAATCGGACTCCGAGAGAGATGAAGTCAGGTACAAACTAAATTCACTTATTTTTTCTACAACTGAACAGAAATTTCATAACAATATAAACTGATCTGTATTTTTGTCTAACAGGGACCATGTCCATCATTTACCACCTTCAAGTTCCACTCCCAACGCTCCATATAAAGGTAAGGACTAATATAATATTTTGATTAAGCTTAATTAATATTAAGTATAATGTTACAATGCCCTCATAGGGCTCATGTTCTGACTGATTAATTTTTAATACCTTGTTTGTACCACATGAAGCAATTAAGATATTATGATTATGATTTGTCTTCGATTTTAGGTTTTCAAAAGACCCAATAACTAACAATGAACAAATCCTTGCAGGCTCTCAAACGCCAAGCGACGTGTGCAAAGTATACTTCACCGAAGACACTCCAGCGATCCTATCCAAAGCGGGCAGCAACTCCAATCTGTCCGCACTGTCCATCGATTCGGCACCGTCCGGGCTGCGTCCGGCAGCGCTGGGCGCGTCCGACACTAGTCCGGACGCCAGGAACGCCGGACAGAACGAGCCGGACACCTCTGATAGCTCCAACTTGAGCGACGCGGGAGATTTGCTGGAGGAGTGCATTCAGAAAGGAATAGCCAAGGTATTGTAATATCTTTTTCTTTGTATATGTACTCTTGTTTATCAACTTTTCTCCGTTCGACAGAATTTAACACAACTCAGCGTTTTGTGCCATTTGAAACGCCATCTCGTAACGGAGTCATTTAGAGATTTCGGAACGACATCTCGTTCATATAGAGAGCCATTTATCACCGATATTATATTAATCGATCAACTAAGATACTTCACCATCATCATCATTTCAGCCACAGGACGTCCACTGCTGAACATAGGCCTCCCCCAATGACTTCCACATCGCACGGTTGGTAGCGGCCTGCATCCAGCGCCTTCCTGTTACCTTTATCAGGTCGTCGGTCCACCTTGTGGGTGGACGTCCCACGCTGCGTCTTCACCATCATCTCAGTAAAAATCTCTTGGTCCTTAGAAGATTGGGATTCATGTTCTGTGACTAGAATTGCCAATATTTCTAACAAGATTGTCATTTCAAAGTTTTCATCTTTATTTCCAGGTTGTGAAAAACAAGGGTCCTCCATCAGACGTGTCTTCCGTTCCCTACACAGTGAGAGGCGACGTTTATGTAAGATCCACGTTTCGATAACTTGTGATAACAGAATAAGATTGAGATGAGCGTAAATAAAATGATTTGTTTCTTTTGCAGCGCTCTCTTCCGCCATATTTGAGGTCTTCCACTGAGACTGTCAAGATGTCCCACGAGTTTGCCAGGAATATTCGTGATAGGTAAGTTTTATGAAGCTCAATCCGTAGTTAAGTATAAATCCAAAGTAATTCACAATAGACAGTTTGACACCATACCCCAATAATTCGAAACCACAACTTTTTTAAAAAGACCCTTCATTTTGGTCTTAAGAACTTAATTAATTTTAAATTACCTGTAAATTACGATTTTTGTTCGCATTGTAATTGAAAAAAGTAGTTTGAGTTGACAAAATAGTGACGTCACTTGCTTGTAGTGCCATACAAAATCTATGGGAGAGTTTCGTTTTGACAGTTTTAAAAAGTACGTCAATTGATTGGTGGTGTCCATGTCCACACGTCTATTGTGGTAAGCTCACTCGTGATACAAGCATATTTAGCTTAGTACCTACGAGGGGCTAACGGGACTATTAGTAATTTGTGTAAAATCAAATTACTCAATACTTTGCAACGGGGCGTCTTAGCTAGCTCAGTCTGACACCCCGCTGTTTAGTACTAAGTCCCAGTTCGCCTTCTGCGATGAGGGATGTGTACCTATCCAGGATGCCTACAGGGATATTCGACCAAGGAAACGCACAATCAATAACACAATGGCACTTATAATTCAGGTTCCACAATGGTTTCCTTATTCTAACTTCACTGACTCTAAGTTTATTATTATTACGAGCAATTACTTAACAGGTTATATCACAATTACTAATTAATGGCAATGAAAAGAATAGCGACGCGCCCGATCGATATTGCTTCACCACATTAGCGTTTAGGTCTTACAATTTAAGCAGATCAATGTGGACCAAGTTAGAGCACAGCAACCTTTGGAAGGAGGCAGAATGATTTCAGTAGTTTAATTACTTTATTTTTTATCTTTATAAAAAAAAGTGAGTCACATTTTGACTTTACTATGACGTCATCAGGTTGCGAACCCAATTCCCTGTCAATGTATTAAAGATGGTAATTGTTTCCAGCCGTAGCTGCAGTTCAGAGCGCGGCCCTGTTGCCAGCCCGCCGCCACTACCTCCTCGGCCCGCGCCCGTGCCCGCGCCGCCGCGTCCGCCTGCACACGACCCGCTGGCTGCCGGTGAGCATTGTATACGTTTTCATTTATTTATTTATATTCATTGGATTTTAGACCTTATAACGTAATACTAGTAAACTAAATCCTTTATATTGTTCGGTGTTTAAACTCTTCAATTGAATTTTGTTTTCTCTAAAGTCTGTTCGCCGAGAATTGATAAAAAAAATTAAATATCAGAGGTTCTAAACTCATTATAAATTGCTAATTATTTTTGTCGATATAATGAAAAAGTTGGTAGATTATCATTATTATCTCTTTTAAATTTACGGGAATTATTCCGGTTAGGGCATACGTGGGGATACGGATCAAACATGTGGCGTCCATGTGTTGGATAAAAAGTATTTCATTATTATCAAGTGGCTTATAGTGTATCCCAATGTTGGGCAAAGCCCTACCCACTGTCATACCATTCATTTCGGTCTTATGTAAAATAAATCTATTCCGTTTCACACATTGCGGCCCGCCGGCCGGGGCGCTTGACGACAGCTGCGTGGCTCGTACCATGGTACTCAGTGCGCGTTGTGACAAACGACGCCCGCCATACAGAATGCGATAAATAAGCGACAGTCGCTATTGCAAGACATTTCATAATATTTATCAACTCTCGGCGAACAGACTTTAGTGTATAAGTACCCTAGCCTCACAAAAAGAAATGCTGTGTATTATACCTGTAATTGAGGTCATATACGCATCATGTGTTAAAACCATTTAAAATGTATGAACTTTATGTGACTGTTGGTGTACCTAATAAATAAATAATTTACATTGTGTACGTAAAATGACACTGCCAACTTTGAAATAAAAGGAGGAATTATTTTTCGGCGTGGTTGCAAGCTCAACGCGTATTTCTATTTTCTAACGCCTTTAGCGACAGCGCACACTGCGCGACTCAATTTCCACGTCAATTTCATACACAGTAATATATGAAATTGACAAGTCGCGGCGTCTCCTGTCGAGATTGTTGCCACTGTCGCTTACACATGTTTCCTAACCCTTCAAATTCTGTCTTTCAGGTCGCAAGAACGCCGACCGTTCAGTACGCTCGCGCGATCTTGGCGCGGAATCCGGTAGCTCACTAAGCTTAGAATCCTTCGGTTCTACGGACCGCGAGCTATTTGAGGAAACAGTACAGGCCGGGCTACCGGAGCGAGCGCGCCGCCCTGCGCAACCACGAGACGGGTCTCTGAGCTCGCTGAGCAATGACTCCTTTGGATCTACTGATAAGGAGGTGAGTACCTGCTGAGTAGCCATTATCAGGGCGCCAAGACTCCGATTCGATAGTTCGCTGAATCTACCTGACTAACGGAGTAAACATAGCTAGTAATTCAGAAAGGAGCTAGGACCTGCGTCTGTTTATAGACGCGGAGCTAAGCAAAGCCAAACCAGTAGCATATCCAACATGCAGCCTACGCGCCAGTATGCGATGTTCCTTCGCGTCACTTTCGTATTAAGCTTAGAATCCTTCGGCTCTACGGACCGCGAGTTATTTGAGGAAACAGTACAGGCTGGGCTACCGGAGCGCGCGCGCAATGACTCCTTTGGATCTACTGACAAGGAGGTGAGTAGCTATTATCAGGGAACAAAAAATCTGAACTGGCAGCTCGCTACCGCAGTGGGCAATGGTATAGCTAGTAATTCAGATAGGACCTGCGTCTGTTTATAGACGTAGAGCTAAGCGAAGCGGAGTTGCGGACTTTAATTTATATGAAGCTAGATCCTGAGTACGTGCGCGTCATATAATTTCCCCGCTCTGCTTCTCTTGAACACGTAGCCTCAGTCTAGTACATCGACTCCATGGAATGGTAACTGTTCGAGGAAACAGTACAGGCTGGACTACCGGAGCGAGCGCGCCGCCCTGCGCAACCACGAGACGGGTCTCTTAGCTCGCTGAGCAATGACTCCTTTGGGTCTACTGATAAAGAGGTGAGTAACTATCACGCATTTGGCGCAGTTGCGCAAGCTTGGCGCAGAAACTCGCAATAGGGTATTTGACACCACCAATCAATTGACGTACTTTTTAAAACTGTCAAAACGACACTCGCCCATAGATTTTGTACGGCAATACTAGCATGTGACGTCACAATTTTATCAACTCAATGAAAATACTTTTTTCAATTATAATGCAACCAAAAATCGTAATTTACAGGTAATTAAAAATTAATTAAGTTTTTAAGACCAGAAAGAAGTGTCTTTTTAAAGAAGTTGTGCTTTAGAATTATTGGGAAATGGTGTCAAATACCTAATTCGCTAAGGTGGTGTCCTAAGATAGCGACCTAAGGCTTCCTGACCGCGAGTCCATCCCTATGGAGTAATGCATATGCATAGATATAGGCATGGAGCTATGGTAGCATATTGGAGTGAAGTTGCGGTCTGTGTTTTCCATATGCGGATCGAAGACGCAGCACTCGTCTGTCATTCGATTTTCTCACTCTGCTCCACATAGCTTTTCCACTCCGCTACTTAGTTTTGTATAATTTTTTAAACCAGTTCGCAACTAAACTATTTGGATCAAATATGTAATTGCTCAATAATGAATAATAAATAAAAAAAAAAAACTGTTCACTGAGGAAAGAAAGGTAGAGATTTTTTCGCATATAGCACTCATGGCAAACGACAGTTAATTGATAAGCAACAAAACTTGAACAACTTTTCACCCTGTCAATGCATAATAGACGTTATATCACAAACGTTAAAGCACAATTTACTTGTCGTCAGGTGTTCGAACGCTGCGTACGCGCGGGCATGCGGCGCGGCCGGCCTCGCAGCGCCGAGCGCCGTCCGCCGCGCCCGCGTCTAGCGAGACACCGCGACCACGAGCGCGACAGGTATGTCAAAATCAAAGTCAAAATTTCTTTATTTGTTTAGACTAATAAATAGTTCTTACAAATCGTCATTTTGCTCTTAGGGAGCCTCTACATGTCTCATAATCTTTTTACCCTACCAGATGTGACACTAGTTTATGGGACTAGGCGCAGACCACCGATTTTTAGTTGGCCGATAGTTGGACCCGATTTTAATTTCTATGAAGAATAGGCCAAATCAAATCGGTGTAATGTGCGCACTTCCATACATGCCCATACTGATCAACTGCCTCAAGTCTGCCTGGAGTCAAGAAGTGTGGCGCGGTGGAGTGCAATCTGCCCTAGGCAGCCGCAATTCCGCGCACACCTCCCGCGATTCGGCCAGTATAACCGCAAGGTTGGTATGGCCATGGGTGTTGGTGGGTTGATCAACTGCCTGACTAAACTATCGGCCGACCAAAAATCGATGGTCTGCGCTTAGGCTAAGTCGAAGTGATACGGTGCAAAGTAATTTGAGAACCATACGTCATGTTTTGAACGCGACAGGTATGTATGAAGCTCACCACTTTATGCACTTTAAGTCGAAGCGATATGGTTCAAAGTTATTTGAAAGAAAGAAAGAAAGAAAATAATTTTATTTTGACAACAACAGATTCAGGGAACAAAGACATACATAAAAAAATTACTTAGTTGCCAAAAAAGGTCACCCACTCAGTAATATCTTGACAATCATACCGACGACCTAATAAAGGTAGCAGGAAGGTGCTGGATGCAGGCCGCTACCAACCGTGCGATGTGGAAGTCATTGGGGGAGGCCTATGTTCAGCAGTGGACGTCCTATGGCTGAAATGATGATGATGAAATTAAAAGCGAGCTAAAGATTATTCATTTGTTATTTTCATCTCCAGGCGAGCCTCAGCCGACCGGGCCCTCCTTCGCGACGTGATCGAGCGCGGCGCGGCGGCGGGCCCCGCGCGCCACGCCCCCGCGCGCCCCGCCCCCGGCCCCNGATGCGTGTGCATGATAATCCGCAATCTTAGTTTTTCAGACCGACTGGTCAATGGCACAAAAGTTATCGTCGTGAAAACTACGCCGCGCATAATAACCGTTCGCAAGCCAGGCGAAACAAACGAATTTTTGATTCCGCGTATCTTGTTTAAAGCTCCAATCGAACCGGACAGCCCCATCGAAATGACGCGACGGCAATTCCCCTTAGCTCTGTGTTATGCCATGACTGTTCATAAGAGTCAGGGGCAGACTATAAATCGGGTAGGCGTAGACTTGCGGTCGGACGTGTTCAGTCATGGCCAATTGTACGTAGCGTTAGGTCGGGTCCAAGAAAAATCGGCCTCCTCCCACAGGCGCACCTCGTGCTTGTGAGTCCGAGCGCTTGCCTTGGAGACGGAGCGTGTTCTCACCTGAACTCCAGGTTGTCCCGGGCGACTTCAAACTTGCTCTCGTAGTAGCGCTCCTTGAAGCCTCCTCCCACAGGCGCACCTCGTGCTTGTGGGCTCCGAGCGCTTGCCTTGGAGACGGAGCGTGTTCTCACCTGAACTCCAGGTTGTCCCGGGCGACTTCAAACTTGCTCTCGTAGTAGCGCTCCTTGAAGCCCTCCTCCCACAGGCGCACCTCGTCGTGCTTGTCGTCGTCGTCCGAGTCCATGCCTGCCTCCGCCGCCGAGCGCTTGCGTCCGCGCTTGTGGGAATCCTCTTGCTGAGAATTGCATTACACATAGAAAGATATTTAAGGATTTGCCTCACGTAGTCCAGTCATTATAGTAAGTTCACCTCGGAATTCCGTATAAAAATTTTTTTGAACAAAATTTGTAGAGAATTTAGTATTCTACAATATTGATAATAAATACAAATAGCAAAAAACCCATAGGAAATGAGATATTTCCAAAAAAAGCGCAAAAAACCGGTTTTTGTGACCTTTGACCTTAAAATTTAATAGTTGCTTACACCCTACCATATGTAGGTTTTGAGACAACTTTTAGGGTGTCAATATACAAGTATTTACAGACTTACAGCTGGGTATCTCGAATTCCGAGATTCTTACCTAATTTAAGCTTAAATGACTGGACTACACGATAGTCTGGTCTGCGAGCACGTAGAATTTTGTCCAATGACCCCAAGCTACCCATCCTTTTCCATTATGTTGCTGTCGCGCTCGCACACTCACTGCGGGCGCCCGTCGCATAGTCGCGACAGCAATATAATTACGCGCGAGCGATAAGGATGGGTAGCTTGGGGTCATTGGATAAAATTCTATGTGCTCACAAACCGGGCTTTAGATGCGATCTGCGGGCAGCAGGCAGGTTACACAGTCAGCATTATGTAAGAATAACATTGTTGGTCACGGGAACAGTCAGTCTGGGAAATACAATCAACCAGCGGTGCGGTTTACGTTCTTTGCTCGTGACCGCATGGTCAGATCGCATCCAGTGTGACAAAACCTTATAAAATGTAATGAACCTAGAATAACCTAGATAGAATATAATAGTTAATTTTTTACACATTATGTAAAGTCACAATTCAGATGACCACTTACAATCTGGGAGAGGATGTTGATTTAAATAACATGAGGACAGTAGTACAGGACAATAACATAATACAGACTAAAATAAAAATATATGCATATTTGTATAAAGAAAACTATGGCTCATCAAAATCTATGAAGCCAATCAGGCAAAAATAACAAACCTCTTTTTCGGCCTGCATGCCAGCGATGCGCATATTAGCGGCCTCCTGCCTCACGTTCGCCACCGACCTCTGCTGGCCGACAGCCTGCGAACAAGTCAATTATTTATAGCAAACTATCTCTTCCAGGGAGCTGCCGATACGTGCAGCAGTTTCAATGACTTCTCCAGCAATGAGGAGTTAACCAGTGAGAGTTAACCAACTTTTCATTGTACCTTATTCGCTTTATCTCTACTCTTGAGCTTGTTCTGATATAATTAGAAGAGTTAAATGTTATGTGATAATAGACATTATTTGAGCTGACAAAACTAACATAACAGTATCGGCATCAGACAGCTAATTTGAGAATCGAGGAACGCTAGTTCGACCACTGTAAAATACTGGACTAATTGTGGTGAACCCACTCCTGACACAGCTTCTAACTTTACTTGGAGGGCTTAAAAGGTATAGAAACTAACTACTAATAAGTTTTTAAAAATAATGAGCTTACAGCCGGCGCAAACTGCGTGTTCTCTCTCTGGTGTCATTTGAAACGAAAACTAGAAGACTAGCGTCTTATTGTTAGTAAACAGTAGGTAACTTACTGCCGGTGCAAACTGCGTGTTCTCCAGCAGAGAGAAGTTGACTTTCTGCTGGCGCCTCTTGTTGGCCTTGTCCCTCGCCTTGAAGTTGAGCTCGTTCTGTTTTCATTAGAAGACACGAGAAGACGTAATAGGTAGTGGAATGTCACTTACAGCAGGCGCAAACTGCGTGTTCTCCAGCAAAGAGAAGTTGACTTTCTGCTGGCGCCTCTTGTTAGCCTTGTCCCTCGCCTTGAAGTTGAGTTTGTTCTGATGTCATTTGAAAAGAAAACTAGAAGACTAGTGTCTCATTGCTAGTAAACAGTAGGTAACTTACTGCCGGTGCAAACTGCGTGTTCTCCAGCAGAGAGAAGTTGACTTTCTGCTGGCGCCTCTTGTTGGCCTTGTCCCTCACCTTGAAGTTGAGGTCTTTTTAATACCGCTAGCTAGAAGATTACCAGCACATAAACATGTCTAATTGTTTACTTACAGCAGGCGCAAACTGAGTGTTCTCCAGCAGAGAGAAGTTGACTTTATGCTGCCTCCTCTTATTATCCTTGTCCCTCGCCTTGAAGTTGAGTTCGTTCTGGTGTCATTTGAAACGAAAACTAGAAGACTAGCGTTTTATTGTTAGTAAACAGTAGGTAACTTACTGTCGGTGCAAACTGTGTGTTCTCCAGCAGAGAGAAGTTGACTTTCCGCTGCCTTCTCTTGTTGGCCTTGTCCCTCGCCTTGAAGTTGAGCTCGTTCTAGTGCAGCTAGAAGACTACCCACATACTAGTATTGTTTACTTACAGCAGGCGCAAACTGCGTGTTCTCCAGCAGAGAGAAGTTGACTTTCTGCTGCCTCCTCTTGTTAGCCTTGTCCCTCGCCTTGAAGTTGAGTTCGTTCTGATGGCGCCGCTTGAAGATCTCGTCCTCCACGTGGCCCAGCTCCGTCATGATCACCTGCACGCGGTCCAGGCGCACGTCGCCCGAGTCGGTGATCCATCCCTGGGAATACGCGGATTATTAATAACTGGGCTAGGATACGGGACTATTCTCACCTCTCGTTCCCACCGCTGCAACTCCTGTGTAGCCAGGGATACGCGGATTATTAATAACTTACCTAGGATACGGGACTATTTTTTAGTTTTTTTTTTATGCATAACAAGGCAGGTATTTGACCACAATCGCACCTGATGTTAAGTGGGATGCAGTCTAGGATGGTACATATCTGCCCTGTAAATGCTTATTCACTCTCGCCTTGAAGAGGCCCGGATTATAGTTTTCGGGAAAGACAGCAGCAGGCAACGAATTCCAGTCCCTAGCTGTTCGCATTATAAAAGAGTCATCGAAACGCTCTGCCACCTCTCGTTCCCACCGCTGCAACTCCTGTGTAGCCAGGGATACGCGGATTATTAATAACTTGGCTAGGATACGGGACTATGGACAACACGCATAAGTTGTAATATTAAGTTTAATTATGACTTAATTTAAAGTTTAGATCACACACATTACACTAGTTTTTATTTCACCTCAATCCATCCAGTATTACCGAAGATAGAGCCTCGAGAAGTTTAAGGACTTTTTAAAATTTTCAAAAATTTCCAATATTCGCGCGTGACGTCACAACATGATTTTGCAGACCCCGCACGTTAACCCATTTACCACTTTTTGTCTTTTTCCATCTAAAATAAAATTTTACCTAACTGTCAACTGTTGTTAGTTGTCATCGTTCAATCACATTTCAAACTAGGCGCTAAAAAGTAACCATTATTATGCNACTCGCTCAGCGGAAAATTATTAACCCACGTGGTTTGACGCAATGCTAATTATGGATACGTTACTAAATATAGATGTGAGTGTCGGTTTGTTTATCAACATTTCAATAATAACATATTTGGTAGAAATAACGATATGAATGATCATGTCCATGAAAGTTAAAACAATATTATTGTAATTTATTGTACGTATTTTTAATAAAGGGAAATCACTTGTTTATACGAGTACATGGAGCTAAGTAAACTAATAAATAAACGAAGTAATAATATGTTTATAATTCTAATAATAATATGCTCGTAAGCATCCTCTTCTATAAGGATCTTTAAATCAAAAATATTTTAAATAATTATTACTAGCGGCCGCCCGCGACTTCGTACGCGTCTCCCTTTGTACCAGAGTTACCCCATTAGGGGTGGAGTTTCTCAAAATCCTTTCTTAGCGGATGCCTACGTCATAACACATCCAAATTTCAGCCAGATCCATCCAGTGGTTTGGGCTGTACGTTGATAGATCACTATGTCAGTCAGTCACCTTTTAGATAAATACTCAAAATCAAAAATCAAAAATCAAAATCAAAAATCAAAATCAAAAATATTTATTCAGTTTAGACCACAAGTGGCACTTATGAACGTCAATAGAAAATAATAAAAAAAGAAAAGGTAGCCCTTATGGGGCACTTTACATGTCTCCTTATCTTTTGGGCCCTACCAGCGCTTCGAGACAAACATATGGCAAGTGCTGAGAAGAAACGCCGGAACAAACTCAGTCACCACTTATTGCCAGGAATTATCTAACGGTAAGAATAGTCAAATTTAAGTACATCAAATATATTCAAATGATCGATAATAAAGTATCGTAATTTTTTCCGTGGCCCAAATAGGTGTAGAGCCAGAATTTTCTAAATAACAGTCGGTGAGCGTAAGCGAGCAGAAGGACTCTGACCCGAATAGTCCCGCGTTGCGCAAGCGCACGTCTCGCGGCCGGCTGGGGCTAAGGCTAGGACTAGTAATGTTATAACGATTTCCTTTAACTGGCTGTAATATTGTTGTGTTTACAACAAATGTTGATTAACTTATTTCGATTCCTCTCAAAAAAAGGATTGTTAATTTACTCAGCAAATAATTGCCCAAATATTTCACGCTAAAACATCATAGGCTAAATTAAATACAAAATTATTTTTTTTTGCTTTAAATCTTTATCAACTACTAGCTGACCCGGCGAACTTTGTTCCGCCTTAATGGCAATAAATAAGCAGACTTTTTTATTTCGAACGGGATAAAAAGTATCCTATGTCCTTCTCCTGGCTCTAAACTACCTCCCTGACAATTTTCAGCTAAATCGGTTCAGCCGTTCTTGAGTTATAAGTGGTATAACTAACACGACTTTCTTTTATATATAGATTTTTGAAGTCGACATGGAAACAAATATCAATAAATAAAGAAAATAAGATTTGCCTTTGCGTGCCGAGTTGAGCATAATGCGTTGATGTCTTTTGTATGGGCGTTTCCTCCTCAAGAGTTGGAAGACGCTTAGTCATATTTAAACGTAATAGTTTCGATTTATTTTACTGTTAAATTCATGAAATGACCTATCGTTCATATTATTATGTTGTCTGTATTGTCAGAAATTACTTTATTATTGTTATTATTCTATAACTTTAACATATTGACTGGGTAATTTCAAAACTGTAAGCTAGGTAAGTAAGTCGACCGCTTCACTCGTCAAGTATTAAATTAAGTAATTATTATTGCACTAATTCCGCGTAATTTTAGATCACAGGTTAGACGCTAGTTGCCCAATCCATTGTCCAAGACGTTCACTGTTTCAAAACGCAGCGAAGGTGCATACAAGGAGATAGCCGCATAGTTTTCATAGTGATTGTTACATGCCCCGGTTTTACCTGGATGAGGCTATCACACTAATTTTATAAAGGAGAAAGTTTGTGAGTTTGTATGTTTGTTACTTCTTCACTTCATGAGTTAGCTGACTAACTAATCCAGGGATTAACACGGGTTACCTACACCATATCGAATTACAAATGATCGAAAATCAAAATATCGAACACGTTTTATCGAACGATCAAAATATCGAACGATCAAAATATCGAACGATCAAAATATCGAATGCTCAAAATATCGAACGTTCAGAATATCGAATTTACAAATGATCGAACGATCAAAATATCGAATGATTAAAATATCGAAAAATCAATATAGAGGTTTTAATTAAATGTCATACGATTAATGTAAATAAAACAGAAATTCTTAAACACATTTTTTTTATTTCTCACTTTTGGGTACCATAGTGTCCATAGTCAACAAGGAACCCTTACCTCCATCTTTCTACTATACTATGCAACGTAAGATTTTACTGCGGGTAACACCGTTTGGCACAGCTAGTGCTAGATAAAGGCCCGGTTTCTGAATTGAGACTTTCAGCTTGAGCGTGCTCATTCTTTACTTAACAACTATGAATTTTGAAAATTTCAAACTTGAGTAGAAACTGAGCATGCTCAAACTATAAATATCAATTCAGAATCCGGGACAAACACGAATATTAATCTCTTGTAAGAAATTGGGGTTAGCGTTAGACAGATGCCATTCAAAAGGCCGTGAATTTTAAGATAAGACGAAGAGCAGCAGTGCGTGACGGTTCTAATAACGTTAACTGATCGTTAATAAGATGGTATCTTGATGGGCCTTTTAAATTAACTAAATTAAGTTATCACGCTCGTTATAAGTATTTTATAACGTTAATAATTTAGACATTTGTAAGTTACGAAGTTGCTTCAATGGTAATGATGTCCTATCATTTAGTATCACTGAGCTGATGCAAAAATAAATTTCATCAAACAAGAAAAGGGCCTCAGTTACTGAAATGGAAAGTTTAACTTGAGAAACACAATATTATATTGTAACTGTCATTTTTCTTGTAAATATTTTAATTGCGGATATACAAGCCGTGGCAGCCTTTAATTAAGACAACACTTAGTTCTAAGCAGTTTTAGTTATAGTAATTCCATATGTACGAGTATGCCGTGTTTGTCTTGTTGGTTGTCCTAATAAATAAAATAAAATCTATATAAATAAAAATGAATTGATGTTCGTTAGTCTGAATAAAACTCGAGAACGGCTGGGCCGGTTGAGCTGATTTTGGTTTTAAAATGTTTGTCGTGGTCCAGGGTAGGTCTAAAAGCAAATACTAATATAATATTGTTTTTTTGTGACAGACAAAATACAACGCGGGCGATAGATAAAAAATAAAATGAAGTCTGTCACAACAAAAGGGTTTAAAGGAATCGAGTAGAAAATAAACTTTGCAGTTACGTCAACTTATTTGGTATAACCACGTGACCCGACACGTGCGGTCTATGAAACCCGAGGTTTTATTGATTTAGCTTGCATAACAGCGACCGCATCTCGTGAGGAAAGGCTTTGGAGAAGCGAGAAACTGGTTACCTACTGTACAACAGCTTGTCCGGCTATCACTAAGTATATCTATTACTAGCTTTTGCCCGCGGCTTCACCCGCGTGAAATCAGTCAATTTGTCACAGACCGTCATAAATTATAGCCTATAATGTTATTCTGGGTTATAAATAATAATACTGTAAAGTTTCATCAAAATCCGTTCAGAAGTTTTGCGTGAAAAAGTAACAAACATGTCAAAATCTAGATCCATACAAACTTTCGCATTAATAATAGTATAGACTAAGAGCTGGCGAACGCCAGACCTGCTACGTCATTTTATAAAAGCTGAAAGTTTGTCAGCGTATGCTCCCAATACATATAGGATATAATTTTGGTGAATTATGAAGTTTGGGTCATGGTGGCTTTGGGAGCTACCCTATAAAAACTGTCTGGCAAGGAGTTGGAACAAGGAAAACTGTCTGGCTGTTGGGGAAAATACTTCTAATTATTGCCCATCAAATATGAGCAGACTGAACTGACCACGCATCCTTGTCAATATAGTCATCAATATAGTCTATAATATCAGATGCGGACTGCCAGCCCACTTACACTGAACACTCCGCAATATCAAAATCTATTAATACTTGTAGACATACCTTATAGTTAAGAAGCTTATTGCTAAAGGCTGCATAGCATAAAATGAGCTATGAATGGAATCTAGGATAAAAGCGACCAAGGCCTTAAACTGTTGATGGATGACGATCCTTCTTGCAACCATTAGTCATTTGTATACCATTAGGCATCTTTAGTAACGCTTGTTACAAACGTGTTGCACTGGACATAGAACATTTATCATTAATCCTGCAACGAATGTCGCGGACGTTATGTTTGAAAGCTTTAGGAGCTTTGAAATATACTCGTATTTCTTTGTGTTGTATGCAAATTAAGTACATTACCTACCTTAAAAGTTTGCAAGTCGTAACAGCTTTTTATACTAGCTGTGCTTTGTGAAAGGTCATTATTAATTTAGAAACATCTGTCAACTTTGGTCCCTTTTCTTATGTTTTCTAGTCAATGATGTTCTTGTATGTTTTTGGGGACTGCATGGCACTCCATCCATACCATAGACACTATAATAGTTTTATAATTTTAATGTTTAGTTAATTTAATTTTAGTTTGACAAATAATTATCTATTTTAATGTTATTTTAAGTTTTTGCAACGCCTTCACTGGGCGTCACATGTACAATATTATGTTCATGTCAACCCTTACCCATGTGACATGCAATCAATAATTTGAATTTGAATACCACTCCAAGTCCAAACTAATTGAACTTAATTGAAGTTTGTTTATAAGTGTAATATGCGGTATCTCTCAAAAGAGTTCGTATTAAGTTTCTCCTTTCCGTGTCGTCCTTTATTACATAGTCCTGTCCCCCACGTTCATCTTACGAAGTACGTAAGACTTACGTATTTCTTCGTAATGTAGCTCTTTGTATAGCATTGCATCATCTACCAAATACAGTGATATAACAGCTATGTTTTCCCAAGGTATGAGCTGGGCGCTGTCGTGGTCTTTACGCGGGAGCTGGCGGGCACTGTGCGCAGCGCCGCCGTCAACCGGCGTGGACCTGCAAGCGCTGGACGGTCTGAGAGTCCTCGGGTTGCTCTGCTTCGTCATCGAGCACGTGTGCTGGCTGAATACGCTGACCTACATCGTAAATACGCGGCACGTGGAGAAGGTGAGGCGAGCTTGTATCTTGAAAGCGCCGTATGGCTAGTCGATGCTGCTGTCCACAAAGCGTGGAGCTACCGTCAGCAAGGGTGGACTTGCAAGCGCTTGATGGGCTGCGCGTGCTCGGGCTGCTGTGCTTCGTCATCAAGCACGTGTGCTGGCTGAATACGCTGACCTACATCGTCAACACGCACCACGTGAAGCAGGTGAGGCGAGCTTACCCTTTATTTTCTTTTAAAAACACTTTTCTTATCCCCGTCATGTTTAGACTCCTCTTCCGTCCATAAAACTGTCAACTGGCGTCGATTTAGTTGCTATGGTCGGGTTAGAAACGTCGTGCCTGCATAGCTTGGTAATTAAGCACTTTGTGTAACAGGCACACGTCTACATGCAGGGATAACAGGCATATCACTGCGTATAATATGTCTCGAGAAATGTGCAGGTCCACAACAATATTCCAGGCCACCAGAAGCGAGGTTTACTGCAGGTTTTCTTTGAGAGCTACCATAGGTAACTGTATCTACCCAATAGTCTGGTACGCGAACCCCAAAATTGAATGATCGTAGTGTATTTATAACGCCCATCTCAATTTTATTGTTTCCAGATGCGTTCGGAAACAGACGTGATGCTGGTGTCGAACAGCACGCTGATGGTGCAGGCGTTCTTCCTGATGTCGGCCTTCCTGCTGGCCAACAAGCTGCTGCAGCAGCGCCGCCGCCAGCAGCGCCTGGCCGTCTGCTCCACCATCCTCGACACCATGCTCAACAGGATCGTCAGGTCAGTAGCACCATTAGGGAGAAATGTAGCGCGATATTTAACGAAAATTGCAATGTCCTTGCAGGGCATATTATGTTTACCTTACATATTTTATAAGACCTTACTGTACATACATACATATGTGATGCAATAAATAAATGAATATGAATATTGAGAATCATCATCTTCTATCGCGACCCATCTTTTCGTCACGATATTCGTCTACTTAATGTTCGTGTTAAGGTTCGGCAAAACCAACGCGATCAGCCGGCGTGCAGCGATGACGATCAATGCTAAATGCAGTCTGATATCTGATGAGTCTTTACAAAGTTCCGCAAGTATAATGTGTTCAAATTCTTGATTGGTATGTAGATCCTTTTCAGGGCAATTTTATACGCCCCAGACTAACTAACCCTACCACCACTTCAGAACAACACAATGGGCTGGTGGTGTGTTATAGTCACTTCAGTCGACAGTGTAAGAGTGTGACATTGTTCTAGCGTCCATAATAGTCCGTAATTGCGTTTGATTGCAGGATGAGCCCGACGTACTTCATGGTGGTGTGGTTCGCGTCGAGCTGGTGGGTGCGCGGCGGCGCCGGCCCGCTGTGGGCGCCGCTGGTGGCAGGCGAGGCCGCCGTGTGCCGCCGCAAGTGGTGGACGCACCTGCTGTACCTCAACAACCTGCTGCTGGCCGACGACAAGTGCCTCATCCAGACGTGGTGAGTCTTCATAGCGGCGTGGTCGCGGCCCGCTTGGGCGCCGCTGGTGGCCGGCGAGGCCGCCGTGTGCCGCCGCAAGTGGTGGACGCACCTGCTGTACCTCAACAACCTGCTGCTGGCCGACGACAAGTGCCTCATACAGACGTGGTGAGCCATTATCATTAGCTCATAATTATAGTCTCTATTGCAGGAAGGAATGGTGACATTCACCAATTCACCAGAGACAAATAGAAAATTTAGAATACACTCCCTACGCTGGCCAGATCTTCATATTCTTCATTTCTTCTGGGAAACGGTGCAGATGCGATTTATGATGAAAACCTCTTTCCATCTCTTTCTCCTCTTTCCGTCTGGATGAGATTGACATCGATGAGGGATCGATGTTAGTCGGAAGTACGAGGAGGACTCAGATAATTTTGTGAACATTGTATGATCAATTGTAATGTGACACTGTAACTCCCGGATATTACAAAACACCACCGATTTATCACTAACAGCAGCTAAAGAAAAGTCCCAATCCCGATCTTTTCTAATCCATTGGTTCTTTGTACAATATGCCTACTGTAAGCCATGTCACCTTCCTCGGCAGGTACCTGGCCGCAGACATGCAGCTGTACCTATGCGCGCTGCTGCTGACGCTAGCGCTGTGGCGGCTGCGGCGCGCGGCGCTGCTGGTGCTGGGCGCCTTGCTGGTGGCGGTGGTACTGGCTGCGGGCGCCGCCGCCTACGCCTGGCATCTCGTGCCCACCTTCGTGCTGCACAGGCCTGAGTGAGTTCCATCCACCAATATTGCTTGATGCCAGACAGTGTCCTCCTGATAGTTGAATATCACCACCAATCGTCAATATGAATTTTTTTTTAGTTTTGGTCTCACGGAAGATTGACCTCGTGGCCAAATCTTAGGACACAAGGAACCTAATTCCTCGTAATCTAAGTATTTGACGAGTTGTCCATTCATCGTCTGCGATAGCTTTCTTAGCGTTTTGAATGAGATACATCAGTAGCCCGGTGAAAGATCGTCACGGATATTTTCATGAGCATTTTTTTCATGTTGCAGGGCCGTACGCGCTCTCTACAGCGGGGACTTGTCCTTCAACCTGCTCTACCAGTCGCCGCTGGGCAACGCGCCCGGCGCGCTGGTGGGGCTGCTGCTGGCGCACCTGCACCACGCGCTGCTGGACGCCAACGTGCGCCTCAGTGACTACAGGGTACGGCAGTATGTCTTAGTCTGTGCGCGCTCGCTACAGCGGGGACCTGCCTTCAACCTGCTGCACCAGTCGCCGCGGTAACGTGCGACTACAGGGTACGGCAGTATGGCTTGCTCGGTGCGCGCTCGCTACAGCGGGGACCTGCCTTCAACCTGCTGCACCAGTCGCCGCGGTAACGTGCGGCTGAGCGACTACAGGGTACGGCAGTATGGCTTGCTCGGTGCGCGCTCGCTACAGCGGGGACCTGCCTTCAATCTGCTGCACCAGTCGCCGCGGCAGCGTGCGACTACAGGGTACGGCAGTATGTCTTGCTCGGTGCCGTCTCGCTACAGCGGGGACCTGCCTTCAACCTGCTGCACCAGTCGCCGCTGTCGCAATATACAGAGGATGGAAGCGATTTTGGAGTGCAGCAAGTGCGGATCCACTACAGAGGGCACGGTGGGCAATGGGCATGCCGTAAACCTTATCATATCGGCCATAGGACGTCCACTGCTGAACATCGGCCTCCTTCAATGATTTCTATAATGATCGGTGGGTAGCGGCCTGTATCGAGTGCCTTCCTGCTGCCTATGAAGTCGCTACGCTGCGCTTGCCGGTACGTGGCCTCCACTCCAGAAACTTGCTGCTCCATCGGCGGTCAGTTCTGCGTATTATGCGCCCAGCCCATTGCCACTTCAGTTTCATATTAGACTTATGACATGGTCTATTGGGATTGTCAAGCTGATGTATGTTCACCGCTTGGTGTATGTCTATATGCAACTATAACGTCACGCTCTGGTCTATTGGGATTGTCAAGCTGATGTATGTCCACCGCTTGGTGTATGTCTATATGCAACTATAACGTCACGCTCTGGTCTATTGGGATTGTCAAGCTGATGTATGTCCACCGCTTGGTGTATGTCTATTATATGCAACTATAACGTCACGCTCTCAACGCGTCATGTCTCAACTAATCAATTTGTCCCCGAGCACGCAGGAGGACTTAATGAATGCTGCAGACAACGCCACTCTTTTGTGGCGGAGTTTTGGGCTGACACTGTATAGGTTTTGTTGTCGACCCGATAAGAAGAAGAATTTGTCCCCTGTGCAGTGGTTCCGCTGGGCGGCGTGGTGGGCGCCGTGGCTGGCGCTGTGGTGGGTGGCGCTGTCGCCCAAGCTGCTGGGCGCCGGGCCGCCCGCGCGCGCCGCCGCCGCCGCGTTAGCTGCGGGCGAGCGCGCCGTCTTTGCGATCTTCGTGGCCACCGCGCTTTTGGGCGCCATGCATGGTGTCAAATGTAAGTCCCGACCATGGTAGATATACTGCCCATTTTCAACCGACTTCAAAAAAAGGAGGAGGTTCTCAATTCGACCCGTATGTTTTTTTTTTTTTTCTATGTTTGTTACGCGATAACTCCGCCAATTATGAACCNTAATAACCGATTAAAAACCGAAAACCGGTTTTTTTTCTTGGAAACCGAAAAAAAAATCGGTTTTCGATAAACTTTCGGTTTTGCATACCCTAGTCACGCTCTCAATGCGTCATGTCTCAACGAATCAATGTGTCCCCGAGCACGCAGGAGGACTTAATGAATGCTGCTGACAACGCCACTCTTTTGTAGCGGAGTTTTGGGCTGACACTGTATAGGTTTTGTTGTCGACACGATAAGAAGAAGAATTTGTCCCCTGTGCAGTGGTTCCGCTGGGCGGCGTGGTGGGCGCCGTGGCTGGCGCTGTGGTGGGTGGCACTGTCGCCCAAGCTGCTGGGCGCCGGGCCGCCCGCGCGCGCCGCCGCCGCCGCGTTAGCTGCGGGCGAGCGAGCCGTCTTTGCTATCTTCGTGGCTACTGCGCTCTTGGGCGCCATGCATGGTGTCAAATGTAAGTCACGACCACGAGCATCTGCTCTATAGATATCTTTCTACCTTTTCTGCTTGATCCATTGTCTAATATTAGAAGCGTATATCGCGCGCTGGGACAAGATAATACCATGTTCAACGCATTTACGGATGGTGAAATCAACAAAACCGAGGCAGTGAAGCACCTTAATTTGTCTATTTTAAAAATTTCAAGACACGACGAAGTTGATCGCTGTTGATGATATTATTACATCGCATTGTAGTCCAGTGTGCAAACCATAGTACCTTCCGATCATCGAGGTTTTTAATACTTTTCATGTCGAGTTATAAGCAGTCATGAGACCGATAACAAACTGTTTTGCCTTTTCTGTCTAAAGCTCCGGTGCGCACGGTGCTGTCGTGGCGCGGCTGGGCGGTGCTGGCGCGGCTGTCGTTCGGCGCGCTGCTGCTGCACATGATCATCAACAAGTCGCTGCTGGCCGCGCAACTGGCGCCCACGCACCTCGACCGCACCACCGCGGTGAGTGCACCCACCGGCCTGGGGTATACAGAGGGATGCAGTCCTGTTGTGTTGTCCCCGCTGGGGGAGCCAACAGGATTTCGAAATCCTTCTTAAATGTTTTAAAAATAAATGGCTTTTAAATAATGTTTGCCAGGGGGGACAACAGTCCCCAAATCATTGAATAAAAATCCAGTCCCTAGCCAGGGGGGACAACAGGACTGCACCTTATAGGGGGTGGACAAAATGTCTCCTAACCGTGAGAGGTAGCGTTCAATCTGTGCCGCTGAAATGTTGCTGTCGTTCTTATCTTGCTCCGCGAGAGTGCATACATCTAATACGCGCTTACGCACCTCGACTGCACCACCGTGGTGAGTGCACCCACCGGCCCAGGGTATACAGGGGACGAAATGTCCCCTAACCGTGAGGAGTATTGCTCAATCTATGTTCCGTTGAAACGTTGCTCTTCTTCGTCGCTACACTCTTGCCTGAGTGGTCGTGGTCGTCACACCCGCTCCGGTGGCAAGCCTCACAATTCGTCGCCATTCCTCCTACACTGCAGCCTTTCTTGTGCACTTGTGGAGTGGACCATTGAGTGCGGTTTTGACCTGGTCAGTCCAGCGCATGGGAGGCCTGCCGCGCGCTCTTGTGCCCTCTACCTTCTCCTGCACAACAAGTCGTTCAACAGAAACGTTGCTCACTTGTTCTCATCTTGCCACGCGAGAGAGCATTATCCAATACGCGCCCACACACCTCGACCGCACCACCGTGGTGGTGAGTGCATCCATCGGCCCAGGGTACACAGGGGACCAAATGTCCCCCAACCGTGAGGGAGGAGTAGCGCTCAATTTATGTGCCGCTGAAATGTTGCTCAGTTGTTCTCATCTTGCCACGTGAGAGAGCATACACCTAGTATGCGCCCATGCACCTCGACCGCACCACTCCGTGGTGAGTGCACCCACCTCGGTCGAATATGCAAGGAGCAAAATGTCTAACAACCGTGAGCTGTAACGCTCAATATATGTGACGCTCAAACGTTGGTCAGTTGCTCTCATCTTGCCACGCAAGACGCGAGCGAGCATACGTCTAATATTGTTTTTCGGTCATTTCAAGTTAGCGCCAAGGTCAATTCCTGAAAGCACACAATCCTTTTGTGCCAGATGAAACCAAAGTAGGCTCTGTAGATTCAAACAAGAAAGGCAGCGGAAAAGCGAACAATTTATTCAGCGGTCCATTCCACATATCCCAGAGAAGACCGTCCCTAACCAGCCCTTCTTAAATAGTGTAGTCAGAGTCCATGTTCATTCACCCTGTAGAACCGAAATGAACAGAAATATCTCCGCTAGCACGAGACAGTTTGCCGTCCAGCACTAGCTGTATGAATTTTTTTGTAACTTGGCAACTGATTGCAGATACTGCAATGGTTCATCTCTGCTGTAGATGAAGTATTGTAACTTTTCAACTCTGATGGCAGATCCTGCAATGGTTCGGCGTGGCCGCAGCGTCTTACATGGCGGCACTGCCCCTGGCGCTGCTGGTGGAGATCCCTGTGCAGCGCCTGTACAAGGAGCTCCGCGCTCCCCGCACCCCGCCAGAACCCGAGCGCGTGCCCAAGCCGGAGAAGACCAGAGTCGCGAGCTGAACACGCCCTAGCCTACTGAACTTGATTGGTGATATTATAGCTCAAACTAAAGTTAGTGTATGAGCGGAAAAATGGGGGGTTAGCTATAAATTATGTAAGGCCTCAGCCTCGAACTTAGCGGGCAGCGGGGCGGGAGCGGCGGCGGCGCGGGAGCGGCAGGATCTTATGCGTAAAATCAAATAGACTGGTTCTCGAAAACAGCGGCGCGGCAGCGGGCAACGAGCGGGCAGCGGCGAGGGAGCGGGCAACGAGCGGGCAGAGCGCACTCCTTCTTTTGCCCACAATAAATCGAGCGATAGGAATAAATTTGAATCGAAATAAAATTGTCGCCGTTGTTCAGACATTTCGTTTGCGAATAAAAACAAATATCTCGACAACACAACCCAGAACACAAACTTCGCCGCTAAAGCGCCGCGCGAGCTGCCCGCTTGTTTCGAGAACGGGTCTGCGTTGCCCGCCCCGCTCCAGCGCCGCCGCCGCTCCCGCCCCGCTGCCCGCTAAGCTCGAGGCTGAGGCCTAATGTACGAAGCGCGCCTCCGGGTTAGGTGGCTTCGAACTTCGTAGCGCTGGCTTAAAAGGTATATCTAAATAAGTAGGTATGCGTTATTTGAATCTCTCTTTAAAATTTTAAAGACTTGCTAGGAATGCTAAAATCCTGAGCACCCAATGGCAGTAACTTGTGGTGTTACAGGCAGTATATGTACTTGTAGATACTTTAACTTACGTATTTTATTTTATATCTAAATAGTCTTTGCTTTAATAATTTAGGTGAAGGATGGTGATAGTAGTGTCATTGAATGTTGTTGAAGAATTTCCTAATGTATATTACATACATACATTGATATGAAATTACTTTTTAAACTTGGCCTAAGTATGTTTCTCCTAAATAATTTATTACAAGTTTACTTATCTTTTCAAAATTCTTATAATGACAGATTGACAAAACCATAATTTGATTTTGTAACATTTAGCTGAAACTAAATGTTGTGCAAAATTATAGACTAGTATTATATTATCTGTGCTGAAACGAAGTAGAAGTTACAGGCAGTCTAACTTGAAATATTACAATTTTGAAATATCAATGTTTAAGAAAACTGTTTTTAGATTTTGGTAATCAATGACTACCTACTACGATGCAGAATCTAATTAATTTTTAATTTAGAGTTTCTGGGTTTGTTTCCCAGTTACATTAGTTTTAAGATTCGACAGTTACAAAATAGGTGAATTACTATAGTTTGTAGATTTAAAATCGTTGATTGAGATAAAGCTTTAAAATCACAAGTGTAAAAAGAGTTTCGTAAGAAAAATAAACATTGGTTGTTATGTATTAGTGTATAGACTGTGTTGTAAATAGATAAAATCCTTGCCACTATTCTGTGTAAAATAACAACTAAGTTAGGTATATCGCACATGAAAAGAGAAATTTTGAGCAAGATATTAATCAAACGGATATTTAACCCAATAGATGTAGAACTGTACTAAACTAGGTTATTAAATACATAGCAACTATGTATTGTGATGTGATAGTTTACTTACAAGTATAGCGGTGTAAGGCATTGGGATTGTGTGCCGGATTGAAATACATTTTATAAAAAAATTATTTGTGTTTCATTATGTTACTTGAGTACCTAAGTTATAGTAACAAACTTCAGTTACAGTTACTGCAGTAATTTCTGTACGAGTTCTTTTTATTATAGTCGAGTAGGAATGTAAAAATGGAATGCAAATTAATTCTGACTGACATACAACTAAATGAGTAAAATGACTTACCCATATGATCTTGTATCTTCTCTCTAATGGTAGAGGTGCACGCACTTCCAATCTCTTTCCACAAACGCTTGCCCTTCGTCTCACACCGTCCTCCTGCCATAGGAAGTAAGCTATATTTTACAGGATTAAGTAACTGTGATAGTTAAACCTGAATACTTGGGATTTTTGGGGAGATTAGTAATCTAATGCAGGGGTCTCCAAACTTTTGAAGTCTTGGGGCCATAATAATTTTTTCGGTATATTGCAAGGGCCATAACAATTTTAATTTTTCTGTCCACCTATGAAAACACAGGCAAGTCTTAAGCTGTCGCGGGCCGGATTGATGGCAGTGGCGGGCCGGATATGGCCCGCGGGCCATAGTTTGGAGACCCCTGATCTAATGCATTAGCAAATAAAATCCAATAATGGTCTTCACCTGACTTTTATTTAGTCTGCACACACATTCATTATCACAAGATCCTTAGTTTAATGCTAGTGAATAGTTAAAACTGTACACATTAGAGACACAGTCAGTTTTGTCTATGCATTCAAATACAAACTAAACCTATTCCACAACAACACCCTTGCACACACACTAGTAATAATACGAATTTTATTGTACATTATCCCTCATTATCTGACTTCATTTGATACCCTCTGACAATGATAACTTATATTATAACAGTACAAAAACTATGCTCGGGCTTGAAGGTAGAATAAAATAAATGTTTCATTTCCTTAAACGTTGGATACAGAAGAGTTTTGGCCGTATGCATGTTTGAATACATGGTAAGGTAGTTATTGAGTGGGAGGATACTTAAAGCTATGGACGGCCGCGGGCTAGCGCCGCGAGGGGCCCGAGCCGCCCTGCCAGCCGCCGCGGTGCCCGCCGCCGCGTCCGCCCGCGCGGCCTCGGCCTGCCGCTGAAACAAATACAAATTCAAGTAAGTTTTGATCTAGTACGGATTATTTGGTGGTGACTTAATGCTGGAGCATGAATACTAAGGAATAGGAAAACATGTAGCCTCAGACTATTCCCAGTGCTCACTGTTTATCAACCATTTAGGATACATAAAACACTATTATGCAGAGGGTAGGCGAAGTGAGTCTCTCAGTGTAATTATTCTTTGATAAAAAACTACAACAAATCACTTTTATTTCAAGAGGTTCGAGTCCTAAATAACACAAAAGTTTGAACACAATCACTTTGTTAGTGGTTTGGGGTTAGATGTTTTGTTTTGTAAACACACAAATACAAATAACTGATGATAAATGAAGANCAACCCTACATTAATGCACGTCAAAACAAAATATTTACTTTAGGGCTGCGCTTAGTAGTTTTTTTTTAAATCGAAATTAAATGATGCGATTTGGGTATTTTGGTGAAATTACTAAAAAAATTAATTTAAAAGTAGCCGCCTGGCATGGAACGTGTTATGTGGGCTGAAAATATAGGAAATGACCCATTCTATCCGCCAAATCATTTTGGCACACGATGCGCCAAACACCCTGTATATTATTTGTGATTGTTACTTGTTGTGTATGCCTAATCCCAACTAATATTATAATAAATGCGAAAGTAACTCTGTCTGTCTGTCTGTTACGCTTTCCCGCTTAAACCTCGCAACCGATTTTGATGAAATTTGGCATAGAGATAGTTTGAGTCCCGGGAAAGAACATAGGATAGTTTTTATCCCGGTTTTTGAAACAGGGACGCGCGCGATAAAGTTTTTCTGTGACAGACAAAATTCCACGCGGGCGAAGCCGCGGGCGGAAAGCTAGTAATAAATAAATACTAAAAGCCTGATCACCCACTGGCAGTAACTTGTGGTGTTACAGGCAGTAGATACTTTAACTTACGTATTTTATATCTAAATAGTCTTTGCTTTAATAATTTAGGTGAAGGATGGTGATAGTAGTGTCATTGAATGTTGTTGAAGAATTTCCTAATGTATATTACATACATTGATATGAAATTACTTTTAAAACTTGGCCTAAGTATGTTTCTCCTAAATAATTTATTACAAGTTTACTTATCTTTTCAAAATTCTTATAATGACAGATTGACAAAACCATAATTTGATTTTGTAACATTTAGCTGAAACTAAATGTTGTGCAAAATTCTAGTCTGAAACGAAGTAGAAATTGCAGGCAGTTCATCTTGAAATATTACAATTTTGAAATATCAATGTTTACGAAAACTGTTTTTAGATTTTGGTTAATCAATGACTACTACAGTGATGCAGAATGTAATTAATTTTTAATTTAGAGTTTCTGGGTTTATTTCCCAAGTTACATTAGTTAAAATTCGACAGTTACAAAATAGGTGAATAGTTTGTAGATATAAAATTATTGATTGAGATAAAGCTTTAAAATCACAAGTGTAAAAAGAGTTTCGTAAGAAAAATAAACATTGGTTGTTATGTATTAGAGTATAAGACTGTGTTGTAAATAGATAAAATCCTTGCCACTATTCTGTGTAAAATAACAACTAAGTTAGGTATATCGCACATGAAAAGAGAAATTTTGAGCAAGATTTTAATCAAACGGATATTTAACCCAGTAGCTTAACTATGTTATTAAATACATAGCAACTATGTATTGTGATGTGATAGTTTACTTACAAGTATAGCGGTGTAAGGCATTGGGATTGTGTGCCGGATTGAAATATATTTTGTAAAAAAATATTTGTGTTTCATTATGTTGCTTGGGTAAGTTAAAGTAACAAACTTCAGTTACAGTTACTATAGTAATTTCTGCACGAGTTTTTTTTTATTGTAGTCCGAGTAGGAATGAAACTGGCCACACTGAGGTTCTTTTGTAAAACTTTCCAATAATAAATTAATTCTGACTGACATACTAACTAAATGAGTAAAATGACTTACCCATATGATCTTGTATCTTCTTTCTAATGGCAGGTGTCCCTTCCAATCTCTTTCCATAAACGCTTGCCCTTCGTCTCACACCGTCCTCCTGCCATAGGAAGTAAGCTATACTTTACAGGATTAAGTAACTGTGATAGTTAAACCTGAATACTTGGGATTTTTGGGGAGATTAGTAATCTAATGCAGGGGTCTCCAAACTTTGAAGTCTTGGGGCCAGTAATTTTTTGGGTATATTGCAAGGGCCATAACAATTTTAATTTTTCTGTCCACCTATGAAAACACAGGCTTAGTCTTAAGCTGTCGCGGGCAGGATTGATGGCAGTGGCGGGCCGTATATGGCCCACGGGCCATAGTTTGGAGACCCCTGATCTTATGCATTAGCAAATAAAATCCAATAAAGGTCTTCACCTGACTTTTATTTAGTCTGCACACACATTCATTATCACAAGATCCTTAGTTTAATGCTAGTGAATAGTTAAAACTGTACACATTAGAGACAGTCAGTTTTGTCTATGCATTCAAATACAAACTAAACCTATTCCACAACAACACCCTTGCACACACACTATTAATAATACGAATTTTATTGTACATTATCCCGCATTTTTTTACTTCATTCGATACCCCCTCTGACAATGATAACTTATATTATAAAAACAGTACAAATACTATGCTCGGGCTTGAAGGTAGAATAAAATAAATGTTTCATTTCCTTAAACGTTGGATACAGAGGAGTTTTGGCCGTATGCATGTTTGAATACATGGTAAGGTAGTTATTGAGTGGGAGGATACTTAAAAGCTATGCAGGGCCGCGGGCTAGCGCCGCGAGGGGCCCGAGCCGCCCTGCCAGCCGCCGCGGTGCCCGCCGCCGCGTCCGCCCGCTCGGCCTCGGCCTGCCGCTGAAACCAATACAAATTCAAGTAAGTTTTGATCTAAAGCCTGTTCCGTGAGCACGTAGAATTTTGTCCAATGACCCCAAGCTACCCATCCTTATCGCTCGCGCGTAATTATATTGCTGTCGCGACTGTGCGACGGGCGCCCGCAGTGAGTGTGCGAGCGCGACGGTCATTGGACAAAATTCTACGTGCTCACGGACCAGGCTTTAGTACGGATTATTTGGTGGTGACTTAATGTTGAAGTATGAATTGACTATACAAAGGAAAAGGAAAACATGTAGCCCAGACCTATTCTCAGTGCTCACTGTTTATCAACCAAAACCTCTATTTAGGATACATAAAACACTATTTTGAAGAGGGTAGGCGAAGTGAGTTTCTCAGTGTAATTATTCTTTGATAAAAAATTACAGCAAATCACTTTTATTTAAAGAGGTGAGTCCTAAATAACACAAAAGTTTGAACACAATCACTTTGTTAGTGGTTTGGGGTTGGGTGTTTTGTTTTGTAAACACACAAATACAAATAACTGGTGATAGATGAAGGAAGTAGTGGATTTGGCAGAAAGTCAAGATATGCTTTAAGATTACCTTGAGCTCGTAATATAGCACTTTTACCGCGTCCTGCGGTTGGTTTGTTCCCTTGCCGTTTGAACATAGGCGCGTTCTTTAGCATGTCCGGTAGTATCAGGAACCTTATTTTGGAGCCCCGAATGTAAACATTCTCAAGCTGAGCGACACGTCCATCGCGATAGGTCACTGTGACCCCCGTCATTTGGCAATTCATATTATCCTCGGCTTCGATTAGTTTTCCCCGGTAAACTTCACCGGTGTTCGTTTCGCAAGTCACCAAATGGCCTTCGGCCTCATGAAGTACTTTAATAGGCACACCGATAGACATGGTGGATTGCGTAGAAATAAAATCTGTCTAGAAATTATCAGAATAAACTAAAAAACTTGGGATGTTTTCGGATTTCGTAGCTTGGGAAAATAAATCACAACAACAATGGCCGATTTGTCAACTTTTGTTGACAGTTGACACTACTTTGACAGTGACGTAAAAAAAATATTTTGCTTTGGACCGACACTATTTGGCCCATTCCCCCTATTTAACGCTATGATTTAATGCGATAACCCATCGATGACCCGAAGATTATTAGTTCCCGACCGCTTGATTGAGTGTATGTAACCAAGTATTTACGTATGCTGCAGTTTTGAACTGATGAAATAAGAGTGCGGTAATGCGAAGAAGCAACTTGATGCAACAATTATAAACTGATTGAATAAAATGCAGTTTAAATGCACCTTTAAAACTAGAACCTCTTCCGGGTTGAGTTGAGGAGGACAGGTAAAAACAATTCTAAACCAAGTTATAAAAGCTCAAGATGAAAAGTTTCGTTTCCCCCAACCCCAACTGTTTATGGTCCCCAACTGTGGCGAATTGGCAAAGCACAAACCAAACAAGCCCGAAGACATTTTTAAAAAACTAAAAGACATCATGCATCAATGACGTTTTTGACAGATGATCGAATTCCACCACAGATATAGATGACCCACGCTGAACTGTCCCACCCATGAAGCTACAGATAAAAATGGAGGGCAAAGTTGGGAACAAAACTTGAGTCAAATACCTACTTATATCTATCTCGCTCTCTGTGGCCCTACCTCTCTTTTTAGTGTGAACTGTAGTATTGCTATCTTCTTATTTAAATCTCCTTGTAAATTCTTCGAAATAGCCAATTCACTAACAAATAAGAAGTTAAATAAATAAATAATTAATATTTGAAACTTAGATTACCTAGTTAAATAAAAAATCACAAAATTGTCGGCCATTTAGGCTTAATGTGTTGGCGAATCAGGGAATTACAATCCCAATTTCTGAGGTATCGGTAATGTGGCAACATCGGCCGAATCCGGCCCATCATGGCGGTTGTTTACTATGCAGTTGATTTCGTTTGAGATTTTTCAAGGGACCTTATCATTGTTTTGTCTGAAGAAATGGTGCAAAATTGTATAGTGCGTGGTTGCGGTAGTTCGTGTTGTCCTGGAAGTGATATAAAATTCCACGCGTAAGTGTTTATTTCGTGATTTCTGACAGTGGATCATTGTTAACATATTTCTTTGTATTTTCACAGTAATTACTTCCTAAAACGTTTTACCAGTATTTAAACTTATTATTAAATGTTACATATGTCAAGAAAAAGAAGATTTTACATTGAGTTTCATTGACTTTGAGCAAATTTAAAATTTTTGTTTCTATAAGACATTTTGAAGTAGTATGACCATATTGAGGATATATCTGGGACTTTCTGTGGGACCTTACTTATCTAATTTTGCATAATGTTTTCTACGGCCGTTTACTGTAATCAATCCATATCCAAATCCGTCTGTCAACTGCCAAATTAAAATCTGTTTTCTATCAAATATCCACAGTTTTCGATGCCTTTACACTTTCTTAATGTTGTAATTCATCTTAAAACAAAAACATCGAAAACCTTTTTTCATAATCATATTAAGTGCACTTTATCAAGACACACTGTTTAAACGTAAATCAGTCTTTGTCGTCCTGAGAAAAATAAATAAAAGGTTACCCTACTTAGAAAGAGAGAGCCTGCCCACAGAAAGCGAGATAGTGATACATAGGTTGTGCTTCAAGTAGGTATTCTAAGTCTGGCCTCCATTTTTATCTTTAGCTTCATGGTCCCACCAAACTCAATGACAGGGGGGCGCTACCATCGTTCAACTATATGGTTTCCAACATGGCAAAAATCTAAACCAGCGATCCGGTATTGACGGTGGCGCCCCACTGTCAATGTCATCGACAGGACAGTCCAGTATTTTGGAACTATATGGATTAGAGAATTCCACCGAAGCTTGTTGTTCCTTTCTCAGAACATTTCATTATCGCTTTCTTCAGGGTATAATATTCTAAACTATTCTGCGTAATTAAGTTACTTTCATTATGGCGGCATCAGTAATGAAGGTTGAGATGGAAATAGAGGCGTGTTGCATTTGCGGCGGCGGCGGCGAGCTGATGAGCCCGGAGGAGCACGACGCCAGCACCACGGTGATGCTCGCGCCGCTGCGGACGATGCTCATGCACCTCAACAACAATAAGGTTTGTGTTCCCCTCGTCGATAGCGGTTTTAATCATCATTGTTTTGTTTTACAAACTAGGTTATGTGTGGTATTTTGTGCTAGCATCACTGGATAAACAACTTATTTCAGGTGGTCCCCGACGGCCGATTGTGCGCAGACTGCATCAGGCGAACCATAGATTCATATGAGTTCAGTACTACATTGTCAACAAAATCGGTGCCTCCTCTCAGCGAGAAGATCCGCGCTCTTCGTCGCAGATTACACGAGTTGACTCAGAAGATTGACGTATTCATCGTCGTCGGAGGTCCCGGAGTCAACGCCGGGGGCACGTATAGCGAGGAGGACATCATCATGGTGGAAAAGGATGCATTGGCAGCAGCATCGGCGGCCGATGATGAGGATTTGGAGAGGGCAAGAAACGCTCGAGGTGACACCGTTTATCAATGCTCCGTGTGCCCTCATTCATTCCACGTGAGTTGCTTCGGTACAATGGTTTTTTTTTATGTCATTTTCATACAAGAGATATTATGCTGTAGAAAATTGATCTTTTTGTTTGAAGAATTTGATTTGCTTTTTATTCTCTAAATTTCAAACAGATCATCAGGATGAATTCTGGAAATTTAATCATCTGAGTATACAATGTATGTTGAATAAATTAGCCCAAACTGCTGGGTGTCTGTCTACTATGCACGCCCCTTGGAGAGACATTGAACTTTCACTGTTATTATAGTTACGGTTACATTATTTTTAGTCGGTGTCTTCTCCAAGGGATGCGCAATAAGCAAGGGCGTCCGCGGAAGACCAGCTTCGTGACTTGCCCTTTTGAGCATGTCAATGCTGAGCGGGTGCCTTTTGGCACAGTTTGTACCTCTTTGTTTAATAGCCTACATTGTGTTTTTTGTTGTTTTTTTACTGACAATAAACCTATTCTATTCTACTATCAAAACATAAGTTCCAATCATGCACTTGCCTCTAGCGCGTGTCGGAGTACCGCGCGCACTGCGCGTCGCACCCGGCGGACGCGCTGCACTCGTGCTGGACGTGCGGCGCGCAGTTCGCGGCGCGCGACGCGCTGCGCGACCACGCGCGCGACCACGCCCACGCCGCGCTCGTCTGCCACCTCTGTAACACCACCTTCCAGGTACAAGATCTGTGTTAACTCACCTATTATGTCAGTAATTTGTTTAATCTGCGGTGTTTCCGGACGGATACGACCTGCAAGCTTTCAAGAAGAGAGCGTATCTTCACCTTAAAGGCCGGCAACGCACCTGTAACGCCTCTGGGTTTGCGGGTGTCTATGGGCGACGGTAATCACTTACCATCAGGTTATCCGTCTGCTTGTTTGCCTTCTGTCACATAAAAAAAAATACAGGTTACTGACATATTAATATATCACTAAGTTACTGAATGGTGTTGAGGATTCAACACAATATTCTAGCGGTGGTCAGGGATCAGTACCAACGTTCCTCAGATCTCGAATCGGCAATCCATCACTGTTGTGCTGTTGCTGTTTATTACAATACCTTTGTCAATCTCTGGAAACTGAATAAATTAACCGATTAGGTATTACATGGATCTTACAACTGTTTATGGCAGAATAACTAAGTTGTAAAACTAGATTTTTTATAAGTTATGGGATTGAAGCTATAGAGGCACATTGATAGACTGGCGTTGTAGCCTGTACACACGGCCACACTGTTAACCATCCACTTCCGTTTTTGCTCTCGCTCTCATCAAATGCGATAGAACGAGACGATATTTCAGGCAATAGATAGTTAACACTGTTGCCGATGGTGCATGACCTGACATGCCTCAGAGCCTCCTATTCCTTATTGTTTTTCCTGGGTGTCACTGTTTCTTCTTCCTTCATGTTTCTCGTGCCGCTATGTATTTTATGTACCTATTTAACTAACTTGCGTCCCCACAGAGCCAAGTGGAGCTGCGCCGTCACGAGGGCGGGTGCGCGGGCGCGTGCCCCGCGTGCGGCGAGTGGGCGGGCGCGCGCACAGCGCTGGCCGCGCACGCGCTGGCGAGACACGCGCGCTCGTCGCCCGCGCTGTGCGCCGCCTGCTTCCAGACGCTGCCCGGGCCCGCCGCGCTCGCCGCCCACATGCTGCGCCACAGGCAGGCCAAGCAGTACGTGTGTGGATACGACGGGTGCATCCTGCGGTTTGGCACCAGGTAAGCAGTGTCTAGGAGAGTTGTATCCGCCTCTACAACCGATGANACCGATGTGAACAACGCCTCAACGTGAACACGACCGCTCTGCCAAGAGCGTAACGAATCAGAAGAAGAAGCGGTGTCTGTTGCAATCTTCTTGTAGGACTATGAATTTACATGAGGCATGCTCAAGCTGTGGGTCACTTTCACCACTATCAAACCTGCTGGGTTAGGATGTGCGCCGTAACATACTCTTATCGACGTCAAAACATACAGGCAAATTAGATAAAATAGCGTAATAATAACCGCTTATCGCGGCGCGCATCCTAGGTCTACTGATCTGCCTAGCTAGGTTGCGTGATGCGTAAGCTTTTATCGCTTTTTTTACACGATAAGCCCATACGTTAGTCATCGATGAGATTTTATCACAGCGCGTAATCTTAGCTCGGTTGATGTCTTTCAAAACACCTCTTAAATAACGTTATCCCAGACAAAACCTGTGGGAACCTATAAGTCGTTTGTTTGTTGCCTAACTTGTCATTATTATACACTGTAAAACTAATAAATAAAAGTGACCATATGTGGATGTTCCACAATCATGATGGTTATTTTGTTCCTGGTGTAACACTTTTTTTTCTTGGCGAGATTAAATTCTTACCGATTTCCACAAACAAACATTCCAACTGACCGTAAGGTCACATATTATAAAGTGTTCAGTATTTCCTTTGTCACTTGATTGTGTCGTTGTTAGTGATCATTTTCTTTATTTTACGTTCTTGCATGTACATTAGGGTGGAGCGAAAATTTTTTTTTCAGATATCTGTAATGTAATAGTCAAAATTTTGTGCCTTTAGGGCTTAAATGAAGTCATGCAAAATATTAATCAATTCGGTTTAGAGTAACTGCCTCCGCATCGACACTGAATTTATAAAAAAAGTTGGTTTTAGACCTCACTTAGGCGCCACATATCTGTGCAATATTTAAATAAAAATACTATTTTTTTATCACAAATCGTTTACTGATATGCTATATTTTCAATGTAAAATACACAAAAAAGCCAGGCTTTGGGTTTATAATTTTAATAAGGGCGTAAGAGAGCGCGAGAAGAGAATTTTTCTGGCCCTTTTCGCGATTCGCGTCTTTGTCAGATAGTCTACTGGAAAAGCTCTGGAAACATGTGAGAAACTGCCTATCTATAAATTTGAACAAATTGAAGGACAAATGTGATCAGAAATGGCCAAATATCTGAGTACTGATCAGCAGAACTTGCATAAAATTGCTTCGGCGGTAATTAGGCGTATTCTCACAAAATCTCGCAATAATTTCTCCTGGTGAATTGTAACATGCCCGTTAGATCACACGAGCGTACCGAATACTACGTTTGTATTGTAGAAACTTAAAATCTAATAGAAATTTTGATACCTCTGGCTACTATTGTGGTTAAAGTCTATGCTTCTTCCTGGTTTTTGATTAAGACAAAACCATCATGCAAAGATGGCACCCGTCATCTGTTTAAAATTATTATGGCCTCGAGAGGCCTGCCAGATACCCTATGAAAGATTAAAGAACTAGTTACCCGGAGAAAAAGCTATTACGAGTATCCTGATAGCAGTCTTCTTACGATGTCAGAGAGCTGGCCGCTCGTCGCATACTAAAGTCATACAGTACGAGTCACGCTTCAATACCTAGAATTTTTTAAGTACTAGTGATACACTTTAATGCTATTTTATATATTTATTTAATTTACTTAACAAAACAGCCGCTTTTGAGATATTTATTTGACTAAGAAATTCGGCACATTGTCAAATCTGGTGGTGAGAGCAACCCTTTGTTTTAAGGCTTCTCTACCTCACTCAAGCTGTTGAGGGACCTGTGAAGATTACGATCAAAGATTCTATTTCTCACTGCATCCAGAAACTCACTAATAAGGTGCAATAAAAGTCAAGCTGGAATCGCGAAACGTGATGCCTAAATTTTGATCAAAAAAGGATTTTTAAGCATAATAATTAAAGTAATTTATCTAATTGTTGTATGTATTTCTTGTTATATTACCTTAGTAAATATCTAATCTATAAATTATCTGTCATTTAATACCTTCTTACTAATAAATAGAGCGTAATATTTCACCTTAGACGACTTTCAACTTTAAATAAAATTTTAAAATTTTGAAGTCACTGCGGAGGCAGAAGATATTCATTAAATGGGATAAAAAATTACAGTTATTTATACTTTCATATAAGGCACAAATCCCCCCCTATTAGAACTTCGAAACTAAAAAAAAATTTTTTCCCATACAACCGTGCTCCACCCTAATGTACATGTACAAAATTGTTAAAGTTCTTGTTCTGCCTGCAGGGCCAACCTGATGTCGCACATCCGCAAGTGCCACGCGGGCGCGGCCGAGGCGCCCGAGCCTGCCTCCACCACCTGCTCCGTCTGCCAGCGCACGTGCGTACATCCTACATGACAAGTTTATTCATCATCATCATCATCTCAGCCATAGGACGTCCACTGCTGAACACAGGCCTCCCCCAATGCTTTCCACGAAGACCGATCCTGCGCCGCTGCCATCCAGGCACCTCCCGCGACCTTCACCAGATCGTCGCTCCACCTAGTGGGAGGCCTGCCCACGCTACGTCTTCCGGCTCGTGGTCGCCACTCAAGAACTTTCCTGCCCCAGCGGCCATCAGCTCTACGAGCTATGTGCTCCGCCCACTGCCACTTTATTTTAGCGATTCTGCGAGCTATGTCAGTCACTCTGGTTCACTTACGGATCTCCTCGTTTCTGATTCGATCACGCAGGGAAACTCCGAGCATAGCACGCTCCCTTGCCCTTTGGGTGACCTTGAGCCTTCTTATGAGGCCCATAGTAAGCGACCCTCTACATGACAACTTTATTCATCATCATCATCATCTCAGCCATAGGACGTCCACTGCTGAACAAAGGCCTCCCCCAAGGATTTCCACGAGGACCGTTCCTGCGCCGCTCGCATCCAGGCACCTCCCGCGACCTTCACCAGATCGTCGCTCCACCTAGTGGGAGGCCTGCCCACGCTACGTCTTCCGGCTCGTGGTCGCCACTCAAGAACTTTCCTGCCCCAGCGGCCATCAGCTCTTCGAGCTTTGTGCCCCGCCCACTGCCACTTTATTTTAGCGATTCTGCGGGCTATGTCAGTCACTCTGGTTCTCCTACGGATCTCCTCGTTTCTGATTCGATCACGCAGGGAAACTCCGAGCATAGCACGCTCCATCGTCCTTTGGGTGACCTTGAGCCTTCTTATGAGGCCCATAGTAAGCGACCCTCTACATGCCAAATTTAATCATCATCATCATCATCATTTCAGCCGTAGGACGTCCACTGCCGAACATAGGCCTCCCCCAATGCTTTCCATGTTGATCGATTGGTAGCGGCCTGCGTCCAGCGCTTCCCTGCTACCTTTAGGGCTATATTTCACCGGGACACCATGGCGGCGCAACAAGTCGCCGGCTACCAACAAAATGTATACAGCTCTATAGACAGTTACTCACCTGGTGTCCGTTTGGTTGCGCAAAGCTGTATACATTTTGTTGGTAGCGGCGACTGGTTGCGCCGCCATGGTGTCCCGGTGAAATATAGCCCTTACGATATCGTCGGTCCATCTTGTTGGTGGACGTCCCACGCTGCGTTTTCCGGTATGCGGTCTCCATTCCAGAACCTTGCTGCCCCATCAGCCGTCAGTTCTGCGTACTATGTGGACTCATCTATAAGGACTTGCCATTGCCTAGAGAGAGTCAGAGAGGAAATAAAAAGCCACATACTCCACCGACACAGGCGTGGATTATTGTAGTTTCCTACAGCCGCTGGTTTCAGTTGGGAGCTCAATTCTCGAGATTGTTGACAAGTATGTCTACCTCGGACAAACGATCCAGCTAGGTAGGTCCAATTTCGAGAAGGAAGAAAGAATTAGGGGAGGCCTATGTTCAGCAGTGGACGTCCTATGGCTGAAATGATGATGATGATGACAGCCGCTGGGACCACGGATATTAGGGAGAAAAAAACTTAACTATTTGTTGTCGACGATTATTTTTGACCTTTGTTCTTCATTTGCTAGGTTCGGATCGGTAGCGGCCATGAAGAGGCACGCGAGGGTGCACCGCGTCCGCAACGAGGTGGCGTCACAGGTGCGTGTCTTCAACTTCTCTTATAACATCATGACTTTATTTAACCGCCTCTGTGGTCTAGTTGTAAGACCACCTGCTTCAGACGCAGAGGTCCCGGGTTCGATTCCCAGTGGGGACAGATTTTTCTGTTCGGTTTGGTTGGTGGTAGGGCTTGTTCTAAGTCCGCTTGGCTAGCTACCACCATCTTACCTAAGTCTCTCGCCATAACAACAATGTTAACACCATTGTTGTGTTCCGACAGAGGTAAGATAGCCAGTTCTTGAGGATTCTGGGTGAAGCTCGCTTCCACCTCCGGCCTGATCGTCACTTACCATCAGGTGAGTCATAGGCCAAGAGCTTCCTCGTTGTGAATAAAAAAAAAAGACAGCCATCGTTTTCGAAGTTAACCAATTGATTTTGATTTATTCATACCTGTGGAACTACTCCACATACATCGCATGCTTGGACCAAGATCTTTTGCCACGTGTACCTTCGGACTTCTTAATCGGGTACTCTTGTCAAATTGGTCGTGGTTCTGACGAGGTACACGGTGGGGTGTTCGATGTCATCTCCGAGGGTAGCTCTCCTGGTGATTTTATTTCTGACGGTTAGAGGCGTCGCGAGTACACTGGACCATGCATGGTGGACTCACACTCGTTTTCACCATCAATTCCTAATTTTTAAGTGACCCCTATTAGAACAAAATTCCTGTTAAGTGTTACCATAGGGGTCACTTAAAAATTAGGGGTTAATGGTGAAAACGGGCATCAGTATCCTTTGTTATGGCGTCTATCCAGCGGGTAGACGATTGACCTTACCTTCCTTCGCTAAAGTCCAGTCGCTGAGCACGTAGAATTTCGTCCAACGACCCCAAGCTACCGCGACTGTGCGACGGGCGGCCGCAGTTAGTGTGCGAGTGCGACAGCAATACAAATTACGCGCGAGCGATAAGGATCGACTTGCTCGACGACCGGACTTTAACCTTAAGACTAACTTCAAAATTGTATGCTTTCCTTCCAGGAGGAGGGCACGGAGAACGAGGGCTCTGTGGAGGGAATGGAGCTGGTGCCGGCGATGGACGGAGACGTGGAGTACCTCGAGGTGGAGACCCTTGAAGACGTCGACTACCACGCCGACTAGTGCCACTGCTGGTACCAGTGGCGTAACTATACCATCCGTGGCAAATTCTGTGTTCCTTGGCGCATCTAGCACTTATTTTCCAGGGGGACCCCTGAACCGATTAGGATCTTGAGCCGGGGACTCCTCGGGGCCTGTGGCATTTTTCCAGCTCTGCCAGCCTATTGTTACGCCACTGACTGGTACTTTAAAAAGCCTGTGCCACCTGAAGACGTTTGGTAGCTCTACTGCCAGAAGACCCTTCTTTCCCACTGGGCACAGGGCTCTGCAATCGAGAGGCTTTAGATGAAAAGGGCCCCTTGATCCTTAGTTTCCAGGGTCCCCAGAAGTTTAAAGACCGGCAGAGCTAAACATTTAGCATGAAGAACATATTTTAGCAACCAACAGAAATAATTGAATGGACCAGACCAGAAATATTGGTGACGAAGAACATATAAATACATAGTGGTTATTTATGAAGTCTCCCGAAGACCACAGCATATTGATTGAAATTTTTTAGACAGACTTCATTTACAATAACTATTTTAGTTGAAATGAAATGTGAATGTTTAAAATCTTAAATAACTAATTAAATTATAAAGAGTGATGAAGTGATGTGATGACGTAAAGTGGAGTGCCCTGTACAGGAAGTTGTATGTTAAAATGAAATAGATGATGAATGAAGAAAAGACTTTAAAGTAATTTAATGTAAGTGGGAGACAAGTGTGGCCAAACATTATAATTATATTAGTTTAGTTGTATTGCAAATATATTTGCATAAAATTGTATTAAAGATTTCCAATAAGCATAAAACATTTGTTGTTATTTTGTCTCAAATAAAACTACATGATGGTCAAATTCAACAATTTAATATAAATAAATTCTATATTTACAAAATCACTAAATTAAATCTATTTAGATACAAAAATACTGACTTCTGTATCACATAATCTTGGTAGAGAAATCAAGAAATAATACATCTAACTAAAGGAACAACAACAACATATAAATTCTATAGGCATTGACACTTGACTTGGTGTAGGATATTCCAACGTGTCTTTAGCCCAAGTCAAGACACGTAACTATGGGAGTTTTCGTGTCCGCTGCATTCAGGCCAAGTTTCAATGACTTGACGCTAATCGGCTGTTGCTGCTTTATCGCCCACTCCTCTATTTTATTTCAAAATAGGTACGATACATTTTGCCTGTATTATATGACTTTGACAATGACTGGTACTTGCGGAAATCATAAATATTCGCAGGAAAAAGTAATCGTGTAAAGTCCGTTTACACCATTAATCCCTAAATTTTGACCCCTTTGAAAACAAAATTCCTGTTATGTGTTACCATTACCACAGGTCACTTGATTAAAATTAGGGATTGATGGTGAAAACTGCTTGTTCCCAACGAGTCACACCCAAACGAGTAACCCTGTTACTCGTTGGGAAAAAAAAATCCCATCCAGTCACACCGTTGCTTGATGGGACATCTCTTTAAAAGGTTTTGTCCCACCGAGTAACGGTTACTCGTTTGGGTGTGACTCGTTGAGAGCAAGCGGTGAAAACGGGCATAAGGCTGGTTTTAGTCACGCTGACGCACGCTGACCGTCAGCGCTGACATCCGAAATGTATGAAGCGTCGGCGCCGAGCGATCAGCGTCACTTAGGAACGTTCCCTTCAATTACATACATATTGATCCGTCTGCGCCGACGATCAGCGAGCGGTCAGCGCGATTCTAAGGCTTGATTTCCTCCTACGCTGACGTCGGTCGCGTACATCGGTCGAGCGTACGAATAAATAAACACATCTATGAAGCACCGCACTGCAACGCCGTCGTCAGCGGCAGATGATTACATAGAACTAAAGCCTGGTCCGTGAGCACGTAGAATTTTGTCCAATGACCCCTAGCTACCCATCCTTATCGCTCGCGCGTAATTATGTTGCTGTCGCGCTCGCACACTCACTGCGGGCGCGCGTCGCACAGTCGCGACAGCAATATAATTACGCGCGAGCGATAAGGATGGGTAGCTTGGGATCATTGGACAAAATTCTACGTGCTCACGGACCAGGCTTTAGTGTGTATTCGTGCGCGCCAGGAAATCAAGCCACCCGCCTAAGTAACATGAAGTAGGCGTACGTTTAACTGTCGGCGGGCGGCGGTGCCGGCGGGCCGGCGGGCGGCGGGCGGCTGCGCGTGATGACGGCCACGCGGCGGCGGCGCGGCAGGCGCTCGCCGCGCCACACGCTCTCCTCGCCGCCCAGCACCGCGTGGGTAAAGTCGTAGCGCGCGCAGCCCCTGGAACAATGAGTAGAGATGGGTAGTGGGTAAAAACCCATTTCACCCGGTTGGGTTAAAACTGGGTGATTTGGGTAAAAACCGGTTTTTACCCATTATCACCCATTCTGGTGGGTGAAAACAAAAATAGCGTTTTTTTAAAGTGAGAAGTGGTATTTGTTGCTAGTGTTACGTAATGCAATCTGGGGGGAGAGGAGGTCTTGAAAAACGTTACAATGCGTTACAGTGGCGGAAGGGGTTTGATTTCAAGTTTTTAAGCACAAGTACTTTGTAGTTGGTGTTGTTATTTGTAACTTTATACCGTAATGTCATCAAAGAGAGAGTTTAGCATCTTTGGCATTCCCCCCCCTCCATGTCCTTACCATGATCACAAATTATTGTGTTCCTACTAAATTTCTTCTAAATCGGTTCAACGATTCATGAAATAACACCATTTTATAAAATAATTGGTCACATCATCATAACGTGATCAATTTTACGATTTGGCCACGATATAAATGCATATTAGTGTTAAATTTGACTTATTACTTATTAATCAATAAACTTAAATGAGAAAAATCCAATAAAAATAAAGAAAAGATACCAATTGAAATAATTATAAAATTATTTGTTTTCACCCGGTGTAAACACCCACGGGTGGAATGAAACGGGTTTTTATTGGGTTTTTACCCTCGGGTGGAAACCCATCTCTAACAATGAGGGCTATCGTTTTAGCGCTCACCAGTTAGCGCCACTGTAGAGTAAGGTCCTGTCACTTGCTAGTAGCGAAGACAGTGGCACCAACTGGTGAGCGCTAAAGTGGTAGGAGGACTATCGCATTTGCACTCATCAAGATGGCGCGACTGTAGAGTAAGGTCCTGTCAATCGCCAGGGGTGCCAACTGTTAAGTATAAAAACGATAGCCCTCATTAAAGAAAGAACGTGTACCAAACGCCTACCAAAATGGTCCACAAATGTGCAAGTATTTTAAGCTGTATACTGTATTAATTTAATGTTATGTCGGGCCTCTTCATGGCGAGAGTGAATAGGCACTTATAGGGCAGATATGTACCATCCTAGACTGCATCCCACTTAACATCAGGTGCGATTGTGGTCAAATACCTGCCTTGTTGTGCATAAAAAAAAATTCTTTCTTTCAAAATCGTTCGTTTCAGCCAAATGACGTCCACTGCTGGACAAGGGCCTCCCCCAAGGTTTTCCACAATGAACGGTCCTGCGCTGCCCGCATTCAGGCTCTTCCCGCGACCTTTACCAGACCGTCGGTTCACCTAGTCTTCCAGCCCATGGTCGCCACTCAAGAACTTTTCTGCCCCAAAGGCCATCGTCTCTACGAGCTATGTGCCCCGCCCACTGTCACTTGATTTTAGCAATTCTGCGAGCTATGTCCAACTAAATATGAGCTACCAAATAATAACAGCAATAAAAAACATTCTTTGAACCTTAACTTGGAATTTCAAAAGGAGATTCAATCTTGCATAGTTTTTTCATGCAGAAAAAGGCAGGTATTTGACCGCAATCGCACCTACTGTTCGCATTATAAAAGAGTTATCGAATCGTTATTTCACACAAAAACTACTGAACGGATTTTGATGAAACTTTATAGTATTATTGTTTATAACCCAGATTAACATATAGGCTATAATTTATGACGATCTGTGACAAACTAAATTTCACGCGGGTGAAGCCGCGGGCAAAAGCTAGTCTAAAATAATTTACACATGTAAAATAATCGTATATTGATTACTATGTATCTTTTATGGAAAATTATAATAATTTTCCAATTAATGTTCGCGCGAAGCCAGGATGAGTCACTCGTTAGTTTATCGTGACTAATCGCACGAGAATCTGGCGAACAATTTCACCGGCCACGGATAAGGGGATATAGCTCAGTGGTAGAGCATTCGACTGCAGATCGAGAGGTCCCCGGTTCAAACCCGGGTGTCCCCTGATAAAACTCTTTTTGTAATTTTTTATTTTTTTATGAAGTACCATACTACGTACTTCAGCTGCTTGGCTATCATCTTTTTTTTTTGTGGTCACAGCAATATCAACATAATCTTTTTATGGTTTAGACGACGATTTATGTACTGTGAATAAGTACATGATATGGGTAATGATAGTACGCAGAACTGACGGCCAATAGGGCAGCAAGGTTTTGGAATGGAGGCCGCGTACCGGGAAACGCAGCGTGGGACGTCCACCCACAAGGTAGACCGACAACATCATAAAGGTAGCAGGGAAGCGCTGGACGCAGGCCGCCATACCAATCGATTATTGATCAACATGGAAAGCATGGGAGGCATGTTCTGTTCAGCAGTGGACGTCCTATGGCTGAAATGATGATGATGAAGGGTAATGAGTAAAGCCCGGTCTGTGAGCACGTAGATTTATGTCCAATGACCCCAAGCTACCCACCCTTTTTGCTCGCGCGTAATTATATTGCTGTCGCGACTGTGCGACGGGCGCCCGCAGTAAGTGTGCGAGCGCGACAGCAACATAATTACGCGCGTGCGATAAGGATGGGTAGCTTGGGGTCATTGGACAAAATTCTACGTGCTCGCAGAGCAGACTATAGTATACCTCATGACGTAGAGGCAGCGGCGCGCGATGAGCGCGTCGAGCGCGAGGTGGTCGCGCGCCGCGTGCCGCAGCCGCATGACGGCGTCCGACGCCAGGCACAGCCCTGCGATCACGCCGCCGCAGAACTACGAGCAACGGTATAAGAATCATTCACTAACACCAACTGTATTGACTTCATCACCCAGCCCACGCCAAATAAAGCAAATTGTCTCCCAATGTTTAGAGAGCCGCTAGCAGTAACTAGGGTGCTGCGAGTGGTGTCCAGGCATAGAGCACAGAAAAGATTGACTGACTGAAGACCAGGGTGCAAATCTAAAAGCTAACACCATGAGTAAAAATGAATTAATAATATTTAAGTGATCTATCTTAAAAATTAGGGATTGATGGTGAAAGCGGGCATAATTATAGCAGTGTCGATGGATGTCGCACATTTTTAGGGACACCTGTAGCAGGATCAGTCCATAGTGGTCAGTTAATAGAGGGTTTTCACCAAAGCGGAGCAGAGCGGAGAGGTGTTTTGAATAACTAATCAGATTTAATTATTTCCAATTCTCTCAATTACGCGCCGCGCTGTCAAATTCTATAGAATTTGACGGCCCGACTTCTCCACTCTACTCCGCTTCGCTCCGCCTTGGTGGAAATTAATTAGGCCAGGCCAGGCCAGGCCTTAATTGTGCCAGTACAGCAAGAAGACATTCACTGACGGGATGGGGCGATATTGCTAGTTGCCTGAGAGAAATCTGACCCGGACGGCGTCGACGTGCGGGCGGATGAAGCCGGCGGCGGCGAGGTCCAGCACGTGCGCGTGCGGCAGCGGCTCCTCACCGGGCCCGAAGGCTAATTGTCGCACGCGCGCCAGCACCAGCGAGTTGGGCTCGCTCCACGTGCTGCGCTCCGTCTCGCGGTACCCTTGTATTGCCTGAAACGATATAATATTAATAAAAATTATGTTAATGAAAATGACGTCCGTTTGGTATAGTGGTTCGGAAAATACTAATATTCCAGAGGTTGCGGGTTCGATTCCCGTACAGTACAAACATGTGTGCATGAACATATTTGTTTGTATTGGACTGGGTGTTTTCTATGTATAATATGTATGTATTTACATATGTTTATATCCGTTGTCTAGTACCCATAGTACAAGCTTTGCTTAGTTTGGGACTAATAGCGTAGTGTAAAATGTCCAATGATATTTTTTATTATTATTTATTAAATAATTTACATGGTTATAAGGCTAAAAAGAAACCACGTGAGTTAAGAGGACAGCTTGGCATACACAGCTGCTTTTTAATGATAAAAAGACACTCAACAAATCTGATTATAGTCTGATAACTGATTGCAGAAAATATTGTGTGATCAGTCAGAAGACTATGAACAGATTTGTTCTGTGATTAGGCGATGAGAGCAGAATCCCCACTGGGACTCCCCCTCTATGGTTAATTTTGGATCTTCATGTCCAGAATGTGCTGTTGTTTGTCATCATATTATTATAGTTTCCCTAGTAAGTTGGACAGTTGTTAGTGGTTTTATTTAATTAATTATTCTTCAAATATCTCTGCTCAATATTAGATCTACTCGCTCTGAATCTGGATGTACTTGCATCCAATAAATATTTTTTTCTTTTTACCTTTCAAACATAATAAAAAATTGAGAGAAAGTTTAAGTTATAATAAATTGAACTTTATGATTTTATTTTCCTGTAAGTTATTAAAAATTAGAAACTTATTATAAAATTTTTGAAATAACTAATTTGGAACAAAACTAAAAACAAAAACCAATTTTGTTAATTTGATTATTATTTCGAGCTTATACCTAAACTGTTATGAAAACTTTTTAATACAAACGACTCAGTCATTTCCTAGGTATCTAATCAATAAATAAATTAAAAAAACAACGTACATTGTCCCAGTGATCGAACTCATATCTCATGCGTTTCAACGCGGGCTCCAGCTCGGCCAGCAGCGCGGCCTCCTCGGCTTCCGACACGAAGTCGGGCAGCACCTGCATGTCGCGAAGCACCGCCGCGCGAAGCTCGGGCTCCTCGTCAGCCTTCCATGACGGCAGTATCTCTATCAGGCTCGGATCTCCTGCAAGTATTTTTTATCTTAACACTTTTCTAACGGGCGACGCAGTGGACATCCTTGGGGGAGGCTTTTGTCCAGCAGTGGACGTCAACGAACGAACTTTTCTGACAGCTACTGTTGTGATACGTAGTTAACCGCCTCTGTGGTCTAGTGGTTAGACCACCTGCTTCAGACGCAGAGGTCCCGGGTTCGATTCCCAGTGGGGGCAGATTTTTCTGTTCGGTTTGGTTGGTGGTAGGGCTTGTTCTAAGTCCGCCTGGCTAGCTACCACCATCTTACCTAAGTCTGTCGCCATAACAACAATGTTAACAGCATTGTTGTGTTCCGGCAGTTAGAGGTAAGATAGCCAGTTCCTCCGTGGTTGAGGATTCCGGGTGAAGCCCGCTTCCCCCTTCGGCCTGTTCTCCCCTCCCAAAGGGGGAGAAAAAGGCAAAAAGCTTCCCTTTGTGGAAAAAAAAAAAAAAAAAAAAAAAAANTTTTGCTCGCGAGTGTATTTTTCCCTTTTTTTATTGATCCACCTGTATAGCGTCCACTAATTCCTTTAGTCTATCGAAAGCAACGCACTTAACTTCGTGTACACTGCGGAGAGCTTTTTGCGTCAAAGGGTACCTAAATGACATTGCGAGACACGAAATAATACAATGAAAAGTTCAACGGGAGCTTTTAAAAACCCACAGGCAAATATTGTCAAAGACTTTATAATCATAAACGAACTATGCGCGATTTCTAGTGTGGTGTCAAACAGACGTTAGATAGGCCGGCACGCGCTCCGGAAGTCCACAACGAGGATGTTTCCTGTTTTCGAATTCCTTGCTTAAAACATTTTTGTGATGTTTGCTAACAAGGCATTGGATTATCTGTTTGATTTTATTATGAATAATGTAGGCCGGCCGTAACATCGGGTCTAGAGCAAAGATAGATCCGTAAACTAAGTCAAGGCCGAGCCGATGTTGACAGGCGGTCGGTGGGCCAGACCCTGGGCCTAGTACTGGGGGTTGCTGGTTGCGACCATTAGCAATTTAAATTAATATCCCAATATTCCTCCAAGTCAGCTTAAAATAAGAAAGAGGGATCAATAATGCAGCGCGGCCGGCGGCGACGAGCGGCATGGCTTATTCAGCAGCGCGACGCCCCGGCCGCGGCGCCGCTATGCTCCATACTTAATGTTTTGTTTGCGCATATTATCGGCCCGCTTATTCCCGGAGGCCCTGCGCCTCATTCTGGATGTAAATTACATTAGCTCCGTAATACTATTACGGCTGTTACATATTTTATTTCGGTAAAGCGCACGCTCGGCCGCACCAAGCGGGTCCGCCTCTCGCGGGCGCTGGCGACTCTTGCAGCGACAACCTTTCAATTTTCGGTGGACTCTGGCTCGGTGAAAAAATTCAACTGCGTGAATATAGCCCATGTTATGTCAATCACGAAATTTCACCAAATGACTTTGTAGAAAAGAGTTTTTATGTAAGTGTTAAACACGACTTACTACTAACTGCGAACCGTGACCATGTAGCTAACTCCCTTTCGCAACCGGGCCCCCAGATCCTGCCGGGCAACACGAACACGTACCTGGAGAAGAAGAACCGCCTGGAGCCGGCCATCTGGGCGTCGCGCCTGCGCCTGCTGCCCTACAGCTCGCACCGCCGCACCGTCTGCATGCGCGCCGAGCTCTACGGCTGCCCCTGGAGCGGTGAGTCCCAGCCCGCTCACTTGCAGCTTCCCTTCCATGATTGTCATGGACGTCATGCTTGCTTGGACGAATAAATATTCCAAGTCGTCATGATGTGGTTTCTGCTACAGTTCAAATAATACTAAAAGCAAATAACAAAGAGGTCACATACCATCGGAGTATAAAGGTTTGTTTCTTTTTTATTCGTAACTTCATCCACTACATTCGCTTTGTAAAAAACATGCAATGTTTCTAACGAGTTGCATAAAACGTTTCGCGACATCAAACATTCAACATCAAACTTTTAGCTTTCCGCTGGCAAAGTTACGAGGAAATAAAAGTTTGCCCGAGCCATCCACAAACGCATAGCGTCAACAAGTGTCCATAGCAAAAAACGTTTTACCTTTCAGTCGCATATGTCAAAGTAAATGCAACGAGCTCCGTGTTTGCTCTGAAGTGATATAAAGTACGGCGGACAGTTGTGTGTGCGTACTCGACGAGCGCAATTAGATTAGACCGCAATGTCATTATCAAATTGTGATAAATGCAAGGCCGATCACGCGTGAATCACGCCGGCTTCCGAGAACCGCTGCAGCCGGCGAGTTGTCTTGCCTGGCTCGCCCGACAACGCATCCTCAATTGATACACTCATCATGCTACCTATTAGCGGTCGGTCATGACTAGTGATTTGACCCTTTCATGCCAAGCAATAAATAAAAGCTGGTCAGGTAGTTGTGCCACTCTTTCATTTCGACTTCAAAAGTACAAGTTGTTATTATTCTTTTCATTTAACTAACAGCCACGAATGACAAAGTTCGTAACATATTATTATTTAGAATTTCTGAATACAACAACCACCTTTAAGGTAGGTATCCAACTGTCACGTACTTCCAGATCGAGCCGGGAGCAGCTCCAACTGTTGGGAGTGAGCGCGAGAGCAAACAATTAGTGTGTATTTGTATAATGGCCATTATCGCCGCCGAGGTCTGCCGGGATTCGAACCCGGCGGGGAATGTTGTTGAGCGCATTACATGTAGGGCGCGAGGGCCCGCCAGCTTCAGGGGGGTATCATAATATAATATGTCCATTAGCTTTTCTTGCTGCTCCTGACGATGCAATGCGGGAACGTCTTGGTCGACACTCACACAGATATGTAGGTTGTGCAAAAACGCATACAAGATTACTGGTGCACAGATTATGGGTGCTTATAATAATATGTGTATGGAGCTTTCTTTAAAATTTTAAATATAAATACTGCGGTGTGAGAACTGTCCTAATCAATATTTTTGCAACGAAATAGGTAACAAGACTTGCAACCGCCTAACCCCAACACTAGGACAGTGGGCCTCGGGCTCGACCTAGTGAATCCGTGAATTGTTTGCCGCGGGGGTAGTGACACAATGTTGAACAAATACAGTTCATTCAGACTATTCAGACAATAATTCTGTTATCACAATTGATACCAAGTATGAATCTATCCTATGTGCGACTGTGCATGTGGTAACATTATTCAAGATTTATATTAGTTTCGAAACAAGTAGTATCATCAGAATACGCGCGTATGCGTTTATTCCAGCGATGCCTCGGCAAACTTTAAAAATGAATGTATATTTTTGCCGCCTCGCGCTTCGCGGCGCACCGAGTGGCGTGCCGCCGCATGCATTAGCTGCACCGGCTCCGCTCGCGAGCCGCTTCCCCGAACCGTTATCGCCGCCCGCCGCCGCCGCCGCCGCCGCCGCACACTGCGCGCCCGCCCAGACCTCACAGACCTCTTCCAACATGTGTGACCGATAAGAATTTACTGTGCAAGTTTTAACAATCGTAATCGATACACTTTTCAAATACCTGCTTTTTGATTATGAAAAAACTTGGAGCAATTAATATCTCCAATATTTTTAAGTTTATATCAATTGCACAGTAAAACATCCAAAGTATCCAAACGCATTGCCTGCATTTGAGCATGATATTATGGTTCTTAAACATTTATTACCTACTGCGGAAGATAGGCCCAACATTAGCAGCCCAGTGTGCGGCGCGCGCGGGCGGCAAATTGCCGCGGCTAATCACACGTCTGCGTTCTTTAAACGCTCTGATTTATTCGCCGGCCGTCACGTGACCGCGGGCGACGCCGGTTCCATGTCATGACAAATTCCTAGCGATTAAGCTACACGAATTGTGCCGTTTTTAAACCGATGTTTTGACTGATACCGAAACATATAATACATGAAAATTGCCGGCGGTATACATTTTTTCTATTTTTTTTTAGGAGCCCATATTTCTCAGAAAGCACAACATTAAAATAAAATTGCCATTTATTTATATTGCGTAAATGGAATATAAAATTCGAGATATTGCAAAATTCATCCATCGTGTGAGAACGTATGAGTCACACGCAGTCACCATTTCATAGAGCTATTTTGGCAATCTGTCATAAGCGGTTACTTTATCCAACACTCGTCAAGTGTATGTGCACGAGCACGACTAAGGCCGGGCCCGACGCGGCAGCCGCCCGCGAGGGTTGGCTGTTCGTCTAGACGGTTTAAAAATTCACCAGCGCGGCTTTGTGCCTCGCGAACGGAAGAAACAGTCTCCGACAGCCTCGCGCTAATGAAGCCGCGACTCGCAGAGCTCCACGAGGGGCTGCCGAGGGCCCGACGAGAGCCCGCGAGTGGCCGCATTGTGCCCGCGGCTCCGTCTGTGCCGCGGCGCTCGCTGCCTCCGGCGGTCGCTGATTGCAGTGGGCTAATCAATGGCCAGCCTCGCGGTCTGTGCGCTAATGCCATTCGAGATGGTAATTGCTAACTTGAATTGCCTAGTTTGAGCCCCAAACTACCGCGATTAGTCGATTCTAGAATCCGTTATTATTACAACTTTAATTAAAAATGTAGACGCACTCCAGATAACCCCGTGATATTGATTTGAGGCATTCATTATGACCGTGAAGTTTCAACTTCACCTGGCGGCAGGCGCAACGGCCGCGGCGAGGTGCGTCACCGGCGATCGAATGTTGCCGCGAGTGGCCGCTGCATGCCCGCAGGTGGCGCGGTATAAATAGAACGCATTGTTCGCCGCACGCACCAGCACCGTGCTCCAAACATTGAGCTGAATCCATAACCATTTAGAATGCTATTATAATATAACCACATATTTAGCTAAAGTTGGTTAAAAAAAAATAAGTTTTGTACTTAAAAGGCCCGTTAAATCCTCGTGGTTGTGTTACGAGTGGGTTAATCACAATATTCACAATAGTCCAGCGGAGATCGAAGCGAACACGCGTTTCTCGTATCGACCCCGACACCATTGGGCTATTGTTTAGACTCTCAGGTCTTCTATGATCTCAGCTTAGGTTTTTCAGTCCTAGTTTAATTAAAAAAACCTGTTCTACTACTGATATCAAAGTTATACGAGTTTAAGCATTGTACATTTCGTTCGAGATTTCACCCAAGTTTAAATTCGGCCGCATCACTAGTCCGACCGCGGCTGAGCGATTGTGGCGTCTCCTACTTGCGCAGTGCGCACACGCCGGCTGCATAGCAAGTGACCCTTTCCAGGAGTTGTAGCCGTGCAATTCGCTGCAAATGAAATGTAGTCACATGATTCATACCTACATCTATAGGTTTTACCATTTTTCATACTTGTTACGCTTGATAGGCCGCCGCGACCCGCACGCCGGGTCAGCTAGTATTACATAATTAAATAAAAATTGAATTCATGCAACAGTTGAAGTAGTGGATATTCTGTGAATCTTTCTTGAGAGTTCAGAACTCATCGTTCGTGTTGTGACTAACGATCATAACTCTGCGCTTGTTTACTTTCTTGATCCGCGCAATGAGCGCGCGTTAATGGGCTGCCGCGGAACAAAGGCGGCGTTGTAAAATATGAACGCGACGCGGGCCCGCGCCGGCCCGGCCTGCCCTGCATTGTACACAATACGTTATTAATGAAAAGCGTTCCACTCCAATACAACATTTCGCTTTCGATTGAAACCAAGTAAATTTTATTTATTTTAGCGCTGATTGCTCAGCGAAATTATTTCAGTCGCTTTTGGCTATTGGTTGGGTGTGCCCTCGTACAGAATCTTTGCCATAGAATTACCCAGTTTGAATTTTGGCAGAAGATGTAAAATTATTCAGTTTTACATCTTCTACCAAAATTCAAAGGCACAACTTCTAAAGATACGCAATAGTTTTCCCTGAAGTATAAAACATTTTACCAATACTTTTATACAGAAACCAAAAAGTAAAAGTATTATTAAGTAATCTGGCACTGTTAGGTAACCTGTGCTGAAAAAATAATAAATGTTTTTAAAAGATCTATAAGTATTATGTTTTGTAATTTAAGCTTGCATTTCTTAAAATGTAGAACTTGTGCCCCGTCTACAAACCACTTTAAAGCTACAACAGTGAAACATTTTTGACGTGCTTTTCTCCGCACTTAAGATGTGTCACATTCCAGGAGGGATGAAGCCAGCACTTTAATTTGTATTCCATTATTTCTTTTTATCTTGTTGTTACAAGCTTTTATTTGTTTCACACCTGTCCGGTGTCAGGCAATGAAATCTTGCAAGTCAAATTAATGTTTGAGTCCATTGAATTCGACTTACTTAGATGTTGCAAAATAATTGTGAAGTTTCATGCAAACTGTGTAACGTGACGATGCTTTTGTCCCGCAGCCGGCATCGTGTCGTACTCGATGCCTAAGGGCAACAAGCGCAGCAACGGCGTGGAGCTGACGGACACGACGTACGACGGGCAGTGGGGCGCCGAGCTGCGCGGCGGGCTGGGCCAGCTGGTGGACGGCGTGTTCGGCGGCGACGACATCCGCGAGGCCGCGCGCCCGTCCGCCTGGGTCGGCTGGCGCAACGACTCGCGCGCGCCGCCCGCCGTCACCTTCGAGTTCGACCGCGTGCGCGAGTTCAGCGCCGTGCACATCTACTGCAACAACCGCTTCATGCGCGACGTGCAGGTCGGTCACTACTCACTAACCACTGTCCACTGTCTCTGCGGCTGGCGAATGTATTATGCATGCTTGTACCTGTAAGAAGCCCACCGAATGCTAGCGACACTGTATCAAAACATTTGACTGGCAAAACCATGCGCACAAGCATACAAATGCAGATAGCGAATGTTTTCATTTCTTACAGTACTGCTCGGCTTATGTTTTATTTTTTATATCTCGATGTCGTATTATGTTATATTATGTTTGTACGTACGCATTAGTTTTTCATAAATCTAAGTTAACCTTACCTGCATGCGATGCACTTACCTACTTACCTACCTCTAATTCCCAACACCAAAATTATATGTAGACTTTGATAATGAAATAATAAATTTGACGTATCACTGATGCTAAGAATGTACTCTAACGAAGAGTCCTCGAGGAAGGGTTACCAAATTCCATGGGAAAATAAAAAGATTCGGAAAATACTTCGTAGATCCCAAATTAAGGGCAAGAAACTAATATTAATATCACACAACTCTGTATATTTTCCAATTTCTATTCTATTAAGGGGATCGCTGTCAGGTAGCTCTCAAATTTCTATATAACCTAAGTGGTTTGAAATTGGCTACAAGATAATTTAATATCGCAAACGTCATCGACTATAACAGGGCTCCCGATCGAGGCGCATTCACTTGCCGGTGAATCCGAAAATAAATACCTGGATCCCACTTAGACGATTGGCGCATCATATTCTATTCTCAAAGCTAGTTCTCCTCAGTGCCGGCTGACCCATTTAAAAGTGGCTTTGTTGTATAAAGTATCAAGACCCAGTTTCTAATTTTAACTGGCACATGTTAATGTCAAGTTGGCCGCAACCGAGACCTAAAATACCTCCTGCGGCGCCGGAGGCTTATTAAATATTCAACATTATTGGGTTCACTTCGATTTCGCCATCTTTGCCTAGCAGTGTTTCTGCAAACAAGGCGGCACTCCGTCGTTGTTATAGTACGGCACGTGCCGCGCTGAGTAACCCGCAGGTGCGGGTTACTTACGCCAGCTTATGTTCATTGAAATTATTACCATCACAATACATTATAGTGGCCATATTTTGCTGTTAATGTATGATTGTCGTTTTTATGGAGAACTGGAGAGTAAAATATGTAACTTTAAATCAAGCTTCATCACATCATTCAATTTATCAATAAATATGACAGCAAAAACATCAAGGGATACTTTTGGTGGCAGAATATATTATTGGTTTAAAAAGATGCAGAGTTAATTAAACTTCATGATGAATTGCGGCTGGCTAGCGAGTTTATTGCGTCATGTCGCTTTACCCGCGAATGACTGGTGTGTGCTGTTTTGTTACAATTTATTTGTTGATTTTAACTAGCGTAGATTTGCCTATTGCTAGGTAAATATTGTCTGGAGAATAGCCTTTACTTGTGTACACCTTGTTTTGTTTTGACAAGTCGTTTTGTATGCAGGCAGCTACCAACCGGTCAATCTGGATATCATCGGAGAATGCCTATGTGCAGCGGTGGACGTCCTGTGGCTGAAATGATGATGATAATGATGATGATAATAATAAGTCGTTTTATAATACACTAGCGGTCGCCCGCGACTTCGTACGCGTGGATCCCGTTTTACCCCCTTAGGGGTGAAGTTTCGTAAAATCCTTTCTTAGCGAATGCCTACGTTATAATATCTACCTGCATGCCAAACAGCCCGATCCGTCCAGTGGTTTGGGGTGTGCGTTGATACACTATGTCAGTCAGTCAGTCACATTTGTCACACCTGCGGTCAGGTCAATGTGACCGCAGCCCGCATGTATGATTACTTTGATATGTGGCATGTCCCCAGTCTCGCTGCGTGAATGAGCCAGTGTTTAGTCTGGTCTGCGAGCACGTACAATTTTGTCCAATGACCCCAAGCTACCCATCCGTATCGCTCGCGCGTAATTATGTTGCTGTCGCTCTCGCACACTCACTGCGGGCGCCCGTCGCACAGTCGCGACAGCAATATAATTACGCGCGAGAAATAAGGATGGGTAGCTTGGAGTCATTGGACAAAATTGTACGTGCACACAGTCCGGGCTTTAGTTTCCATGGGATGGAGCGATGATGTGTGGCGTGCGCAGGTGTTCTCGGAGGCGGTGGTGTCGTTCTCGGTGGGCGGCGCGCGCTTCCAGGAGGAGGCGGTGCGGTTCGCGCCCGAGCCCGACCTCATCTTCGAGGCGTCGCGCAACGTGTCCATCAAGCTGCACCACCGCATCGCCAAGTGGGTGCGCATCGAGCTGCACTTCGCCGCGCGCTGGATCCTCATCAGCGAGGTCGTCTTCGACAGCGGTGAGTGCGAGCGACCGCGACCCGTGCTTCCGACCAGAACACTCCAGGTTTTTAGTGGGTTCGAGCCCCACATGATAAGCGGGCAATCGTCATGGAAATCGTGACTAGAAATTTTATTAACATCGATAGTTTGATGTTATGAGTACAAATATCAAGATGAGTGGACTTCACAGTAATTTTATTATATTACAATATCTAATGCCTCCAAGTTCATACACTTGGCACAATGAAACTCTCACTTTTGTGACTTTTTTAANCAGTTATTATCTTGTTACGAGAACAACATGTTTCATCGACATAGCGATATGCAAACATTTAGTCGTCATGCAGTATTATTATTAAATTATTAATAGTCATTATTAATATTACATGATCTACCTCCAATAGAATTCAAATGTCAAAAATATTTATTACAATGCAATTACAATATCAATTAAAACAATTAGGTAATTCAGGTAATTAAAATTTCAGATGTCACAAAGATTAATGTGTTTCATTTTATTATAGGAATTTTCGTAGTTTTTTTAATATCCGGTATCCGGCCGGATAGTGAGCTACTATCCGGTATCCGGCCGGATAGTAAATTTAGGCCGGATATCCGGCCTACCGGATAGTTGCCGGATATCCGTTTCATCTCTAGTGTGAAGTGGGGATGCATACGTTTGAAAGTGCTTGTCGCGGGTGGTGCGATTTATTTGCTGTCGAGTGTATTTTGGAAGATGAAGTGACTTCGTAAACTACAAGTCGCGCGCACGTAAGCTCTCTACTCTCTAGCTTCTCAAACAGAATGGAACTAAACAAACGCATGTGTGTGTGATTGCAGACGTGGCGCAAGGCAACTACTCCATGGAGGTGGGCAAGGCGGCGGGCGCGCCAGCGGCTCCGGCGCCGGCCGCGGAGGCGCCGGTGTCGACGGCGCGCGCGCAGGACCCGCTGTACCTGGCGCTGGTGGTGGGCGTGCTGACGGCGCTGGCGGTGCTGCTGGGCGTGGCCGTGCTGCTGCTGGTGCACCGCCACCGCCACCGCAAGTGCTTCGCCTCGCCGCTGGCCAAGGCCGCCGCCGCGCCCGCCGCGCACGCCGCGCAGCCCATGGCCTTGGACGGGTGAGTCTCAGTCTCTGAGCACCGGTGACACTATGCACTGAGGTGCCAATATAGCGCAGTTGTGCAGTTCTGTTGTCCTCCCTGGAAAGCATGATTAAACTGCCGATTAAGGCGGGACAACAGGTCTGCACCACCAATATGACCACCGATCTACTTGCTCATTACACTGCTACAATAAACCCATTTGTTCCGGCAGCTACTCGGTGTGCTCGCCGCCGGACTCGAAGCTGCACATGGAGTGCGCCATGGAGATGAAGGCGGACGAGTACCAGGAGCCCTACCAGCCGCTCAAGTGCGCGCCCTACTGCGGCTACAGCTCCGTGCTGCTGGAGATGCACCCGCTCGCGCCCTCCGGTACCCCGCCCCCCCTAGCGAGTGCCAGGAGCCCCCCCAGCCGCTCCGGTACCCCGCCCCCCCTAGCGAGTGCCAGGAGCCCACCTGATTCCCAGAGAAATGACTTCAATGCTCAAATACAAATTCTTTATTAGTAATTAGTATACGAATCCTTTCAGGGCATTTATACGAATCCTCGAAATATTGCCCTACCTCCATTTCGCGACAACATATTGGCTGGCGCTGAGAAAATTTGTGGGAAGAAAAACATCAATCCCCTATTGCCAATAGATATTATTATAAGAGTAAGGGAGATATCATATAAGGGTGAGCTAGGCAGGTTAAGTCCCTTCCCTTCAATATAAATTATTTATCCTTTTGTAATAAAGACTTAATAATCTGCGAGTTTATGAATCTAAATCATAAGTATGTAGTTGTAAGTGTACGTATAATAACCTGTGTGTGTGTTTGTGTGCGCAGACAGCTCCAACTACGAGTACGCGGTGCCGGAGCTGAGCTCGGCGCCGCTGCTGGGCCGGCGCCGCGGCGACTCGGGCTCCGAGCGCGGCGCCGCCGAGACGCTGCGCCTGGCACGCCGCTCGCCCACGCTCAGCGCGCGCGACGCACGGGTCAGTGCCGGGACTAGTGTAGCTAGCATCATACAGCTGGGCGCCGCTGCCGGGCCGGCGCCGCGGCGACTCGGGCTCCGAGCGCGGCGCCGCCGAGACGCTGCGCCTGGCACGCCGCTCGCCCACGCTCAGCGCGCGCGACGCACGGGTCAGTGCCGGGACTAGTGTAGCTAGCATCATACAGCTGGGCGCCGCTGCCGGGCCGGCGCCGCGGCGACTCGGGCTCCGAGCGCGGCGCCGCCGAGACGCTGCGCCTGGCACGCCGCTCGCCCACGCTCAGCGCGCGCGACGCACGGGTCAGTGCCGGGACTAGTGTAGCTAGCATCATACAGCTGGGCGCCGCTGCCGGGCCGGCGCCGCGGCGACTCGGGCTCCGAGCGCGGCGCCGCCGAGACGCTGCGCCTGGCACGCCGCTCGCCCACGCTCAGCGCGCGCGACGCACGGGTCAGTGCCGGGACTAGTGTAGCTAGCATCATACAGCTGGGCGCCGCTGCCGGGCCGGCGCCGCGGCGACTCGGGCTCCGAGCGCGGCGCCGCCGAGACGCTGCGCCTGGCACGCCGCTCGCCCACGCTCAGCGCGCGCGACGCACGGGTCAGTGCCGGGACTAGTGTAGCTAGCATCATACAGCNCCTCCTCCCACAGGCGCACCTCGTGCTTGTGAGTCCGAGCGCTTGCCTTGGAGACGGAGCGTGTTCTCACCTGAACTCCAGGTTGTCCCGGGCGACTTCAAACTTGCTCTCGTAGTAGCGCTCCTTGAAGCCTCCTCCCACAGGCGCACCTCGTGCTTGTGAGTCCGAGCGCTTGCCTTGGAGACGGAGCGTGTTCTCACCTGAACTCCAGGTTGTCCCGGGCGACTTCAAACTTGCTCTCGTAGTAGCGCTCCTTGAAGCCCTCCTCCCACAGGCGCACCTCGTCGTGCTTGTCGTCGTCGTCCGAGTCCATGCCTGCCTCCGCCGCCGAGCGCTTGCGTCCGCGCTTGTGGGAATCCTCTTGCTGAGAATTGCATTACACATAGAAAGATATTTAAGGATTTGCCTCACGTAGTCCAGTCATTATAGTAAGTTCACCTCGGAATTCCNCGATCCGATCAGTGAACGCCACAACCGTGCTAGGAGTGGTAATCGACAGCGGTCTCCTGTTTACGATGCATGCGCAAGGGATCGTAGATCGCGCGGCCAAATGCTTCGGGAAGATGTCGCGCGTGTCGGCGTCTTCCTGGGGCATTCGATATCATGGCCTACGTATCTTGTACCAGGGCACTTTCGTTGCAACCCTTACGTATGCATCGGCTTGCTGGCACGAGCGCCTTCGGGTGCAATCCGTATGCGGCACCCNTGTCCATTGCGATACACGTGCCTATAACTATCAATCAATCGACATAAAAGCTTGTTTACAATCATTCAAACTATCTGAAATTGTTGAAAAGACATTAGCATTGTTGATGTATCCTTAATGGTGGTACAACAGGAGGAGGAGTGCATGGTGCGCCTGGAGTCGCCGAGCCCGCGCGCGGCGGCGTCGGAGCTGGCGCGGCGGCTGGCGGGCGCGGCCGTGCCCGAGGTGCCGCGTCACCGCCTGCGCATGATCTCCAAGCTGGCCGAGGGCGCCTTCGGCACGGTCAGTTCAGTACACTTCTTTGTTGTCTTGTTTTTGTTTTTTATTACTAACACTAGATTAAGATTATCATGTTACTAACACCTATAGATCTATGTCTGAAATAAACGTTTTATTATTATTATTAATTGTACGCTTTGGAGCTCACGGGTCAAAAGTGGCCCGGTCCTTTATAAGGCTTGCGTGGGGATACAGATCTAACACGTAGAGGCCGTTTTAAGCGCAAAATAATCGACAAAAGTGAAAGTGGTGCACATGCTGGATCTAGTCTCTGACTACATCATGAGATGTACCATCCCCAGCCTGTGCACAGGAGCTATTGCAGTTATTGGAGAATGGACTAGGGTTATGGATGAAGGATGGAGGGACTGGTTACTGGGCTATGGATGGAGACTACGGGTCATTATTATTAGCACTGCAAGGACTTTTTTTAATCCATAATGAGGAAGCTCTTGGCCTCTATTTCACCTGATGGTAAGTGACGATCAGACCGAAGATGGAAGCGAGCTTCACCCGGAATACTCAACCACGGAGGAACTGGCTATCTTACCTCTTAATTGCCAGAACACAACAATGCTGTTAACATTGTTGTTATGGCGACAGACTTAGGTAAGATGGTGGTAGCTAGCCAGGCGGACTTAGAACAAGCCCTACTACCAACCAAACCGAACAGAAAAATCTGCCCCCACTGGGAATCGAACCCGGGACCTTTGCGTCTGAAGCAGGTGGCCTTACCGTTAAATTAAAGAATTTCTTGGTCAATCGTAAAGTGGTAAAGACATGAGTTATTTGCTCAGTCGAACGGTAAGAATATGGATTGATTAAAGTGTGGTGATTGTTGTCCTCAGGTGTACGTGGCGGAGGCGGACGGCGTGCCGGACTACGACGGCGCCGTGACGCCCGAGGCGCGCCTCGTCGCCGTCAAGTTCCTGTGCCCCGACGCCAACGAGCGCGAGAGGTGAGACTTGTTCTTGATTGCCTCTTTGGGGGTTGTCTGACTTACATTAAATACATTTATTAATGTACTAGCGGCCGCCCGCGACTTCGTACGCGTGGATCCCGTTTTACCCCCTTATTCGTAAAATCCTTTCTTAGCGGGTGCCTATGCATCATAACATCTACCTGCATGCCAACTTTCAGCCCGATCCGTCCAGTGGTTTGAGCTGTGCGTTGATAGATCACTATGTCAGTCAGTCAGTTACCTTTGAGTTATATTATGTTTAGATTATTTAAAGTTATGCTTGCGACTTCGTACACATGAAAACAGTTTGAATAATATTTTACGTTTATGCAACATTTTTCTTTACTGCTCCGCTTCGATTGGCCGTAGGGTGATTTTATATAGTCTAAAACTTTCCTCGGTAAATGACTTTATTGACAATTTTATTGTCATGAATCCTTTGACTAAGAACAAATTGTTTTTTACTATACAGGGTGGAAACGTTAAGTGACCTCACTTGATTAGAAACTATACAAGATATCTAAAAACTGATTACTGATTCTGAAGGTGCATCACAAGCTCTTTCAAACGGTACCAATAATATGTTACAGAATGAACTGGATCATCTATCTGAAAATTCAATGTTTTCAGCCTCCATACTAAATGTATGTCAGCCAAACAATAATAGAAGTTTTTTTTTAATTAAATAATAAACATTTAAAATAGTCTCGTAAATTACATTCTTATTTAAAATTATTCTTGGAAAACATTGGTTTTAGGCTTTACTTGCTATAATATTATCAAGACATGAGTGCCATGAGTGTGGCAGTATTAAATGTATGGAAGCTGGAAACTGAATTTTTGGATAGGTTTAGTTTATTTTGTAACGTATTATTGGTACTATTGGATAGAGCTCGTGAAGCACTTTCAGGATCAGTAACCAGTTTTTGAATATCTTGTATAGTTTTTAATATTATGTGGTTTTACTAAATGTATGAAAGCTGAAAACATTGAATTTTCGGATAGATCCAGTTTATAATGTAACCTATTATTGGTGCCGTTTGAAAGAGCTTGTGAAGCACTTTCGGAATCAGTAATAAGTTTTTCGATATCTTGTATAGTTTAGAAATAATCGAATGAGATCAGTTAACGTTTACACCCTCTGTATAGTTGAGAAATAATCGAGTGAGATCACTTATGGTTTCCACCCTGTATTAGCATATAAGTTGTAGTTGGGACAGTGTGGAATGAATCGTGTGCGTTGCAGACAAGAGTTCGAGCGCGACGTGCGCATCCTGGCGGCGCTGGCGTGCCCGCAGCTGGCGCGCGTGGTGGGCGTGTGCCGCGCGGCGCCGCTGGCCGTGGTGCTGGAGTACCTGCAGCACGAGCTGGGCGCCTTCCTGCGCGCCGCCGCGCCGCCGCCGCCGCCCGCCGCGCTGCTGCTGGTGGCGCAGCAAGTGGCCGCCGGCATGCGCTACCTGCAGGCGCTCGGCTTCGTGCACCGCGACCTCGCCGCACGGTCAGTCAATTTGCATGCGCTGGGTCGAACCAGATTATGTGACTTCCAGGTTCTTACGGGGCACGGCTGCTTTAACAAGCGGTTGTGCAATATGGGGTTGAGGGACAACCCGCCACCACCCATGGCCATGCCAACCTTGCGGTTATACTGGCCGAATCGCGGGATGTGTGCGCGGAATTGCGTCTGCCGTAGCAGGTTGCACTCTACCGCGCGCAACGCTTGACTCCCTACAAATTCTTTCATCTATTTCCTTGTCCCTATATATGCGACGGTCCTCCTCGAGCTCACCGCAATCGCAGCTCGCACTGTCCCTCAACCCCATGTTGAGGGACAGTGCGAGCTGCGAGTGCGGTGAGCTCGAGGAGGACCGTCACCACATACTGTGGGATTGTCCCCTATATAGGGACACACGCGAGGAGCTGCTGCAGGGAGTCGTGCTGGAGACGCACGGCCCCGCTTGGTACCCCGATCTCGTTGCGTCAGAGGCGAACTTCAAACGGCACAAGGCGTTCGCGTACAAGTGGCATGCGAGGAGGACAGCACCGAACAGTCCGGCGCCATAGGGTGCCCGTCGTTCGTGATAGTCGCAGCCCCAGAACGGGGAGAGTAGCGCATAGGGACAAGGATATAGATCAAAGAATTTGTAGGGAGTCAAGCGTTGCGCGCGGCAGAGTGCAACCTGCTACGGCAGACGCAGTTCCGCGCGCATCTCCCGCGATTCGGCCAATTATAACCGCAAGGTTGGCATGGCCATGGGTGGTGGTGGGTTGTTCATTGTTTTTCTAATATCATCAGGTCATTGGTTAGTTACTTTACAGACCGGCGTGTGGGCCTCTATGTAGGAGCTCAAACGTCGTAGATGCGCATTACCATGGGATGTCCTCAGGGATCAGTTTTGGGCCCAACGCTCTGGAACCTCCTGCTCAACGACCTCCTGCTGCTGCCGTGTCCTGAGGGGGTGCACGTAATAGCGTACGCAGACGATGTCACGATCGCAATCGAGGCTACGTCGCGTTCTGAGATCGAGCGCAAGGCCGCGTCCGTTTTGGAAGCTATGTCCGATTGGGGGACCCGCAACAATCTTGGTTTCTCCCCTGGAAAGTCTCTCACTATGACGTATAAGGGTGAGATTCAAGCGGTCTCCCGTAATTAAACTCGGCGGCGTCTCCATTGCGAAAGTCACACGGGCGACAGTGCTTGGTGTGACCCTCGACGAGGCTAGGTCCTATGTGCCGCATGCGAGATTGATTGGTTTACGAGCTGCCAATGGTTTTGACAAGGTTTCGTCATGGGGCATGAGATACCCCGCCCTAAGTGTGCTGTACGCAGGCATTTATGTGGCCACATTGACATACGCTGCGGCCGTATGCGACGCTCGTCGATTTTTGTGATGAGAAAGGTGTTGAGCACTCAGCGACCGGCGCTCATTTTACTCACGAAGGCTTACAGGTCGTGCAGCACGGCAGCGTTACCTGTGCTTGCCGGCGTGTTGTCTCTCGTGCAGGACGACTTGCGGAGGAGGGAATCCAACTGGCCCCCAGGGAGCGCCGGGAATTGAAGCGCACCATTAGAAGGGATGCCGTGGCCCTTTGGCAGGAGCGGTGGGATGCCAGCAGCGACGGACGTGAGCTGTACCAGTTCTTTCCCATCGTGGCGGTGAGGCGCTCACTCGGCTGGGTTGAACCTGATTACGTGATTTCCCAATGGACAGTTTGACACCATTCTCCAATAATTCGAAATCACAACTTTTCTAAAAATACACTTTATTCTGGTCTTAATAACTTAATTAATTTTAAATTACCTGTAAATTACGATTTTTGATCGCATTGTAATTGAGAAAAGTAGTTTATTTGAGTTGACAAAATAGTGACGTCACTTGCTTGTAGTGCCATACAAAATCTATGGGAGATTTTCGTTTTAACAGTTTTAAAAAGTACGTCAATTGATTGGTGGTGTCAACATGTCTATTGTTAACTGGGCACGGGTGCTTCAGGCGGCGCCTACACAGGATGACGCTGTGCGAGTCTGCACTATGCCCATGCGGCCAGGGAGTCGAAGAGAGCCGCGAACACGCACTTTGGGAATATAACCTCTGTGACGAAGCTCGACAGAAGAATGATGCTGGATGCGATACGGAGAGCCGAGCAAGGACCTGTTTATCACCAGAACCTCGCGAGTAGTCGCAGTAACTGGATCGCGCTGCGCGAGTTCGCGCACTCCTGGCACACAATCAGGCGAAGTTATGAGAAGAAGTGATGACATTTATCAACGATAGCAGCCCGCGAAGTACCGTATTTGTAGTGTCAAGCCCCAGAAGGGGGAGAATTGACTATGAGAAGGGACATGGATCAGATAAATTTGTAGGGAGTCAAGCAAAGCGCCCGGGGAAAAGAGCCCAGAGCACCCCCGCGCTCCCCCGAGATTCTGTTCGTACGCCGTGAGACAGGAAGAACCATGGGTGGTGGTGGGTTAGTTCTTTCTTAAACTAGTTTATCCGTTGGCAGCGGAACAAGGCCCAAGCTACCGGTGGTCAGGGTCGCAGGCTGAGGAACCTCCAGACAATGCGTGCCGTGCTGAGAACACATTTAGAGACAATAACTGAAAAGAACATTTTTTTATCCACAACGAGGAAGCTCTTGTAACGTAACGTAAACTTAGGGGATTGCAAACATTAGTTAGTCCTAAGAAAGTCAAAAACATGTAACGGATTCTCTGACTTACCACTTTAGTGGAGCGATTACAGAAAATAATGGCCTATTAAGTACCATGTTTTTTGTGTCATTATGAAAGTTCAGAAAACTGCGCAGTTTTTAAAATTATTTTGGACCTATGGAAGTTCTTTTTTTTTTCAAACTTTTAAGTTGAAAATTTTAGAATGTTCTGCTAAAAGCATATTTTTTATGTGTCTTGCAAAAATTTTGTATTTTGCATTAAAGATAGGAAGGTGATTATTTTTTTCAAACATCTGCAATTAATAGGGAATCTGAAAAGAAATCTGAGAAAAGTCAACCCAAAAAAAAGAAAAAATTTAAAGCCTACTAGGGCATACAATTTGAAAAAATCACAAAATTAACGATAACTTTTAAACTATGAAAAATCGTAGAACATACATAGGGGTGAAATCGATAGGTCTAGTCCTCACCTTTCACCTGCCTTCGGCTTGACATCTTACAAGAAACACCCTGTATGTAATTGATTTCCTGAATATATTAGTAATGAATAATGTACGATTGCAGAAACATCCTGATCGGCAAGGGCTACCAGGTGAAGATCAGCGACTTCGGCACCGATAACGAGGCGTACGCGGGCGACTACTACAAGGTGGCGGGGCGCATCCCGCTGCCGCTGCGCTGGGCCGCCTGGGAGGTGGCGCTGGCCGGCCGCCATTCCGCCAGCAGCGACGCCTGGGCCTTCGCCGTCACGCTGTACGAGGTGTACACGCTGTGCCGCGTGCGGCCCTACGCGCACCTGGCCGACGCCGGCGTGCTGGACAACCTGGCGCACCTGCAGGCCGACGACGGGCTGTTCGAGAGCCTGCCGCGCCCGCCCGCCTGCCCGCGCGAGCTCTACGACGCCATGCGGGCGTGCTGGCGCCGCGACGCCGCGCGCCGGCCGTCCTTCGCCGAGCTGCACGAGCTGCTGCGCCGCCTGGCCGCGTGACGCGCGCCCCGCACGACCCGCGCGCGCTCCGCCTGCTGCGGCCCCGCCCCGCGCGCGCCGCCCCCGCCCCGCGCCCGCAGCGCGCTCGCCGCCGTGTGCGACCGCTGTCGCCCGTCGCACCACCCCCACCAACACCCGCGACCGGCCCGCAGATAAGCGACGAACACTGTTGCCCGTGTAACACGATATCTTAACCGTTAAACCGCAGTCACGTGATTAAGTTTAGAACATATACCGCATAGAATAATTTTCTTGTATTCACGACTAAGTATTGGTGTCTATAATAATTGAAAAATCACTGGCAAATTGATAAGCGAGTCCCTTGTATTTGTTATTCGATCACTCCAGGAACAGTGTGTAGTCCTTATGAAACTGCGTTACGGACGTCGCCGGAATAATCACATTGTAAACGTACTCGAAATACCTCGGTTCCGTCGCCCTGAGCGGCTGGGCCGAACAATAAAAGTACTTAGTCATATGGGTATTGCAACACAAAAGCAATGTTAAACACTATCAACATATGATTGACCTTAATTTAGGATGTATATTCTTGAAAAAATGAAGTTTGAGTTATTTAAATTATTTATGTAAGAGGCTATGTCGTAGAGCAGGCTCGGCACGCACAAAGACACATTGGCCCGCAGAGGCTCGTGAACTCGGCGCGCTCGTGGTCGGTCTTCGCCCCGACATAAGTAACCAATTGTACGCCTAGTGTAACCTCTCTATTGTAAGTGTAAGTGTGGCTGTGCACCCGCAACCTTCATGTCTTCCGCTCCTACAAGTTAATTACTCACCGCCGCTGAACAATTCATCTGATACGGGTTGAAGATCGACGCCTCGCAATGCGGGCAATGTGTGTACGACATAACGGAGGGCTCCACGAGCAACCTGCTGAGACAAATTTTTCAGAAAATACTTAGAATAAAACCAAAAGAATCGATTAAACGGTTTCCATATTTCACAGGCTACTAAGATTTGTATAAGGTAGAAAAATGTTCCGTATCGCGTGAGGTCGCCCTCGGAGCCCCCCGCCCGCGTCCCGCGTCACCCACAGTTGATCGGATTAAGTTTTTGAATCTTGGCTTTTTGTTCATCTGTGATATTTTATTTCTGATTTTACATTCGTGAGTTACGTTTATGATTCGAAACGTCACAAAAAGACTGACTTTTTATACACAATTTTACACAATTCAGTTTGATATTTTTTAGAGTAGGTAATTGTGGAATGCGCGCGACGACAGCCGCGAGCGGCGCCCGCGCAGCGCCGGTAGCAGGCGCCTCCTGACGCGTGTAAATGTACGAACTACGAACGAAGCCGGATACCTCGTTTTCCCCTAAAATTAGAACCATTTTTACATCATAAATATACTCAAAAAATACTACTAAGTCATATAATGTTCAACGTTTTACGTTCGATACATAATTTCTTGGTTAGTATCTCTGAAGTAACACAATTTATATAAGTGTATAGCATATATATTTTGATCGGCATTTTCATTCAATGCATTCTGTAAATCCAAACTAAATAGAGATTGTACGAATTATACATGCTCGTATAATTATGAACTTTGTTGTGTTTATCAAAATGGTTTCTGAATCAACTAAACATTTTATGGATTTTTCAATAATAATTTCCCACCGATAATAGGTAATTCTCGTTAGTAAAAATTGGTTTCACGAACGAACAGGATACGTCGTTCCAGGCTTCATCAAGGGCACATTTACACTCTGTACTAAAGCTGTAAACCATAAACTAATAGATAGTCAATCATGTATTTTGTGTAATTTACAAGTTACCGCCTGCGTGAGCGCCCTCTGGCGAACTTACCGATCTTAATAGTCATTTATTTTCATAAACACATTTCATGAGTCTAATAAATTAAGGATTTATGAGTAAGTTGTTAGGGATAGTTGCGTCTGGATCGAATAAATTCTATTAGAAGTATATCGTAGTTGAGAAGTTATCTATTTTCCGCAGCGAGAGTGCGCACCGCGCCCCGGCGCCGGTACTTAACGCTGCCTCGGCGATCTGTTGCTGCAGCTGTCTGTCTCGTTCTGTCGTGCTCTTTAGAGATAGGCTATGTATTTCTGACCAAATTGAAAACTTGTATTTTGTAGCTTTATCTTAATTAACGTGTAGTTAATCGAAAATTTGTTATGTGTGCGCGTTGACGGAGCAACACTCTTCATGCGTAGACTGGCCGCTTCTTCGGCACGACTGCTGCTTTCCATGACCCGTAGAGCTACTTCTGTCCCAATCGGTGATTAGCGTACCCTCTACCTCGACGCGCCGCGACGACCGCGCGTCGGGCGGCGCGCTCGTGCGACGCCTCAGCACCGCACCGTTTCACTCCCCACAAAAGATTGAAATTCGACTGAGTTATGAATAAACATATCATACTAGAGCCCACTCTCGAGAGCAATGTGATTCCGATGATGCTGAGGCGTCGGACGAGTGACCCCTATTGTTTCAACGAATTAGTTCTTACTGTTTACAAAGCTTATATTTTGTAGGGCCCGCGGCGGAGTGCGCCCACGCGACAATACAGAACCAATGTATAGATATGTTTATGGCGGCGCCCCTCCGTCGCGGCCGTATTGACTCTTGAAGATTTATACTGTTATGTGTTGACGAATATATTTTTATCGCCGGGAGCGACGCGCGCCCGGGACAGTCGCGCACCAGGCCCAGGGCGCGCGCCGCCGCCGCTGTATTTATTTGTTCTGTAGGATACGTCTGGATGAAAGCTTGTAGCGTAGGCTCCGGTCGGGCGGAGCCGGTAATGTAAGCACAGTAGGTGTAAGCGCGCGTTTAGTTGCAAGAGGGCGCGCGCCCGCCGCCGCCGCCGGCCCGCCGCCCGCCGGCCCGCCGCCGCCGGCCCGCCGCCGGAGCGCAGCGGCCGCGCCCTGAGGAACCAATGTCCTAGGCTAATCGAATATACAGAGGTCTAATTACTTGTAAGTAGGCGAACCTGCGGGCTCCCCTTAGTGATAATATTAGGCACTAACGTAATGTACAATAAAACACCCTCTCTGCCTTAGTGATGCTATTCTTACCCTTAATGCTACGACGAAATCACTCTAGAAGGAAATTTATGATTGTAAATATGAATTCTTACGGCTGATGTATCATATATTGAGCACTATGGAAAACTTAAATTCCTAACAATGGTCCAAACTTCACTCGCTTTTTTATTTGTACTATACGATTATACAATTTCTATATAGAATTATAGATAAAGAATAATAATTAGTCTAGAGTTAAAACCTTATGCTTTAATTTTATTTTAATAGATGTAAATCATGTATTTGTCGAAATGCTTAATTTTCATAATCAAAGTTCTACGGAAAGGTCGATACCAAATGCAGTATTTTTATTTTGTACTCTACATCTTTGTACCCGAATAAAAGCAATAATCTATACGAACGAGTTTTATTTGCGTCCGCGTCCCTCGCAGCTGCGGCGCGCAAAACGACGACAGCGCTCTTTGTGCGCGTGTTTGTAAACAGGCTTATCGCTTCCTGCGCCGCCGATATAGGGCGCGCGCGCCGCGGCCCGGCATCAGTCGCCATGCGGACCGCGCTGCTGTGCTGCCTGCTGGGCCTGGGCGCCGCCGTCAAGGTGAAGGTGGTCATGCACTCCGAGCAGGACGAGTCGCGCGCCGACGACGACGAGCGCGCCGCGCCCACGCTGCTGCCCTTCCTCAAGGCGCGCGACGACGACGCCGCGCCCGCGCCCGCCGCCGCCGCCGCCCCCGCCGCCGCCGCCGCCGACCGCCCGCGCGCGCTGCACCCCAACGAGATGATCTTCCCGCTCATCTACCGCCAGAGCCACATCAACAGCATGTTCAAGTTCGGCGAGAACTGGTACACCTGGTCCACGGAGAAGCGCACGGACGGCTCCAAGGCCACCAACTACTACATCTGCTACGACGAGCCCAAGCGCTGCGACGAAATCGGATGGGTGAGCCACATACATGCTTCTTACGCCTTAAAACTAAATTCCAGTCGCTATAGTGCAAACATGCCACGTCGAACACCCGCCATTTTGAATTTCTAACAATGTGCCAAGTAGAGGCATTTTTCCAAGTAAAATCAACAAAGCAATGCAAACAATAACTGCTTGCGATTTAACTACAATTTTCTCTCATGTGATATAAAGTAGCAGCCTAATGTCAATTGAATTGAATAAGGGTGAACGGTATCTAATATAGTGTAATTTCAGGAACGGACCGACGCGCTGCCGAAGTGCGCGTTCCAGATCGACTCGCTGCTGCCCGAGGACCGCGCCTGCATCAACCCCTTCGGCGTGGAGCCGCGCGCCGCCGGCTCCTGCGACGGCGCCGAGCAGATGAAGGTGCGTCCCGCCCCGCCGGGCTCGTCGATGCCGGTTCACACACGTGCAGGCGAATGAATAACATTGATATCCTGCTGTACACAGGTGAGCGAGATGGTGCGCGCGTGCGGGCCGCGCATCCGCTCGCTGTGGCGCTTCCTGCGCGTGGGGCGCCGGCCCGCGGGCGTGGCCAAGCCCGCCGACGTCAACTCGCTCGTCTGCGAGGACGAGGAGGAGTGCTACCTCACCGTCGAGTACAGGGTCAGTATACCGTCCGCTCTTGTTACACCGATTCATAGCTCAACGTGAATTTATTTGTCCCTTACATATTCTTAACGTCTTGCCGTCGATTTCTTTCAAGTTTCCTACTTTTAGGCCCAGAACAGACGGTGAAACGCAACTGCAACGAAACTGCAACTTTTAGTTACTTTTGAGTTGTATGTAAGTTTCTGCCATAGCGTCCGTTGAGAGACCACACATGACGCGACCAGTTTGAAACTTTCAGTTTCATTAATTAGAATCATCAGAAAGTTGCAGTTTCGTTGCAGTTGCGTTTCACCGTCTGTTCTGGGCCTTACAGTACTTAATTAATACCGTAATTGTCTCATGAGACCGAATGAATTGCTTGCGCAGATCCACCACGACCGGATCACGTTCTCGCTGCACGAGCCGACGCGGGGGCAGACGTTCAAGAGCGCGCTGAAGCGCGAGGCGGAGCCGGAGCCCGAGCCGCGCAGCCCGGCGCCGCCGCGCGCGCCCCGCAAGAAGCCGCGCGACGAGGAGCCGCCGCGCAAGAAGTTCCGCGTGCGCGCGCGCCCCAAGGCGGCGGAGGGCAAGGGCGTGCTCAAGGAGCGCAACGACTCGGGCTACGCCGGCCGCCGCGCCGTCAAAAACAAAATCAAAATCAGGGAGGACGTCTCCGAGGATATGTCGGAATAGTCGCTGCTCTCGCGACCGCTGGAGTTTCTGACATGTACGTCGCGCTTCGACTGGTGCCATTAACTCGGATGCTCTCGAGCCGGAGTGTGGAACGGCTCAATTAATAATAAGTACAAAATGATGCAATTTTTGCTGATAAAATTATAAAAATATTTTATTTACACATCTTGTTTATTTACTTAGTATTAGAAATCTGTTTGTATAAATTCAGTTCACCAGTGGACGCCCTTGAATTAATCCGTCAGTTAACTAATCAAAAAATACTCGACACGTATTTTACTTTTTCAAAATAATAAAATTTTAAAAAGATAAAGCGCGCCAGCCTTAAAAGTCCTTGACGTCAAGGAGTGCAGTACTTTGTGACGTCACGCAGAACTTCAACGCACCATAACATCGTATAGGTGAAAGATTTTGAAACATCAATATCAGAATTATAATAACCCGGCATTGATAGCAGCGTCCTCCTGCAAATGACATTTCAGTGTTTTCCAACGTGGCAAAAATTGGAACCAGCGATCCGGAATTGACGGTGGCGCCCCCTGTCAGTATCGCGGGTGGGACGATTCTAATACGATTACGAACGATACGATTCTAAATCTAAATCTAAATTCAATTTATTTTACATCTTGTTTCAACTAACATAGTTTTTAAGTGCAATTGTTACTAACAAACTGAGTCATGGTTACTTGAATAAAGAATCATTTATTATTATTATTATTATTATTATAATTGTTTGATTAACAAATATTTTTCTTTGATGTAACATTCGCTCAAATGCTCATTACAAGTAAATGCTCAAGTTTATCAGCACCTTTAGGAAACTAAACCCAACCAACTTAATGTAAACCCCTTTGCTTGTACTTGTGTCTGTCTTGTTGGTTGTCCTCAATAAAAAAAATAAACTATAAGCCATTGTACAACTAAACATAATGACTAGACAGGAAGATAAAAATAAATAACGGACGTTAGTCGTGCGTTTGCAAGTTGTGTCTCTGTTGATCATTTTTATTCCAAAGCTATTTACATAAATCAAATCTGGTCAAAGTTGTCGTGGGAATAATATGGAAGTTCGATCGTTCTGTGTTTACCCGTGTCCTTGGTGGATCGACCATTACTGGCACTTGGGATTGTTCCCTGGAATACTAAATATAGTCTATATTCAATAAAAAATTACCACTTTGTCTTTTCAACGCCAGTCTCTTGACATCAATCTATTATTATATACCACAGGGTTTTGTGTGCAAGGGTACTTTTATTGTATTATTCTTACCACCTGTATTTACCACGTGACAAGCTAATGCATAAATAAAGTAGATAATAATTATATGGAATAAACGCCAAAATAAAATCCTTCAACCGAGTGAAATGTTAGTCAGGCAAATGTAACAAACGCACACACTAACGGGCCAATCCATGTTTGATTTCAGCTTTCAACAACATTATTCGATAAACAACCACACGTTTAGGCCTGTATTATCAAAAGACGCTTGTAACTCATAACCAAACCTAGACTTTAAACCTACGGGCACAGTTACGAGTGTTGAAACTTAGATGCTAAGACGGGCCCGAGTATCAAGAAGTCGAAAATGTTAGTTAATGGAAGATCGAAAATTTGGTTTCGGTCTTCACTAGGGTAAATAAAAAACAATTTATAAGTAAAAAGTATATACGATAATATATTCCGTCGTTTCGCTTAAAAAAACTATTTATGCTTCTTAAATTTCATTTTGGGTTGCTTGCGCGATTTTTCCGCGTCGTAAAACTTCCTGTAATTTACATTCTTGTAAATTACATTTTTGAGATTGGGAGGTTCGGCGGCCATCTTGACGCTCTTGGATTTGGCGGGCGCGCGCGCGGGCGCCGGCTGCTCCAGCGTCGGCCCGGGCGGCGCCGGCGCCGCCTCCTTGCGCTCCTGCGGACGGAAGACCAACTTAACACATTGTTCACTTACTGGCACCATGACTCAATCAAATTGCAACAAAATAGTGACGTTTTTTTATTGCGCTGATTCTGCTCCACACTGATGGCTGGAGCCTATGATGGATGGTTTGTTTACACATACAATGTTGTTTACACTATTTTGTTGCAATTTCTTACAAAACTTGCGCGCAGAAAGCAAATCTAGTATGTAAAATCATCAAACTTCTAATGCTCGTAACTCAGTTCAGACTGAATTTAGAGATATACATGTCGTAGTAAGTTTGGTTTATTACACTATTTTGTAATAAAAAAATAAGGTTTGTAGACGACCGCGCGAAAAAAAAGGCCACCTTCTATACAAAATCTGGCATTGCCATTTGTCTAACCTGAAATTTGAATAAGTTGGTTAATCAAATTTTACTGATTGAATATGTCGATTTTATGAGTTAAAGATGAGTCATTGCATGGAGTATAGATGGGTTTGTAGTTAAAAAGCTAGCTGAAGATAACTGTCCCCCGCGGGCAACCGCCGCACTGGGCTCACCTTGTCGGAGATCTTGCGCTTCCTCTGCGTCTTCTTGGCGTCGTCGGCGTCAGCGGCGGCGGGCGCGGGCGCGGGAGCGGGAGCGGGCGCGGGCGCGGGAGCGGGTGGCGTGGGCGCGCGCGACGCCTGCTTGAGCTTGTCCAGCACCTCGGACTTGATCAGCTCGTTGTCTTTGCTGATGGCCGCAATTTTTGCTTCCTTTTCTTTGAATTCTTTTAACTCCTCAATCTGTGAACATAATTTCGAGTACTTTAACACACAAATTAGATGGAAAACACATTTTAAATGTGAATGCTACGATTATTGCCAAGAACGCGGGAACGAATTCATAGTATATTTACCAAAGACGCTATAAAGCAACTTAAGCGAAACACGGAGTCGTACCTGTGCCAAAGAACGATATTTCCTATATCTATCGTATGGTGGAATGAAAAGTTTTGCATCAACGTTCAAATCCGACACCTGTAACAAACATACAGCTTAAAGAAACTGAAATATTCACACGCATGTTATGGTTTCTTGTGTTGCCAATACAATATTAAATACAGGGTGTCCCAGAATGGGTGAATCAAACTGCTAGAGGAGGTAGCTCTACTAATGTACTTATCCCTAAAAAAATAAGAACGTAATAAAAAAATAAATAGTACGGATTTTTTTTAAATAAAGTGCTCTAAATTAGAAATCTATATTTTCAAAAGTTTGTTTACAGATAAATGAAGCGATCATCTACAATTATTATTAGTAAGAAAAAAGTACAAATAAACTCCAAACGCAGCAATTATAGCCAGATATTTAGGCAAAGCTGATTTATTTTCACTTTTTCAAAAAAACATTTTTTTGCGTCCTTTGCGCTTAATTTTTTTCATATTTTTTAGGGACAGTACATTAGTAGAGCTACCTCCCCTAGCAGTTTGATTCACCCATTCTGGGACACCCTGTATATCATTAGATCAGTGGTTCTTAACCTTTAAGTTACGAGTGACCATTTTACCAAATTTCTGTCTTGTCAGGGACCACTTATATTTTTTTCAAAATCCTATGAAAGGGGAGGTCGATTTCTCGCCCACTGTGCGCCGTTTGCGTTGTGTTGACTCGACTCATCACGTCACGTCACTTGTTTATTACGATGTCTTCGCGGAGCACTTGGAAAGCTTCCAGGGACCACCAGTGGTCCGCGGACCACCGGTTAAGAACCACTGCATTAGATGAAGCAACTTGGGCACTCACCACGGCGTGCACGGGGGCGAAGGCCGGGATATCGGGGGCGCAGGCCGGCGCCGCCAGCAGCTGCTCCGCGCGCTCCAGGTTGATCGGCTTCTCCTGGCTGCAACCACACGAGGCTCTGAGCGACGAGTACGTCGTATGCTTTGTGATATTTATGGCCCTTTTCACCATTAATCCCTAATTTTTAAGTGACCCCCTATGAAAACAAAATTCCTGTTATGTGTTACCGTAGGGGTCACTTAAAAATTAGGGATTGATGGTGAAAATGGGCGAAATTAGGTGGGTAAACTATTTTTTAACATAGAGTTGATGAGCACATTATTTATACCGAAACTGCTAATGCTGGTAAACAACCAAGGATAAATGCTAAGGTGCGTTTTGTGATGGACGTGTTGGTCAAGCATCAACATTCATTTAACTATACAGGGTGGAAACCTCAAGTGATTACACTCGATTATTTCTAAACTATACAAGATATCGAAAAACTGGTTACTGATCCTGAAAGTGCTTCACGAGCTCTTTCAAATGGTACCAATAAATAGGTTACAGAATAAACTGGAACTATCTGAAAATTCAATGTTTCCAGCCTCCATACATTTGTCCAATTCTTGCAAGTGAAAATCAAATAACAGTGGTGAATGTGTGGTTACCCGTGGTCGGGCAGGTGCGCGAGGTCGTGCACGAGGTGCGCGCGCGCCGGCGCCTCCGCCCCGCCCGCCCCGCGCGGCCCCGCCAGCACCTGCGGCTCCGGCGGCAACTCGCGGCACTGCAACCAGAATACTACTTACTATATCAGGAATTCAACTCCGCTACTACCATTATTAGAGGTCAACAATTTGACACCCTTCCCCAATAATTCGAAATCACAACTTTTCTAAAAAGACACTTCATTCTGGTCTTAAAAACTTAATTGATTTTAAATTATGTACCTGTAAATTACGATTTTTGGCCGCATTGTAATAAAAAAAAACTGACGTCACTTGCTTGTAATTCCATATAAAATCTTTGGAGAGTTTCGTTTTGACAGTTTTAAAAAGTACGTCAATGAAAAATCCGCAGGATGGCAATATGTAGACGCGAGGTCCAAATGCTGCATGATTGGTTATTTTTGACATGACATTGACAGATATGTCAAAATCCACCAATCACGCAGCATTTGGACCTCGCGTCTACGTATTGCCATCTGGCGGATTTTTCAATCGTGAAAACCCTCATTGATTGGTGGTGTCAACATGTCTTTTGTTATTCAGAGTTAAATTCCAGTTTATCATGGGATATTAATTACATCCTACTTGCAATTACTAATACGATACATTACAATAAATAAATGAATTTATAAATTATGTGAGGTGATTTTCACAATACCTACAGCTTCCAGCGTTCAATCTGCACTTATGTTCACAATACGAAACAAAAAAAATTAAAAAGTAAAAAAAAAAATGTACATCTATTTTTAGTTTAAGCGTTCATTTGTCTTGGTTTCAGTGAATCAAAATCTCCGCCTGTTTTATTTAACAGGCGAAAAGTATAACAAAAGTAATCAAGTAGGAACTTTAACTGCTACAGCCGTATTAGAATGTCGGATCACGTACCTAATAACATAGTACGCCACTCTTGTAGCGGAGTTTTGGGCTGACACTGTATAAGTTTGTTGTCGTCAAGAAGAAGATAACAATAGTTACAATTCGATTGTAATTTGAACTGTTTTACAAATATACAGGGTGTTGATTTCAATACTCGCCATATTTATTTAGGTGATCTATGACTTATATAAACGTATTATTCACCAAAAATAAAAAAAAATACAAACGAAAGTGAAATTTTTAGCGAATATTTTCCGTGCGACATCAACTGTACTGTGGCTCGCAATAATACAATATGTTTACACTGCGGCACCATCGAGCTACGCGGATTGCTCGCTTATCATGTCGGATAGCCTATAGAAGGTATCCACGTAAAGTAGGTAGTGTAAATAGGTATTTTTCTTTGATTAACTAAAGTTAAAGTACATTTTAAATTTTTTTCGAAGTAAATTTTTTGATCAGTATAAGCTACTTAATCAACTCTCAAAATATGGCGAGGATTGAAATCAACACCCTGTATTATGTAGTACTATCCGTTCGCTTTAAGTTTGCCGCTGGCGATATGGCGTCACACGACGGGAAACGTCTATAACTACCTATAACAATATATATTTCAAGTATTTTTTATTTATTATCTATATACAGGGTGTTTCTCGTAAGGTGTCAAGCCGAAGGCAGGTGATAGGTGAAGACTAGACCTATTGATTTCACCCCCATGTATGTTCTACGATTTTTCGTAGTTTAGAAGTTATCGTTAATTTTGTGATTTTTTCAAATTTTATGACCTAGTAGGCTTTCAATTTTTTTATCTTTTTTTTGGGTTAACTTGTGGCGGCCATCCGCCACATTCCTAACTTGGACCACCGCCTTAGATTTCGGAGCGATCCGCTCCCGCCTATGAATTGGACCAGCCCCGACCTGTCTGAACGTGACCGAATGGTTGGCGCATGCGTGCTGCGGCCGTCACAATATGTCTGCGTCACTCGCACACCCGTGAAGACGTATGCTGCCGTCTCGCTTCAACGCCGGTCACCGATCTCCGCTCACTCATCGCCGTTGAAGAGATTTGAAATATGTCGTCGTGACACTTCTTCCGCGATCGCTTTGCTCTTAAAGATTTAAATAATTTTATCGCTATTGTATCCTAATCAATCCCTTGCTATTCCTGTTGCTAAATATAATTTCCAATCCGCTAATAACATTCTTCCTTCCACCGTGTTCTTCCTACCTTTATTTCTTGACTCGAACTGCCTAACAGTAATCTTAACGATTAAGAATCGGAATAGGATTCCGAGTAAAACATATGGTGGGTTGTTGGCAAATAACCCCCATAAANATCCCCATAGGTTTCAAATTTACTAAAATGCGACGTTGCCAAACGAGCGCTACGGATGCGGGTAAGCTAAGCAATACTCAATCCTAAACGCTTTACATAGAGCTTGGTTTGCTAGGGCAAACATCTACAGTGGTGCGCCGACGCTGCTTAGACCCGAAATATGAATGAATGGGGGCGTAGCTTAATCGAGCGTGTGTGTGCAAACAATTTAGGCCCTTAAGGTGTCAAGGCGTCCGAGTCCCCGATAGTACCATCCTAGACTGCATCCCACTTAACATCAGGTGCGATTGTGGTCAAATACCTGCCTTATTATGCATAAAAAAAAACTAAGCATCATTGATATTTTTGTGGTTATATTTGGTATAGGAACCCTAAAACTCCACCGAACTTCTAATATCCAGGACATAAACAACATCCTCAATCGCCATGTCCTTCCATCCGAGCAGTTATCTGCCACATAAAATTTGAACTGACTGTGTAAAAACCGTAGTTAATGCAACTTGAACTTTGGCGGGCCATGTTAAGGTTCATTTTGCGACGGGGGTGGGCGACCTACTGATATTTGAGTGACCTAGATAAGGACCTTTAAGTAGGGATGTGGTATTCATGAGTAATCGATTGATGAATCGATGTTTTATTTATCGATACCCATTGAACACATTTGCCTTTCCTTTTCAATCAAAAGATGTCCACTGTTGGACAAAGGCCTCCCCCAAGAATTTCCACAACGAGCAGTCCTACGCCAGACGCTTCTCACAACTTTCATCAAGTCATCAGTGTACCGAGTGGGAAGCATGACTGACAGCCTATAAATACGTCTTCTAATCCATGGTCACCACTCGAGAACTTTTTTTCTGCCTCGGCTATTAGTTCTACGACATTTACCCCACCTACTGACACTTGGTTGTCAAATTTATGGATTAATGTCGGTTACTGTAGGAATCTTATCATTTCTGATTTGAAGCATAGAACGTAGCATCGCCTTTTACCACACTTTTACTCTGAAGCGTTCTTTGAATCGATTTTTTTTTTATTTGAAATAGAGCGATTTATCGAATAATGAGTCTTTTTTAATGATTGTCAAGCATAGCACACGGTATCGCCTTTTGAGTAGTCTCAAGACATATCTTGGTTAATCGATTTACTTGTTTCGATTATTTTAATCGATTGTTTATGCTTACACATCTCTACTTTATTGAAGGAAAATTGTTGGTTGAAGAAAATGAACGGAGTAGGAAATGTTGATGTCCAAAGGACTTAATATCTCAAGGAACTTGATCCTTTGCTTTTTGAACAACAAACAACCGGAGGGTCTTTTGAAGGCTTATTAGTATTATGGCAGTGTCTTGAGTGAGAGGTCTCGGATTCGGTGCGTGGGAGAGTCAATTTAGAACGATGAAATGAGCCGATTAAGACTATAGACATACTATAATAAGTATAGGTACTTTAGATATAAGTATTATACTTATCTATACTGACTGACTGACTGACTGACATAGTGATCTATCAACGCACAGCCCAAACCACTGGACGGATCGGGCTGAAATTTGGCATGCGGGTAGATGTTATGACGTAGGCATCCTATAAGAAAGGATTTTACGAAACTCCACCCCTAAGGGGGTAAAACGGGATCCACGCGTATGAAGTCGCGGGCGGCCGCTAGTATGTACAATATAAGACTTTTCTTCATGATGTAATGCTCTTACATTTTTTTCGACTAAGCACCTATCTCGGTTTCGCGCGCGGGTGCTATGTAGGTATATGTATTATACTTCTTGTTGAGAACGTTCTTGTTGCTTGTTCCACGGAGGTCGGAGACATCCCGTTTTTTGCAGGAACTGTTTTTTGTAAGATCCCTTTTAGTAGTGTATGGTTCACACGAACATCCCGTTTGCAGGGACACTGCAAAAAACCGTTCGAATTTGTAATTCGAATGACAGTGCTGCATTACTGGTTCCCGCAAAACTGGATTGCCGAACAAACCCTAATAAAACAAACCCTGAAAAATCGTCCTATTTATCTTATAATAATATCTGTCTATATTTATAAAAGCGAAAGTTCACTGACTGACTGACTCACTCACTCATCACGAAATCTCAGAAACTACAAGTGCTAGGAGTCTCAAAAAAAACGTAGGTGCTCACTAAGACGGGATTTTACAAAATTCAACTCCTAAAGGGGTAAAACGGGATCCACGCGTACGAAGTCGCGGGCGGCTGCTAGCTACCAACCGATCAACATGGAAATCATTGGGGGAGGCCTACACAGTATAATATGATTTATCTACTGTGAGGCCTATGTTCAGCAGTGGACGTCCTATGGCTGAAATGATGATGATGCTGCTAACTTTAATGTACTGTACGTCTGTTTTTCCTTCATTGCTTTAATTAGGCTTGATTACACAAACGGGAAGGATTAAATAATTTCGCAAGAGAAATTAAGGGTGAAGCTAATTTTGTACACAAAGTGTTGTAAAAGACTTGAGCTCTTTATTCTTTAGAGATTATCTCGAGGGTCATGAGTCTTTTGAGTCTTCTAATTTTAATTGTCAATTCGTCACGAAGAAGGAAGACTTGAGTTCTTCAGTCTTATATTAAAGACTATCTCGCGAGTCAGCTCCTTTGAGTCTTCTAATGTTGATTGTCAATTCGTCACGAAAAAAGCATGATAAATTCGTCACACTTTTTAATTTTGTATCAAATTATTTTGGAGTATTGTACAATAAACTCACTTGATTATGACGAATTTACTTTCAATCAATGGGTCAATGGGCGACGGTAATCACTTACCATCAGGTGATCCGTCTGCTCGTTTGCCTCACGTCACATAAAAAAGTGTATGGAATGTACAAAAGTGTGACGAATCGAAAGTCCAAGTCCGCAGCATAAAATTATTTATTTATCTTGATTTCAGCTAATGCTTTCTTTTGAAAAGACTCAGTCACGAATTTCCCTAGACATGATTCAAGTATTTTTTAAGACTCAAAGACTTGAGCGGGTCTCGGACTTCGGATCTTTAAAAACAACTTAAAATACCTCAGTTTTTATGCAGCTACAACAGGCAGGTATTTGACTGCAATTACACCTACCTAATGTTTAACCGATCTGGTGAAGGTCGTGGGAGGTGCCTGGATGCGAGCGGTGCAGGACCAGTCTTTGTGGAAATCCTTGGGGGAGGCCTTTGTCCAGCAGTGGACGTCTTTCGGCTGAAACGACGACGTTAACGACACCTAATGTTAAATGAGACGCACGCAGTCTTGGGTAGTACACTATAACTTTTTAGTGCTTAATCTGTTTGTGGTGGTACACGCCTGCCCAGTGAATGCCTATTCAATTTCACCTTCAAGAAAAAAGTCCCTTAACACTTAAGGGCTCAAGTTTTTCACAACACTATGTAAGGAGGTACACAGCATTTCTCTTTGGAACTGCTTAATAATTCACTGGATGTTAACAACATCAGATTATTAAATAATGCTTGATGGGTAAACCCTTGATAATAAACTTTTAGGGATTTATGTAACGAAAAAGATTCGAGCAAGGCAAGACTATTTGAGTTTGTAATCGGTTAGATTTAATTATGTATTTAATATTTAAGTGTCCAAAAACATATGGCCAGTATACGGTGAATTTTAAAGGGTCGTGTCTCTAGCAGTTGAAACTAAAATAAATAATAATACCAATGAAAACATCTTGCAATCTAATTGTTTTTTGTCTTGAAAAAAATAAATAATTAACTACAGATTCCTTCCTTTCAACCAAAAGACGTCTACTCTTGATCAAAGGGGAAAGAATCCCTGGGAAATTTCCTACAGAGACTGCCCGTATCCAGGTGCTTCCCTGACCTTCACCAGATCGTCGGCCCAATAAGTGGAAGTGAGCCTGCCCACAAAACTTTTCTTGAAGTTTGGCTATTCAGCTAGATGTGGGTTTTTAGGGATCTCATTTCTGAAACCTGAGCATAGCATATTTTATCGCCATTTGGGTGGTTTTATTTGTTCAAAAGAGATATAGTAGTATATGGAACCAAGTCTCAGTTCCGTATGTCATCTCTGGCATACATCGCTCAAAGAATTTATAGTCTTGACACTAAAACCATGACCACACATTATTAAATTTCTTCAAAGTCTAATTAATAGAAAACCAACACACAGATACTTTTACATTTATAATATTAGCAAAGATCTCCCAATCTCCACCGTTTCCAAAAATACCCTGGAAACAGTTGTCCCCATTAAATTCCCCTGGCAACCCTCAATAAACTCCTCGCTTGACCCCGCTGTTTACTTAAGGAAAGTACGGCGGGTAATTGAAACAGATGACCTGGTAACATTGGAAGACACTAATACTCATTTGTAGGGACTGGCACAACAAGATATACACTGGTATCTTAATGTACTTGAAATAGGGTTGATTTTAAGACAGAAATCTGGTATATCAGTGTTGTGTTGTGGCTTTATATCTTCTAAGTGAAGGTTAAATATAGAACGATCGATTTACTAGTGACTGGAGTAAAATAGGGAAAAACCTTTTTGTTTTTAGGAACTAAGCACATAAAACTATTAGAATGTTTGTAAAGGCAGAATGGATGTTTGTCACTCACGCTAGAAACAGCCAGTATTTTTTTGCTATCTGTGGCCAATGGGCCGCTGTCCAGTGTCAGGTTTACGAATGACAGATTATATTCGGGTGAAAACGTCAAATTAGCGCGCGCTTATTTTTATTAAGGCTTATTATTTTGTTTTAAATTAATTGTGAAATATAAGTGCAGATATCGAGAGATTTTTTTATGAAATTAAATCTATCACCTTTTATTTATACAGCTTTTGCCCATGGCTTCACCCGCGTGAAATTTAATTTGTCACAAATCGTTATAAATTATAGCCTATAATTATGTTATTCTGGGTTATAAACAGTAATAATACTATAAGTTAGATTTTAGACTTTCGCGTTCCATTTTAACTAAAATAGTAAGACACGGGTCTTAACGCGACTTTTATTAAGGTGAGTATAATGTAACTCATTAATAAACGTCGCGTTAAAACCCGTGTCTTACTATTTGAGTTAATACTGTAAAGTTTCATCAAAATCTGTTCAACAGTTTTTGCGTGAAAGAGTACCTACAACAAACATCCATACAAACTTTCGCGTTTATAATATTAGTAGGAAGGAAGGATAGTAGGAAGTTCATCATCATCATCATCATTTCAGCCATAGGACGTCCACTGCTGAAAATAGGCCTCCCCCAATGCTTTCCATGTTGATCGATTGGTAGCGTCCAGCGCTTCCCTGCTACCTTTACGATGTCGTCGGTCCACCTTGTGATGGACGTCCCACGCTGCGTTTTCCGGTACGCGGCCTCCACTCCAGAACCTTGCTGCCCCATCGGCCGTCAGTTCTGCGTACTATGTGCCCTGCCCGTTGCCACTTCAGCTTGCTAATCCGTCGTTAGGTTTTAGTAGGAAGTTACAATAGTTTAAACTTTTCTATTTTTTATTAAAAACATGATGGCCAAAATCCCCACTGTAACTTCTAATCGAGTTGATTAATACCACCGGCTAAACCGCTCTTACCTGAGTCCGGGTGTTTTAAATATTAAATTGAAGAATAATAAACTAAATGGAATATTCCAGAACTTTATTTCTCAAACAATAGCTCATCTGTTATTCATTAGACAAGTTTAAAGTAATCCGAAAGAAAATTTGGGCTGCACGCAAAATTAACAAGGTTTTTTATCGTAGGTATTTACTTAGTTAAATGGGTATGATTTGAATAATATTATACCTACTTAATTAGCTTTCACAGGATAACTACCAGCTTTATGTTCTAGGTTTTTACCGGTTTTGTAGTGTAAAATTGTCCCTACAGCATGACACATGCTAAGTGGTTGCCATTTTGGTTTAAAAAAAAAGATTTTGAAGTAAATAAACAATTCTTTTTTTTTTGCCTGTGGCTTCGCACGCCTGAATTTTGGTCTGTCACAGAAATACCTTATCATGTACGTACGTATCCCTTTTCAAAATCCGGGATAAAAACTATCCTTTGGTTTCCTTGAGTCCTAAACTATCTCTAGTGTGAAGTCCTTTAAACGCTGAGTTACATTCGCATTGTTTTAAGTTTATCATTGTATTGATTGCAATAATGGATAGATTGATAGATTCGCCAGCTCATTAGTTTTTTTTGTTAAAATTGGAACTAAGTACATAAAGTGCATAATGTGCTTGATGCGCTGTCGTCCTTTCAAATCTATGAAGTCATCTACCCTCATCTGAACTGTATGATAAGTAGATAAGGGGAACCCCCGGAGTTATCACGAAGAAACTTTCTCAAAGGACGAGTTTGTACATTTGCTAGCACATCAAGCTTGCAAAATCTGCAATTGATTTTGAATCTTATTCCAAGGCGATAACGTCTAAATTCCATTGGCGAATTTCGTCGTTTTGTGATAAATTTATGTCGAATAAATCATTTCCAAAGGTTTAGTTCGACCATAGATTAGCCCTCTTTTATCTATGGTTTGGCTGAGAATACAAAGGCTTTTGTTATACGCACAGTGTGTACGTACAGCATAAAATACATAATATTTATTATTATTTGTCAAGAAAAATTCACGCGCATTTGACGCGTAGGTACTTGAAAAGGAGGCTGACAATAGTGACTGAGTTTCTTGCGCTGCTTCTTCTCAGCACTGGCCCATTTATTGTCCTGAAGCAGTGGTAGGGTTAATACTGGGACGTGTAAAAGTGCTTTTTAAAAGCCTATTTGCAAAAATAAATGAGTCTTATGAGTTTATGTCTTATGTGTATTCATTTTGTGACGAATTTACTTTCATTGGAAAAAAAATTGTGACCAATTTAAAATAGGTACAGTCAGCGTCAAATAGGTACAGTCAGCTTCAAATAGTTCGTGACACCCAAAGTAGCCAAAAAGTGCGCAACACGTCTTTGTCACAATCTTCTTTGTTTTGTCAACTTTTTGTTTTGGTCACTTTGGACGTCACTATTTGACGCTGACTGTACGTACGTAGAGCTTCATAAAAAATCTATAGCTTTGAAATGCTTGTTCAATATTCAGAGTTTAATTTAGTAGAGCCGTAGGCAATACGGCTGTATGCAATATCAACGGAACCCAATGGAAAAATGCTCAGAAGGAGTCTTATTTTGTTATTGTAACACTCGGTGGACCGATGAGCTAGTGAAGTTTGTGGGAAGCGACTGGTTACGGGAATTGCAGGACCGGTAAAGACCTTGTAGTTTGCACTTTCTATCGATAATGTGACGCTCGCAGTTGTTGAGAAAAAGTCCCTAGAAGACTCAACCATTGCTTCCTACCAGTGACAATCGCACTCTTCAAAGCCCAAGGCCCGCCATACATCAGCTAAAGCAGTTAGTATCGACAGCTACAAGCTGCGACTGCATAGCAAACTACGGAAGCAGTTGTGACCGCTCGAGCGGTTCCGTGTATGTGTGTGTGTACAACGTAGTATACTGTAGTTTGCTATGCAGTCGCAGCTTGAAGCTGTCGGATACTACCTGTTTCAAGCTGTCCGTATGTGGCGGGCCTAAGGTCTTGATGCTTCTTCCAGGCAACCTTGCTCCATTCTAGATCGCATCTATTCCTCCCATATGAGGTTTTTATCAACAGCAAGCAAAAAATACTTACGAGTATGCGGCTGAATCCTTGAAATGCAACTTGGAACATGAGAGTCAAGCTGGTCTACCGACTACAAGACTATGGATATTGCGTTAATTTTTAAAATCCTCGTTCGGTAGAAGACCCAAGATGGACTGTGGTCGTGATACGTTTTAGACCCGAATAGCTGTTGAAATAGTAGTAAAAAGCTCGAAGTCTGATCATCATCATCATTTCAGCCACCGGACGTCCACTGCTGAACATCCATAAGGCCCACCTTGTGGGTGGACGTCCCACGCTGCTAAGTCTGATACCAGTGTTGAAAGTTGTAACCTTATTACACAACCAATTGGATAGATAGGAAAGAAGAAGCGAAACCTACCCAATCCATTCCCGTTGTACTGTTGGGGCCTCCTCAAATAAATAGACGAGTGTTTATCTTTCCCAGGCAAATGGAAACAGAATTAAATTCAGGGTTTAATAATAGTCGCGATTTCTCTTTATGGGCACTGTTTTTTATCTAAAACGAGTACGAAATTAGTATCTGGAGAATACAAATAAAGTGTGGGATATTAATAATTTTGCTTCTATCTACTTATTTTAGAAAGTTGTCATCAAAAACCCAAATTTTTAAAACGAATTTCTTATTGTCCTAGAAAAAAAGAGTCAGCTGTCAAAATTTTCTGTAAAATGAAATTTTTGAAAGTTTTGAAATCAAAAAATTAGTTTAAAATCTAGGTGTCATCATCGTGGGTCCTATTTGCCATATTACATATTATTATGTGAGAGTCAGGGAAAATAAGGAGGCCTATGTTCAGCAGTGGTCCTATAGCTGAGATGATGATGATGATGTAGCTTATAAAGTACGACTCGAACGTTGATGAAGGAGACCTTAAATTATTCTTTGCTTTAAGGCCGGGTAGCAGAGAAAATGGCGAAAATGAGGTTTTCATTTTTCATTTTTGAGGTAATAAACAGTAAAATTAAAGGCTAAGATTTTTATTGGGCATAGTTGAGGATATTTTCTAGGGCTATTAACGGATGGAAACACGATTTGATGAAGTTGACTCGATAGAATAAATTCCCAAAGTTACCTCTATTCGTTTTCTATTTATGGTTTTATTTTTAAAATAAGCGATTTGAGATTCTAAATCTTTTACTAAACTAAAGTTCAGAAATAACTTGAGGGCTTTTAACGGATGAAATTTTTATATTGCGTCTTATTTAGTTACTATGTTAAAAAATGTGGAAAAAATCGTCCATGACGGCTTGGACAATCACAATCAGTCGCGCGGTGGCGCTTACGGAGGACGGACGCGTGTCAGTTTTTTGGCCGTGACAGTTCGCGATTTGTCAATATTTTTGACAATGATGACTTTGATGAGTCACAGTATAATAATATCAGTGTTACTGGAGAAAGCTTAAATTTTTGATAATTACAAATTATAAATTTTGTCTACCTATTGAAATTTTTTAATTATACAATTTTTATTATACCTTTTAAACGAAGACTCTACTCATGATACATAGTACATTACTCAAATATGAGACAAAACCAATGAGTTAAAATTACATTTTAATAGTACCTACATACAATCGTCTTACACTCTTTAGAAGAGCACGCTGACACAAATAAATAATAAAAAATAATGTCTAAGGTCTGTAGCTAAAGGTCTAAGCTGTAAGATAGAAGAATCTTCTAGCCAAAAAGATGGCCGATGCAGCAGATGTCAACGGATTTAAAACTGGAGTTGATGTGACTCCTTGTAGACTTGAGTGTCTAGAGCGTCCCTTCCTCCACCATGCGTAAGAATTTTCACAAAAATACTATCTAAGGTCTGTAGCTAAAGGTCTAAGCCGTAAGATAAAAGAATCTTCTAGCCAAAAAGATGGCAGATGCAGCAGATGTCAACGGATTTAAAACTTGGAGTTCATGTGACTGCCAAAACATTTATTATTATATGTGACTCCTTCTAGACTTGAGTCTCTAGAGCGTCCCTTCCTCCACCATGCGTAAAAGTTTTCCAAAAATACTGTCTGAGGTCTGTAATAAAAGTCTAAACTGCAAGATAGAAGAATCTTTTAGCCAAAAACATGGCAGATGCAGCATATATCAACGGATTTAAGACTGGACTGGCACCACTTTGCAATGTCATCCTCTCATTGTTATCTGTAATGTACATTATTTTTAAAATGTATTTAAAAAATAAAATCGATGGGTGCCTGGAATAAAGCCGCAATAGCCATAGCAGCAGTTTTCCGATTAAGTGATTTTAGTAAACTGCGGGTCCATATACACCTTTTGAATTTTTTTCAGAATTTTATCTTTGAAACTGCCTGATTCACCAAAAGCACTATGGATATTGAATCGTTATTCCCATTCATCATTTAAAATTTGTTGACCGGAATAATCGTGCCATATACAATGTTAAAACTTTTATTTAAATCTTCTACAAGCAAACGGCTATTACTGTATCTTTCAGATCAGCGCCCGAGGCTGCAATACACTATTGCTGTTTGATTAATTGCACACTTTTTACCGGAATAAAACCACAATGGACTCTTACGGACCCGATTTTCAATATATGAAGCGGCAATATGTATTTCTACCTTTTTTAAAGTATATTCTAAGCACTATAACCTTATGCACATTAAATGTTACTCCAGAAAAAAATAACGCATCGTTTGATATACAAACCGTTTTTTGATACGCCTCGTAGTTTAGAATTATTCAAAATTGACACTAAATCTCTTCTCCTGTAAAATTGTGTTTTGTCGATGTTCGTTTTATTATTTCAATAATCTGACCTCTCAACTCAACTACACTACACAAACACCTTTGTTCGCAACTGTACTGACGAAACCTCGATATTATACCGTTCATTTAAGATGGCAAGCTTTTTGCTGCGGTAATGCACTCCAGGTAACCGTGTGTGATGCTTATTGCTCATAGTGATTTTCGATACAGAGCCCCGTACATACGTTATACATAAATTATGGAAAGAAAACACCCAGACCAATACAAACAAATATGTATGCAATTTTAGTATGATATTTTTATTTATTAATAAACAAAAAGACTGAACAAAATTGATGCGTGTACTGATTAATGTAATTAACCACATGCAAAGCTTTGTGAATTGCAACAACTATAATTTATTATCCAAGCTCTAAATAATCGCTACTACGAGTAACTGATCATAAAATGTTTTTCCAATCGCTCAAGCTCCCGAGGATCTACCGATAGGTCGGGTGACGTAATCTTGAAATTCTTTTAGCCGGCGCGGAACTTCCGGAAGGTCGGGTGACGCCACGCCTCTTTGAACCGTGTTTACTTTGGCAGTTATATTCTATATTTATTCGATTCTAAAATATATTCCCAAAATTTTTTAAAGTTGTTTTAATTTGTATCACTTGGATATGATTTGTATTAGAAAGTGCTGTGAGTGTGACGCTTGAACGGAAGGAAGTCAACCTAACCTAACCAACTGCGTATTTCTAAACAGCGTATTTCTATACTGTGTAGCCGCGAGAGCTCTTTGGCGCGCTGTCTTCGGCGAAGAATTGCGCGCGCAGATTTTGACAGCGCGAAATACCTACTTTAGCAGAAATACCAAGCCTTAAAATACCATCAAAGATGTGAAATACACGAATATTGATAACGATCTTTGTTGATTTTCCCGCGTTTATTGACAGGAGCGCGAAGATGGCGTCGCCCGTTGCTAGGCAACGCCACCCCGGCGGGCGGCCTTGAAACAGCTATTAGCGCGCGAAATTATTATTTACTAGCTCACGTTCGTTTGATTTATTTCCAAAATTATTAATTTCATTTCGTCTTGGATAGGCTCCACTATTCCTGTCGTCTCCGCGGTTAGCAGCTAATGCATTTTCTTTTCCGACGTAAAAAAACGGATGAAAGACCATTCCACCAGCTCGCACTGAGCGTTTCGATGACTCTTTTATAATGCGAACAGCTAGGAACTGGAATTCGCTTCCTGTTGCTGTCTTTCCCGAAGACTATAATCCGGGCCTTTTCAAGGCGATAGTGAATAGGGGCACTTACAGGGCAGATTTATGTACCATCCTAGACTGCATCCCACTTAACACCAGGTGCGATTGTGGTTAAATACTTGCCTATGCATAAAAAAAAAACATTCTAGAAACACTAGAGTGGCACGCACGACTAGCGTGAATATTCAATACTATAAATTAATAACCTATTAAAAACAATCTAAATCCAATACAAATCATAGTAAATTAACTTAATACCGAATTTTATATTAATTTAACTTCAAGTACCTAAATTAGGCACTCGTATTTCTGAGAAATAGGTATATTGCTCTATCTATCTACGGAAATTTAATTATTATCTGGAATTCTGAGCAATCGAATTTTCCCTTCTTTCTACTGAGAATCACGCAACAAGTGTGTCTTTCATTGTTTGTTTATTCCAAGGAGGTACTAAGACTAACTGAAACGACTGGTAGACATACAGCTAAATGGAACGTTAAATCGTCATCATCATCATCTTAGCCATAGGACGTCCACTGCCGAAAATAGGCCTCCCCCAATGCTTTCCATGTTGCCCGGTTGGTAGCGGCCTGCGTCCAGCGCTTTCCTGCTACCTTTATGATGTCGTCGGTCCACCTTGTTGTCCCACGCTGCCTTTTCCGGAACGCGGCCTCCACTCCAGAACCTTGTTGCCCCATCGGCCGTCAGTTCTGCGTACTAGGTATGTGCCCTGCCCATTGGACCACTGAATTTGCGATTGTGACAAAAAATAATAAACGGGTGTTTTTTTAGAGGTATACAACTTTTAATTGGTTACACTGTTTCTAGTGATATTTAATTTGATAGTTGGTGGTACATTTGTGGACAGTATGTTTTGCCATTTCATAATTAAATAGATTTACTTCAGAACAACGTTTGCAAATTGTGCAAAAATGTGTTTTAAAAATTATGGCTCAGTTTTAAAATACAAACGTCCATATTACGGTCGACGTAATTTTCGTAACTTTTCTTTCCTCAGATGAATGATATTAATGTGGCAGAGCTATGGTTTCAACAAGATGGTGTTATCATCCAACCAGCACGCGACACATTCAATTTATTGCGGGAAAGATCTTTGAATTTGCCTCCACAATCGGGTGATCTCACACATGGATTATTTTCTCTGGGGATATGTGAAGTCCACTACTGCGCAGATAAACTACGGAATTCAATGCCAACATTCGTCACGTTATTGCCGATGTTGGCCCCAGTTGCTCGAAAAAGAAATTGAAAATTGGACATCTCGATTACGCTACATTTGAGCCAACCGTGGCGCCCTTTGGCCCCAAATCATTTTGAAGCATAAATGGCATAAGAACATCTTTTAAACAAAACCAATACCATGTGAATCAAACATATTTTATTTCATTTTAAAGTTGTATACCTCTAAAAAACACCCTTTAAGTACATATAATAGGTACCTATTTAATAATGATTGTGTCAAAAAGACGTTTCGTCACACTTTTGCTAGATTTACAAGAAATGAAAACTTTGACCGATACCGTTTATCGTCGTAGTTTTTTGTATGGAATTTGACAGATTTTTGACGTTTGTCAAAGTAAAGTAAGATGGTGCAACCCAGCCTATGTATTGTGTGCTTTTACGACGTCGCGTCATTAAGAGTAGGCGCACACCGTTGATTTTTCGTCGGCCGATAGTTTAGTCGGGCAGTTGATCAGTATGGGCATGTTTGGCAGTGCGCACACTACGCCGATTCGATTTGGCCGATTCTTCATACAAATTAAAATCGGGCACAACAACTATCGGCCAACTAAAAATCAACGGTGTGCGCCTATTCTTACAATCACATCAATCAACCGCAAGGTGTTACGTAATAAATTTTAACCGAGTCAAAAAGGAGATTTATAAATTTTCCACTGTGTATTTTTTTAAAGAAGAAAGAACTTCAATCAATCATGATATTTTGTCGTAGTACTTTTTCGTGCTATTTTTTGAAGTCGGTTTTAAGTTTCATTGTTAAAATTGATTTTGATCTCTAAAGTATAGAAAACATTTTATAGATTACTTAGCTTTCTGCCCGCGGCTTCGCCCGCGTGGTATTTGGTCTGTCACAGAAAAACTTTATCACGCGCGTCCCTGTTTCAAAAACCGGGATAAAAACTATCCTATGTCCTTTCCCGGGACTCAAACTATCTCTATGCCAAATTTCATCAAAATCGGTTCAGTAGTTTAGGCGTGAAAGAGAGACAGACAGACAGAGTTGCTTTCGCATTTATAATATTAGTAGGTATATGTAGATTTCTATTATCATCTATGACAACAATCGAGGGACATCTTATTTCTAGAGATTAAACTCTCTGATGTTTTTTCTTAACAATTTTAGATCTAATATTGGCGAACTTTGAAAGGTTTACCGGGTTTCATTTCCTATCCCTTTGAAGGGTTTCAAGTTAACAACTCGCTCGCAAATTGAGTAAGGCTTGCACTCCACTATAGCGGAGAGGAGATGTGTTTGAAATTTTGAATTATCAGATTTACGAAGCGAACACTTCAGCTTAGCCGTACTAATTCTAGCTGTTAATCGTTATTCTTTCTTCCGAAGGACAGGCAATGCCTAATGTGGAGTGTCTAGTTAGTGTATTGTTTGATTTCTGGCAATAAATATTTTCATTTTCATTTTCACAATAAAAAATAGATTAATCTACCTCCAATGTCCAAATCTACCTCCAAGTTGAGGGGAGCGGAGATTTGGAAAAAGAAATATACCTATTTGAACATCTCCTTTCCTCTTCACCAAGCCTCTCCGCTTCGGAGAAGTGTTTTGAATAACCAATCAGATTTCATTATTTCCACCTCCTCTGTCTATAGAAAAAAATTGACTCTTCCAATGCTATACGAGAACGGACAAAGTGGAGAAATTTTAGAATAGCCAATCATATTTCCTGGTTTTCTGAATAATGAAATCTGATTGGTTATTCAAAAACTTTTCCGCCCCGCTCCGCCTTGATGAAAAGCGGAGATGTGTCATACTTTTATGGAATCGGAGATGCGAGTCAGTTTGTTCAGCCGAAAGACGTCCACTGCTGGACAAAGGCCTTCCCCAAGGTTTTCTACAAAGACCGGTCCTAGACCGCCCGCATCCAGGCACCTCCAGATTTTAGTCAGTAGTATTCACTAAATCTTCCTGCATGCAGTTGTTCAGCACGGTAAGCACGACAACATCATTGTGCTTCGTCGTCCTGGTCATCATCATCATCATCATTTCAGCTATAGGACGTCCACTGCTGAAAATAGGCCTCCCCCAAAGCTTTCCACCTTGATCGATTGGTAGCGGCCTGCGTCCAGCGTTTCCCTGCTACCTTTACGATGTCGTCGTCCTGCTATTAGTAATTAAATTAATAAAAATCTCCGCTCTCCGCTTCGGTGGAGTCCGGGCCTAATCCCGTGCTATTTTTAGTGTAGGTAGAATCAAGACTGAAGTTTATTGATTTTGAAGGTGTGTCCTCCGATACATCGATGTTTACTCTTTGAAATTTTCTACGGCGTTGATTTTGTTTGAATTTGACAAACAAAATAAGTAGGTTCTTGTGAATTTAATTGAGTGGTTCGAGTAAAAAGGTCTTCTATCGAGGGTTTGGCGCCCGTATTCAAAAACGATACTTGTTTAAGTGAAGCAGCAAATCGAACACACAGCGTTGAATAGAGCTCTGTGGTTGGGTCATGTGTCTCCCTGTGCGTCCATCCGCACTGTGAGACCTCATAGTAATGTTTGTGAAAACGCGCGTGAATCACACTGAAAGCATACATGCATAGCTAGGCTGTAAGGGTCAAAGATTTAAAAAATGTCTTATTTTTATGGACTAACAGTGCTTACAAATCGTCAAATATTTCAGGAAAAAAAAAAACTTTGTTTTGATTTTATGGAGCCTTTAAATGTCTCATACTCTTTTTGCCCTACCAGCGCTTCGAGACCAACATTTGGCAAGTGCTGAGAAGAAGCGCCGCAACAAACATTCACAAATTTTACTATGAGGTCTCACAGTGCTCGTAGACGCACAGGGTCCCAAAAACCTATTCATAGACAATACTCGAGTGGCGGAGTGACACACGAACCAATGACAGAGCTTTATTTATCGCTGTGCGTTCGAATTCGCATAGCATTGCTGCTTCACGATGCTTGCTTACGCCCGTATTCACAAACGATGACGCGCTCCGCCCCGGGTGCCAAGCATCAGGGGGTGACACAAGTCGCGCAGATTAGTACTCCCTGGCACATCTGCATGGCAAATCTGCGGTCTATGTCATGATACGGGGGGGTGGGGGGTGCGATTGTCTTTCAATCTGTAGGAAACCCCAAAAATCCATGCGAAACCAGGTCGAAGCACCTTGTACCCTGCGCACCTGGTACCGCACCCCACGCTAGCTTCGTGCAGCCAGTGTTGCCTCGCATTCGTAAGAAACGCACATGTCGACAGGGCGTCAAGAGAAACAAACAAAATCAAAACTGCAAATTGATTATAATTTAATTTGCTACACGATTTATTGGTAATTTAAATAATGTTTTTCGTGACAAACATTTGAAGTTGTAACTAAATATTATTAAATAATGTTTTCTTTAAGTATAGCTTATTAAAGTATTTATGCACGTATGTCTTATTTGTAAAATATTTAGACTAAATTATTAAAACATCTTTGTTTGTTACTTTTTTAAATTTTTATTAAAACTTAATTTAAACTATCGATATTCGTATTTCACATCCCTAGTATACCCACCAGACTTCCCTACTGCAGTGCGGCACAGGGTGCATAAGCCTTGTATTTTGAATATAGCTATAATTTTAATACTAAACAAGTTATTCACAAACGCCTTCAGGTGTATGTCAATAAATGCATTATTATTAATATTCAAAGAAAAAAAACACAATATCTATTAACATGAAGCCAAAAATAAAATTAATATATCTTAAATATTACAAGGTCTTTAAGCCTTGTGCCGCCACAATGTAAGTTTTAATACCAGGTTTACTGACCTTGTACCGAAGGAATGGAAAGTATTAGAAAGTTACTGCCGCAGCGAAGGTGTTAATGAGTTTTACTATTGTTTAAAAGACTATTTTTTGTTTCAGGACATCGACTATGAAGGCTTCCGGTGGTTTCTGGACACCTTCCTCGAGGTGTCCACTCCTGATGAGCTCACCAGGTCAGTATCAATCAAAATCACTATGTAGTTTTACATACAGGGTGTCCCACAATGGGTAAATCAAACTGCTACCCCTAGCTACCTCCCCAGGTAGTTCTACTAATGAAGTTTACTATTTAGTAGAGCTACCTCCCCTAGCAGTTTGATTCACCCATTCTGGGACATCCTGTATAAACTATGTTGGGTTTCTGGGGTAATTTATTTCCTTTTTACAACAGCTGCCCTTTCCTACTTACCTCTTCAAAAACTTACTAAACTATTTCGAAAACCCAACTTTAGAAAACAACACAATATCTACAACTTTCAAATCATATTCAGAATATTCTGTATTTTTGATTGATCAAACGCTTGCGCGTTTTAAATGTGTACAGCGCCATCTATAGGCAACATTGTGTAATACAGTGCATATTACAAAATGTTCAAACATATACAACGCCATCTATTGGCGAGTTGTGTAATTAACTTCTTTGTCATCTGCTTCCCAATGCTTCCAGACACCTATTCCTGTCGTTCGTGCGTCGCAATCCGCGCGGTTCAAACATATTCAACGCCATCTATTGGCGAGTTATGTAATTAACTTCTTTGTCATTTGCTCCCTACTGCTTCCAGACACCTATTCCTGTCATTAGTGCGTCGCGATCCGCGGGGTTCAAACATATACAACGCCATCTATTGGCAGTTGTGTAATTAACTTCTTTGCTAACTGCTCCCCAATGCTTCCAGACACCTATTCCTGTCGTTCATGAGGCGCAATCCGCGCGATCAAAACATATACAACGCCATCTATTGGCAACATTGTGTAATACATTGTAACTGCTCCCCAATGCTTCCAGACACCTATTCCTTTCGTTCGTGCGCCGCGACCGGCGCCCGGCGCTGCGTGAGATGGCGGCGGCGAGCTCGGCCGCCGCGTGCGCCGCTGTCACGGCCCATGCTGACCATCAGGTAAGACTATGTGTATTCCAGTTGCTAGTGCACTGCATTGAGACCTCTTGATAAAGCCACATCACTTGACTAGTAGCGTATGTATGTACTATCGGCCACAGTGTTAACTATCCATTTCCTTAAAGTTGGCGGATTTACCAGTAGGCTGAGTAGGCTGAAGTCAGGGCGGTAGACTTAACTCATAAGTTTTTAGGTGGTAAGCTAAGGTGGAAAACCTTGGGGGAGGCCTTTGTCCAGCAGTGGACGATATTTGGCTGACACGGACGAACGAACGAAGATAAGGTGAGGCTGAGGTGTAACTGTACTTTGCTGCCAGTGAATGCGGATTCTTATCCATGTTATTGTTATCATCCTTTCCAGGGCAAGCTGAGCCTGGCCTCCAAGATCCACGGCCTGGCGGAGAGGCTGCAGCAGCTGGGCAAGAGCTCTGGGGATTCCGTCGATGGCAGCGACAAAGGATCTAGGAGTAGAACTGGTAAACAATAACAGCTTTATTTCATTCAATAGTCCTAACCTCACTTACCTAGGTCCGTATTACAAAACAACGCTCAAAATTAGATTCAATCTCACGCCCGTATTCACAAAAGATGCTTTTTAAGTGAAGCAGCAAATTGAACGCACAGCTCTGTGATTGGTTCGTGCGTCCACGCGCACTGGGAGACCGTAATAGCTGACCGTAAGAGTACCTATAGTAATGTTTGTGAATACGGGCGTCTTTAATACTCCGCAATAATCTTTAATTCTCCGCAATCAAAGTAAACTGTTTACATTATGACGTTGCTGCTGTCATCATTGCTTACATGAGCGAGCAATGTGTTCCGTTTTTGGGCATATTGCTGCGACACCTGCCCCGCCCCCTTGTCACATCTTCCTTTAGTTTCTGTGATCTGTGGGTTTGACCTTGAATTTCTTCAACAGGCAGCGTCCACCCGATGTTCACCGTGACCACCCACCCTTCGTACTCCTCGCACGAGCTGTGCCTGGAGCGGCGCCACGAGACCAGTCCCAGCCACAGCCAGATGTCCAGGAACTCCAGTCGGAAGAGCAGCAACTCGCTGCGCGTCAATCAGTCCACCAAGATCGAAGGTCAGTGAGCAAAGAGGACAATGTATTGTCATTTTAGCCAATTTCAATCCGATTCTGAAAGATTCGAATCAGAAATGAGGAGATCTGTAGGAGGATTAAAGTAACATAGCCCGCAGAATTGCCAAACATAAGTTGCAAATGGACAGGGCACATAGCTCGTGGTCAGCGTTGCCAGTTTTTTTTTTTCGCCAAGTCGGGACTTTGGTACTTTTTGAGTGAAAATAGCGGGATTCTTCCGTCAAAAGCGGGACATAGTAAAAAAAACGTAAATAATCAAAGGTTTTCAAATATTTATCCTTTTATTTGACTTAAAATTACGTTTACGTGACAACAGATAGCAAAAGTAGCCATAGAAAATGTATTTTAACAAAAAAATAATATTTTAAATCAGATTTACTCTATCGTTAAATTCGTCTTTAGAATAAAAAAAGAAAAAGAAACAAAAATCGAAATAAAAAAATTATTCTTTAGAATAATATGGCGTTTCAAACAATAGCCTGGTGAAGTGAGTGTCTCTCTCCGAAAAGCGGGACAGTGCCTGTCCCGCGCGGGACATTTAAATTTGATTTAAAAATCGGGACGTCCCGCCAAAATCGGGACGTCTGGCAACGCTGCTCGTGGTACTGATGGCCGTTGGGGCAGAAGACTTTTCGAGTGCCGACCAAGAGGAGAATCCGTAAGGACCTACATTGAGTCCACAGAGGGAGGCCTTGGGGGATGCCTTTGTTTAGCAGACTAGCAGTGATCGTCTTTTAAAACTGAAGATTCTCTCAAAGACCGCCAATAGCACGAATCGACAATCTGGTGAGTCTCGGGAAGTATCTATATGCTGGTCACGTAAGACCGGTCGTTGCAAAAATCCTTGGGAGACCCCTTAGTTCAGAATCCAAATAGTACGAACATCTTTCATTAAAATACACTGGTAAGTATGGATCAAAGACCTTGCTCTTCTAATGAGGGTCGCCTCATCCTCGCACGAGCTGTGCCTGGAGCGGCGCCATGAGACCTGTCCCAGCCACAGCCAGATGTCCAGGAACTCCAGTCGGAAGAGCAGCAACTCGCTGCGCGTCAACCAGTCCAATAAGATCGAAAGTCAGTTGTCAAGAAGACATGGCAAGGGTACAATGTTTGTCAATGTCATTTCAGCAAATGGCTGTCCGCAATATTCGAATAAGGAGCATCAAATGGTACAGATGACCGAAACTGAACTGTCCCACCAAACTCAAGGAGACGCCACCATATCGTTCAACTATACATAATAGTTTCCAACATGGCAAAAATCAGAACCAGTGATCCGGTATTGACGGTGGCGCCCCGCTGTCAATGTCACGGATAGCCTATCCGGGATAGGACAGTTCAGTATAAGTATTGGGTCTTAATTTTTCATCAAATACACACTGGTAAGAATCCTCTTCAGGTTATTTAGTCTACTACAGGGGGATCTTCTCTAATTTACCAGAGGCAAATGGAGAATTCACTTCTTTTCCAATCGGCAAAGCTGGAAGTCATTGGAGGAGCAGTGAACGTTTGTAGCCGTAATGATAAATGGGGTATATGGCCTAAACTTCTTACGATGGTCAAACGACTTGAGGAGGCACGATGTTTGCTTTTGCATTCTCATTTGAACCAATTGCAGTCTACTTTTGGACATAATAAACTCATAAAAACGGGACTATTACCTCTCTTTCCCACTACTGCAAATACTGTGTAGCCAGGATCTACAGCTTGACCGCCAAGAAAAACCCAACCAGTGAAGATCAAGTTTGTCCCGGGGGAAAGTTAAACAGTCATTGGACCCGCAACGAAATTAATCAGAAGAACAAACTCCGTTGTATAAACTCATAAGGAGTGCCATGGAGAACGAAGTTTTTAAACTTACGGTTTCCATTTCAACTAAAATAGAGAAGCTATGCTGCAGCCGTGGTCATAAGCAGAATGGCGACTCGCGGCGTCCATCTTCTTCATCTTATGAAGAAAGCTGACAATCATCATTATCATCATAGGATCATTTAGTTACCCCATTATTTCATAGTTTGTTATTTTCGAGTGAATTTTTTTTTATCATTTTTTTCCAGACTTCAAGCACCTCATGCGTCGTCCGTCCACTATAGAAGTCCACACCGCGCGGGTATCCCTTAAGGATATCGTCTGCTACCTGTCCTTGCTGGAAGCTGGCAGGCCTGAAGACAAACTGGAATGTAAGTATCATCATCATCAGGTCATTTAGTCTCCATTGTAGGAGCATGATCTGAGGGCTAAGTGTGAGTTTACATCAAACGTCCACACTAGTGAGCGCTTAAAAAATTTACATTAAATGTATCACGGATTGTACAGCACCCCTAGCGGAAACTTTGAAGAACTATTCATATATTTTTTTAACGCGCTCACTAGTGAGCACGTTTGATGTAAACCTGGCCTACAATCTGGAATTACTTAGGGCCCTTTCCCACGGCATCAATCCAGTTTTGCGGGATTCAGTAAAGCAGGATCTCGCAAAACTGAACTGTCGTGTGTATAAACAAGTTGAAATTCGAATTCCAAATTCGAACGGATCGGTTTTTTGCAGGATATTGCAAACAGGGTGTTCTTGTAAATTTTAATATTAAAATTATTTAAAATACATATTAAAGGGGATTCTGCAAAAAACAGTTCCGGCATAAAACGGGATGTCTGCATGAGAATAAGCCCTTAGACGAGTTGTTCCCGTTGTACCCTGGAATTAGACGAGTTGCACCCGTTGTACCCTGGAATTAGACGAGTTGCACCCGTTGTACCCTGGAATTAGACGAGTTGCACCCGTTGTACCCTGGAATTAGACAAGTTGCACCCGTTGTACCCTGGAATTCCGCACTACTGTACCCAACTCCTTTCAATGTGAGCTAACTCAATGTATTTCACTGCCAGTCATGTTCCGTCTGTATGACACCGACGGGAACGGAGTCTTGGACACCAACGAAATGGACTGCATCGTCAACCAGATGATGACCGTCGCCGAGTACCTGGGCTGGGAGACTTCGGAATTGAGGCCTGTGAGTTTATCTTTTATCTACTTTGGCATTCACTATTTACCATTTAATAGAATGATAATAGTATATCATCTATAATATTATTATAACCATCATTGGCATTAAGCTGCGCTGTTGAACAGTAATAACGTCACCTGAACATTTCTAACGGCATGTACATCAGTAGGCTTAGGATGGAAGGATTACAAGAAGGACACTGACGTCTAAAATCATCGATTAAGAATTTATCACGGCGCGCATCCTAGACTGGCAGGGCTTCTTGTAATATTTCTCGCAGTATAAAGTGCTACTTTGGATCATACATGTATCATAGTCTGTCTGATGTGCTTATAAAAGGATTTAATTATATTGATGTAATTTTTAGATTCTGCAAGACATGATGGTGGAGATTGATTACGATGCTGATGGCACCGTCTCACTGGATGAATGGAAAAGAGGAGGGTGAGTTTGATTCTTTGATACTTACCGTTTATTAGTAAGTGGGCCCTTTTCACGGCTCTTAAACACATTCCAAATATTATTTACCCTGCCCTATTCTACCTTAGAAGTAACCACATGACCCGTACTCGTATGTACACAGGATGTCATTTTTATATCTGGTCAAACAGAAAGGTTGCTTCTTCTACTCAAATGCAACAACTCTCCTCAAAGGACCGAAATTCAAATATTTAAAAAAAATTAAGCTTTCCGTACAAATTGTCATCAGCAGTACTCTCATTTATTATGAAGACCAAATTTTTTTAAAGAATTTGATATTAGTACTGTAGGATAAGTAGTTTGTATTTGAGTAGTGCAATCCGGTAGCGTGTCAAGCCAAGTTGAAGTAACGGATCTGGGGGACAATTCCATGTGTAATATTACACGAGCCAAAACACAAACGTGTCAAATATGGCTCATAAAAATTACACCCTATATTGTTTGTTTTCTTCCAGAATGACCACAATCCCACTGCTGGTCCTATTGGGCTTGGATACGAATGTGAAAGAGGACGGGGAACATGCGTGGCGATTGAAGCATTTCAGCCGGCCGGCGTACTGCAATCTGTGTCTTAACATGCTGGTCGGGCTCGGCAAGAAAGGACTCTGTTGTATATGTGAGTAGAGCTCATTTTGATTTGCACCTTTAGAATCTATGGGTTCTGTCTTTATTTTGCTAAGGCTTAGTAGATGTAATAAGATTGAACTGTCGATCACAAACTTGCTTGACAAAATGCACTGTATTTAATATGTGGCTATGCTAGTGTATGTTCATGTTCCCTAACTAGACTGCATCTCACTTAACAGTGCGATTGCGGTTAAATACCTGTCTTGTTATGCATAAAAAAAAAATTCGAACTCTTCGATGTTCTTCTGTTTAATTTCGTTGCGGGTCCTATGAAAGTTTAATTTTCCACCGGGACAAACTTGGCCTTCACTGGTTGGGTTTTTATTGGCGGTTAAGCTGTAGATTAATATTGCTGTGGCTACGGTATCCTTCCGTTTGGCCAAATTACTTTTCGCCAAATTTCACTTCGCAAACAACTTATCGCCAAAGTTTCATTTCCCAAATGAACTTTTAGCAACTGTTCTTTTCGCAACTATTTCATTTCGTCAAATTATCATTTGGTAAAATTTTACTTGGCAAATGTTTATATAGCAAATGTTTTATTTTGCCAAATATTATATCCCAAATAATTTGTTTGGTCAAATTGACACTTCACATAACTACCCACCGTTACCCACAAATCAAAGCATAAGGCACATGATCATGGTTTTCACAAGAATTTTATGTAACACAAAGAGATTTCAGAAAATGGTATGGTTGCAAAAAGTAGGTATTGCAGAAAATAGTAGGTTAGGTTAAAGAACAGTGACCCTTAATGCGCGAAGGCGAGCGAAGCGTGCCGCGGCAGCGGCCGCCGAGTGCTAGAATCACCTCTATTGTGAATGAATCATTTGGAAATTTCGATAAAGAGAATGAAATAAGAAAATTAATTAAGAACAAATTTTATATTAACTACCCACTAAATAAAATAATAACCACAAGCTAATTTGTATGCATTCTATGCACCAATCAAATTATTTTGTAAATAGTTTATCGTGAAATATTTTTGCCAAATGAAACATTTGGCAATACATACTTTGCCAAACAATAATTTGCTAAACAATGATATGCCGAAAACGACATTTGCGAATTAAAAGTTTGCAATAAGTTGCTTTGCCAAATGAGAATTTGCCAAATAAAAATTTGCGAAACGTTGTTTGCGATGTGATAATTTGGGAAACGTTTTTTGGCCAAACATTAGTAATCCCTGTGGCTACACATGAGTTGCAGCGGTGTAGTGGGAACGGAAGGTGGGAATAGTCCAGTAGATAAAACCTGATAGTTTCACTCCGGTTAAAATGTAATAAAGTGGAAAAAAACATATCCTAAACTCGATTTCTAGTCCAGATTTTTCTAGAAAATATTTGTTTTCCAGTCTGCAAGTTCACAGTGCACGAGCGCTGCGTGCAACGCGCGCCGGCGTCGTGCATCGCGACATATTCCAAGTCGAAGCGCGCGTCTGCTGCGCTAGCGCATCATTGGGTCGAAGGTAGGTGTAGAATATCTTTCAAATTATAGCCACAGACTTTAAACTACTTGTCAAGTATCAAATAACTAAGAAAGACTTCTGTTTTATCTCATCTTATTTAGTCTCACTCATTACGTCTCATTTCCTCTCATCTGGTTTCGTCTTTTTTTAACGTCGGGAAATGCTTTGCGCGTACCAAGTAGTCGATGGGGACGGCCTGTGGGTTATTTGGGACACTCCGTCTGATTACTAAAGGCGGGGCCTACCCACTACTAAAATCCGATGATTTCCACCGGAGTCCAATGAAATGGTGCCGCGAGTTATTGTCCTAGCTCGGACATTCGTCCGAAGCCTGAGCTTTGAGGGAACCTCCAATCCCCTCCAGTTGTTTTTATAGAGGTTTTCATGTTATCTCGTCTCATATCACAATCATCACATCTCGTCCCACCTCGCCTCAGCTCGACTCATCATCATCTCAACTTATATCGATTCCGGTATTTAAAAATAAGAAAATATATTTTTTCAGGTAACTGCCACGGAAAATGCGCGCGGTGTCGAAAAAAGATAAAAGGGTACAACGGCATCACAGGCCTACACTGTCGGTGGTGTCACATCACTGTAAGTTTCACTTATAACTTGTGCTAAGACCAAAAAATAACCGTTGAAAGTTCATACTAGATGAAATACCTAACAGTAAAAATGACCAAAAACAGCAATAAAAGTCAAGAGTACTTTAACCTAAGAGTACTCCTTTTAGTAAAAAAAAGTAGTAAAAAAATTATTAATCATGGTTATCCAGAAGAAAGATTTTCAGTGAGTAAAATTCGCTGAACACAATTTTTCAATTTTTAGAGTCCCCGCAGACTGTGGAATTTTTGTCGACCGATAATAGTTAGTTCTAATTTGTATACTATTGGCAGATACCAAATCGATATAATGTGTGTATTATATTTTTTCATACTGATTAAAAGCCTTACCACACTATCGGCAACAAAAAGTCTGTATAATAAACTGCGGGGTGTAACTGTTTTTAGTATCGGTTTTTTTTTATCCACAACGAGGAAGCTCTTGGCCTATATCTCACCTGATGGTAAGTGATGATCAGGCCGAAGGTGGAAGCTAGCTTTACCCGGAATCCTCAACCACGGAGGAACTGGCTTTCTTACCTCTAACTGATCGAACACAACAATTCTGCTAACATTGTTGTTATGGCGACAGACTTAGGTAAGATGGTGGTAACTAGCGAGGCGGACTTAGAATAAGCCCTACCATCAACCAAACTGAACAGAAAAATCTGCCCCCACTGGGAATTGAATCCGGGACCTCTGCGTCTGAAGCAGATGGTCATACCACTAGACCACAGAGGCGGTTTTCAACCGACTTCAAAAAAAGGAGGAGGTTCTCAATTCGACCCGTATGTTTTTTTTAGTTGTTTATAAAAACTCATAAAACTCATTTATTTCTGTAAATAGGCTTAAAAAAAGCACTTTTACACGTCCCAGTATTAACCCTACCACNTAAAACTCATTAAAACTCATTTATTTCTGTAAATAGGCTTAAAAAAAGCACTTTTACACGTCCCAGTATTAACCCTACCACTGCTTCAGGACAATAAATGGGCCAGTGCTGAGAAGAAGCAGCGCAAGAAACTCAGTCACTATTGTCAGCCTCTTTTTCAAAGGTTTACATGCTTTAAAATGTACAAAGTTATAAATATTTATGCGAGCTAGGCAGTAAAGTATCCCAAACATTTTTATCTTTTAAATAATCATCGACTTTATAGTAGCCCTTTTTCATTAAGGTACTTTTAATATGTGCTTTGAATTTATGAATGGGTAGTTCTACAACAGTTTGTGGTAATTTATTAAAGAATTTAATACATTTTCCCATAAATGAATTACCAATCTTATGCAATCTGAAATTTGGAACGGCAAGTTTATTTTTGTTTCTTGTATTAAAGTTATGCAAATCGCTCTTTTTCGTGAATTGCTCTATATTTTTGCGGACATATAAAAGGTTTTCATAAATGAACTGTGAAGCTACTGTCAGTATGTTAATTTACTGTCAGTATGTTAATATGTTATTTACAGCTGCACAACCGCTGCGTGGGTTCAGCGGGCGGCACGTGCCAGCTAGGGCGGCACGCGCGCCACATCCTGCCGCCCACCGCCATCCGCCCACTAGTGTTGGACCGCCAGCGATCGCTACCGCATCACGCGCCGCACACGCAGGTACAAATAGCACGTGCGGGTACAGTAGCATACGTGGGTACAGTAGCAAATCACCCATATACACAGGTACACTCTGCAAACTCGGGTACATTATAAATAAATAACTCGAAAAAATGTAACTGCCTAAGGCGGGAAACCAACCCACGACCTTAACGGACCTTTCGCTTAACGGACGAGCTACTTAGGCTAGCTCTTCCATCTGAGCTACTTAGACACTGAATGAACCAGTCCATTTACAAGTGTAATACTTACGCTGTTACGGCCCAACAACAACGCGGTGGTTGGAAGTACCATCATACATCCAACAAATATTTGACTGTCAGTTATGATAAACCAGCTCATTCAATAGTCATTAAAATTTCTTAGCGTTTAGAGTCGCTCAAACTAAATTATAAATAACTGAAAAAATCGAACTGCCTAAGGCGGAATACACCCCACCTCTCGACACGCTCATTTATGAATCAAAAAGCTGTAATACCATAAATGAATCAACTATCTCTTTCCAGAAATCAATCCCCACCTCAATATCGCTGCCTATCTCCATCTCAGCACCTCCAGAAGAGAAGAAAGAAGAGAAAAAAGAACACCGAGCCCCGCCCATTTCGTTCCAAATCACGCCGCCAGATGGCAGCTGTCCTTTACTGGTTTTCATCAACCCCAAGTCAGGGGGACGGCAAGGGTCCAGGGTACTAAGGAAGCTGCAGTACATTCTGAACCCTAGGCAGGTCCATGACATCGCTAAAGGAGGCCCTATGCAGGGTAAGTTGCCAACATAGATTCATCATCATTTCAGCCACAGGTAGTGTTGCCGAATCTGAAAAAGCCTTATCTATCGATTGGCCTATTGATAGTATCGATACTGTGATACTATCGATACTATCGATAGCTCAAAACGAGGCAATACTATTGAATATGTGCAATACTATCGATACTATCGATAGTATTGTTGCTCGTGAAGAATAAACTATCGATAGTATCGATAGTATTGTCGCTTTTGAATAAAAAGCTACCCAAATATTGTAAAAGATACTATTGTAAAACAATCGATAGTCTAGCTAGAACAATCGATTGTATCGATACTATCGATAGTTTATTCTTCATGAGCAACAATACTATCGATAGTATCGATAGTATTGCACATATTCAATAGTATTGCCTCGTTTTGAGCTATCGATAGTATCGACAGTAGTATCGATACTATCGATAGTCGTCTATCGATCGGCAACACTAGCCACAGGACGTCCACTGCTGAACATAGGCCTCCCCCTCCCTCTTGCAACATAGATACGAGTACGCGAAGATTATAGTTTTATTGTACCTATGTATTATGCCTGAAAGAACAAAATGCTAAGGTCTAGTTAACAATTTTATGGGACAAGGCTATTCTTGTTCAATAGAGTTCTACGGGACTATACCAATCTTTCGTTCGTATAATCCTACGGGACTATTCCCACCTGTCATTTCCACCGCTGCAACTCCTGTGTAGCCAGGATCTACAGCTAGCTAGCCGCAGCTTGACCGCCAATAACCCAACCAGTAAAGTTTGTCCCGAGGGGAAGTCAAAGTCAAAATTTCTTTATTTGCATAGACTATTATATAGTGCTTACGAATCGTCAAATATTTTGCTCTTAAGGAGCCTCTACATGTCTCATAATCTTTTTATTATTTCAGTTAAACTGTTTCTTTTGAAGTTAAACTGTGATTCGACCCGCAATGAAATTAATCAGAAGAACGAAGGAGTTCGAAGTTAGGGTTCGACTTCCTTCCAGGCAAAGCGGATGATCTTATTACCTAAAGTTTTAAGTCGAAAACCTTGGTTGCAGGTCTCCAGATGTTCAAAGACGTGAAAAGCTACCGCGTTATTTGCTGCGGTGGTGATGGCACCGTCGGTTGGGTGCTAGAGACTATGGGTGAGTTTCATCATCATCATCATCATTTCAGCCACAGGACGTCCACTGCTGAACATAAGCCTCCCCCAATGACTTCCACATCGCACGGTTGGTAGCGGCCTGCATCCAGCGCCTTCCTGCTACTATCAGGTCGTCGGGTGATTTTACTCCTTCTTTCCAAGAAAAAATATTGTGTTACCACCAATATGGTGCGAGGTTCTGGTAAAGAAGATCAATCCCACTCTTATTTTGGATGTCGTAAGAGGCGAGTAAAAAGACTAAGGGATAAAACGTGAACATCAGGCCTCCCCAACCCGTCTGGCCAGCGTGGGGAGTGTAGGCCAAATCCTCCATTTGCCTCTGGTAAAGTAGAGGGTCATACTCCTGCAGTGGAGACTGAATTACCTGAAGATTATGGTGTCACTCCCAACCAGGGGGATCATCACCATTCCTGATGGTTATTAAAATTTTTCTGACGTTAAGAGTCGCGTCTCGATCTTATCTAAAAAGTAAGTAAAAAAAAGTAAAAGTATTTTATTTGCCAGCAAAAAATTTACAGTCTGTTTATCTAGCGGCTGCTGCACTAAGCTGTGCTTGTGTCGCGGCAGCCTTAAGGCCGGGTAACAGAGAAAATGGCGAAAATGAGGTTTTCATTTTTCATTTTTGAGGTACTAAACAGTAAAATAAAAGGCTAAGATTTTTTTTGGGCATAGTTGAGGATATTTTCTAGGGCTATTAACGGATGGAAACACGATTTGATGAAGTTGACTCGATAGAATAAATTCCCAAAGTTGCCTCTATTCGTTTTCTAATAATGGTTTTATTTTTAAAATAAGCGATTTGAGATTCTGAATCTTTTACTAAACTAAAGTTCAGAAATAACTTGAGGGCTTTTAACGGATGAAATTTTTATATTGCGTCTTATTTAGTTACTATGTTAAAAAATGTGGAAAAAGTTTCAAATTACCTATCTATAATCTAATATTATAAAGAGGTAAAGTTTGTGTGTTTGTATATTTGTTAATAAATTGTAAGGGGTAATCTCGGGATCTACTGAACTGATTTTAAAAAATCTTTCACCAATAGAAAGCCACATTATATCTGAGTGTAATAAGTTATATAAAAACCAAAAACTTCCACGCGGGCGAAGCGGCGGGCGGAAAGCTAGTTTATTTATAATTATGTAAGAGCATAATTATTAAAGTCGAAGTCAAACATTCTTTATTTGTGTGGACCTATATTAACGAGAGATTACAAGAGATTACAAGGCGTCAAATATTTCAAGAAAAAAATTAAAAACTATTATAAAGCTAAATTTTGCTCTCATGGAGCCTTTACCTACTCTGACAAACTAAGACTTAGAGAAGACACTAATAATAAAACTATTTAACTGTCCTGCAATGAAAAGCTTGATCGGGTACAACACCTCAAGTTATTTCAGAACTTGATATTTATTGTTAGTCAAACATAACTACGCTATTATAACTTCAAAATATGATTTACTAAAAAAATTTCAAAATCCTTTGGTAAAGTTCTATACAACTTGGTGTGGTACAATTTAGCCGACTAGGTGATAGTGCTTTTAAAAAATCGGTAAAAAATATAGCTCATAAATACGGAAAAATGTTTCAAATAATTGTAATCCACACTAATTTACGCTTCTAAATAATATACTAGAAACACCCTGTGGTTAAATTTAACAAAATTACAAACTAAACATGTATTGTCAAAAGTTACTTGAAAACAATGAAAAAATACTTTTCAAAATAAAACACACGTGTTTGTTGTCACGGCAAAAAACACATGGCCGATATTAATTTATTTTAGTTGTGTATCGCTGAGTGTTGCAATTACAGACATTCAATAAATACTTTACGAAATATGAGGGTGGTACAATTTACCCGGCGGTACAATATACCGAACTCTCCCCTATTTTATATTTATTCGATTCTAGAATATATTCCCAAAAAGTCTGAAAGGTGTTTTAATTTGTATCACTTGGATATGATTTCTATTAGAAAGTGTTGTGAGTGTGACGCTTGAAGGGAAGGAAGTCAACCTAACCTAACCAACTGCGTATTTCTATACTGTGTAGCTGGAAATTGTGGCGGGAGCTCTTTGACGCGCTGTTTTCGGCGAAGAATTGCGCGCGCAGATTTTGACAGCGCGAAATACCTACTTTAGAAGAAATACCAAGCCTTAAGTAACACAGGTTAACAATGTTGATAAAATATAGTGAGGACACACGATACATGGCAATTAACAGTTATTAAAGAATATTTTTAACTTAGACTAAACAAAACTAAACAAAAAGTAACTGAGGTAGTGTGTGTAATGTGTGTGTGTGTGTCTCTCAATATATCTACATCTACCTTAGGCAGTTCGATTTTTTCAAGTTATTTTAACAATCATTCTTGATATTTTGAGGATCCATTGGAAGACATAAAGGACGAAGCACACTTATCAATCCGCAAACGGATCATTAGCTAACTCAAGGCGGTCAGTATTCTTTGTATAATCCGTACTGCAACGCACACTTATCCGCACCGTAACGTAAACGCCTCGTCTCCCAGCGAAAGGCGATAAGTACGGTGTTAATCTGTGTTTGGGTTGATAAGTGTGCTATGGCCTTAACTTTCGCACATTTTGAAAAGTGTAGTGTAGTCTCGAATAGAAGTACAAAATTCTCAAAACCACCTTTGTGGTCTAGTGGTAAGATCACCTGCTTCAGACGCAGAGGTCCCGGGTTCGATTCCCAGTGGGGGCAGATTTTTCTGTCCGTTTTGTGTGGTGGTAGGGCTTGTTCTAAGTCCGCCTGGCTAGCTACCAATCGCCATAAAAACAATGTTAACAGCATTATTGTGTTTCGGCAGTTAGAGGTAAGATTGCCAGTTCCTCCGTGGTTGAGGATTCCGGGTGAAGCTCGCTTCTACCTTCGGCCTGATCGTCACTTACCATCAGTTGAGATACAGGCCAAGAGCTTCTTCGTTGTGGATAACAAAAACATATTGGTTGCTCTTAGGAGCCAACTTTTGACGAAATGCACCCAAAGTATAGCCGTGGCATTAACTACCGAGTCGAGTATTGAAATTTGGACTCTTTTTCGTTACAGATAAGGTTCAGATGGAAACGCAGCCTGCAGTGGGGGTGATCCCCTTAGGTACGGGGAACGATTTGGCGCGATGTCTGCGGTGGGGTGGGGGGTAAGTTAACTTAATTACCAAAAAAAATTAAAGGATCCAGTCTTATTTTTACAAAAAAAATCTTACATTACAAAATAATATCTTATTTACAATCTTATTTTTACAAAACATGTAACCAGTAATGCGCAAAACTGGACTTCCGTGTGAACACGGTGTGCGTTTGGAAGTCTAAATTCGAACGGATCGGTTATTAGCACATGTGCCATCTCGTTTTTTGCACGGACTGTTTTTTGTAGGATTCCGTTTAGCAGTAGGTATACGTGTTATAATAAACGTTTATACATGACACCCGTGGGAACAAGCCTATCGAAAGCCGTCAACGGGATCCTGCATAAAAAAAATCTTGCAAAAAACGGAATGTCTCCTTTGGAAAGAGCCCTTAGATTTTCATTCAAAATTTTAGAAATGTATTACGTCATCATAAAAGTATAATGATAAAGCTCTTACATAATTTGTTGTTACATTTAGGTATGAAGGAGAGTCGATCCACAAGATATTAGACAAGATCGCTCACGCAAGCACCGTCATGATGGACCGATGGCAGATTGACGTGGAAAATACTGCGATGGAGGTAAAAGATCTTTCACCTAAATATAAAATGATAATGATATTAAAATTCATTCATAGTGTAAAGTCTGAATTCTGTTATTTTTGTTTCTTTTTCATATATATTTTTTAATTGACAATAAAATTATGATACTTAACTAGTCTAATACTTTACTTTTCTTTTTTGGACTATTTTACTATATTAAGTTCCACCTGATCAGTGATCAGTTACATAACGTACAACTGAACAGCAAAAATGACAACTGATCACTGATCAGTAACTGAAATCTGCAGTGATCAGTTAGGTACTCCAAATTGTGTAAAATTACTATGTTTGAACCAAATAAACAATTTTTCTTTCTTTCTTTTTCTTGTGTTTAGTTTCTTTTCATCGTTTTAAAACGTGGACTTTCGTTTATTAGTATTCGTTTGTTCAATCCAAATATTTTCTTTTCAGTGCGATCTACCACAGCTGCCACAGTCCGTCTCTCACCCGACCACGGTTCCGTACAACATTATTAATAACTACTTTTCTATAGGAGTGGTAAGTCTTTTTAATTTTATCTATAATTTCTATAAAATTTAATACTAATTCAATATTATAAGCGGTGGTCATAGCACACTTATAAACTCGGAAAGGCATTAAAACCGTACAGCCTTTCTCCGCGAGGCGAGGCGTTTACGTTACGGTGCGGATAAGTGTGCGTTGCTGTACGGAGTTTCATACAAATAATACTGACCGCCTCGAGTTGATACGGTTACGATCCGTTTCCGGGTTCTATAGGTGTGCTTCGTCCTTCAATCGCCGTTGTAAAGTGGTTTCTGAGTTTCTAGTACTTACTTGTATTATAGCAGTATCATGGAGTATAATATAATATAGTATACATGGAGTATTATAGTAAACATGGGGACAGGCCCCCTCTGCGTGAAACGACGATCTGGTGAAGGTCGCGGGAGATGATTGAATGCGGGTGACGCAAGACCGGTCGTTGTGGAAATCCTTGGGGGAGGCCTTTGTCCAGCAGTGGACGTCTTATGGCTAAAATTATGATAGGTTTGTTGTCGACACGACAAAAAGAAAATTATGATGATGATGATTTTATTTATTCTGTTTAGGACGCGGCAATATGCGTGAAGTTCCACACCGAGCGGGAACGGAATCCGGACAAGTTCAGCTCCCGCATGAAGAACAAGCTGTGGTACTTCGAGTATGCTACGTCAGAGCAGTTTGCTGCTAGCTGCAAGAACTTGCACGAGCACATTGATATTGAGGTGAGTTTGTAGCTGATTCTTCTGAAGGTCCTTTCCCACCGCAATCCAGTTTTGCGGGATGCTGCATTAATCCTTCAAGGCCAACGGCTTTTTACGGTACATGTGAACAAAATCCTGCAAAATGACCTCGTGGGAGAGAGCCCTTACAGAAACTAGTCAAGGTTATGTTTGAGAAGTCATTTTCGTCGAGATATTGGTAAAGATGCACAAAAATTAAGTATGGGAGTTCTGTGTGCTATCAGTTCAATTTATTCGACTAACTGTGCTTTAATAAAACTGTTAACCATGCAGGAAAAAGATGTAAGGATCTAAAAGAGGATACAAAACCCTCAATTAGATTCACACTTCGCCTGTATTTATTTCAGTTTGAATAAACAAAATTATTCTTTTCAGTGTGACGGCTCATCGCTGGAACTCAACAAAGGGCCGGCTCTGCAAGGGGTGGCACTTCTGAATATACCATACGCGCACGGGGGGTCCAATCTATGGGGGGCCAGCGGGGCCCATCGGCGGGGGCGCTTCCCTAACGCACAGCAAGGTAACATACGGGACTATTCCCACCTCTCGCTCCCACCGCTGCAACTCCTGTGTAGCCAGGATCTACAGCTTGACCGCCAATAATAACCAGTGAAGGTCAAGTTTGTCCCGGGGGAAAGTTAAACTGTCATTGGACCCGCAACGAAATTAATTAGAAGAACATAGGAGGAGGAGTTCGAAGTGACGGTTCGACTTCCCTCCGGTGCAAAGTGGATGACAGATGACAACATCATCAACCTTTATGTCAGGCAGCAATGTTTTTATCCACAACGGAGAAGTTCTAAGCCTGCATCTCACCTGATGGAAAATGTGTTATTCTAATGTTTTTGTAATGATCAGGTCGAAGATGGAAGCGACTTTCACTTTAGTTAACTTACCTCTAACTGTCGAAACGTAACAATAATATTGTTATGGCGACAGATATTGGTAAGATAGGGATTCCTAGTCTAGACCACAGAGGCAATTCAACAAATAATAAATCCAGTCTATCAGTAAATAATAACTAGTAAGCCTCTTTATAGGAGCGTCATTGACGAATTTATGTTTTTCAGATATTGGGGACAAGCTGATCGAAGTCATAGGTCTAGAGAACTGTCTACACATGGGACAAGTGCGGACAGGTAAGTGCGACTGTTCCGTACAATTAACCAACTGACGCGTGATCAGTATAATCAGATTAGTAATGATCGTACGTGATATTACAACAACTGTTCGGTACGATTGATCAACTGATGCGTGATCAGTATGATCTGGTCAGTAATGATCAGACGTGATATTACAACAACTGTTCCGTACAATTTTATCTGACGCGTGATCAGTATAATCAGATCAGTAGGTAATTTGATCAACTGACGCGTGATCAGTATAATCAGTAATGATCATACGTGACATTACAACAACTGTTCCGTAAAATTATGTGTCTTATATGGTAACTCTATGTGTGTTATAAAATGCTGTTTGTTTACCTAACAATAAAATTAATAAATTGATCAGTTGACGCGTGATCTGTATAATCAGATCAGTACCTAATGATCATACGTGACATTACAACAATAACTGTTCAGTACAATTGATCAGCTGACGCGTGATCAGTAGGTATTAGGTAGGTGCCTATTGTTAGTTATTCGAGAAATTTAATAAAAGCCCCAAAATGCCTTAAATACAGGGTGATTTTGTAATCAGTATCAGTCAATACATAGGTTTTTCTTTTACTTATAATTTAGGTCTACGTGCATCGGGTCGGCGACTGGCCCAGTGTAGTTCTATCACCATCACTACCAAGAGGACATTCCCCATGCAAATCGACGGGGAGCCGTGGATGCAGCCGCCGAGCAAGGTTAGTATTACTTTTTAAGAACCAAAGTGGTTTCAAACTAAGATCGGTAGCGATAAAATTTTAATATTTAGTCTGTCAGACAGATATAAAAAAAATATTGAACACGTATTTTTTCTTTCTTTTTTTTTTAATTGAAATGTCGTTTATCGTTACTATTTTGTACAAAAATTCGAACGGGCAAAAATTGTTTAACTTATTGTTTAACTTGTTTAATCCCGTGTTTGAACACGGGAGTTTGGAAATTAGATTTCTAGAATCCTTTATTTAAAGCTGTATCTTTGTCAAATAGGGTAACACCGCCTGTTCGCGTCCTCTCGTTTTTAAAAACAGTTTTCAAAAAAGTCATTCGTTGTTAAGAAGTTTTAAATACGCTTGAATAGAGTGGTGGACGTGAACAGGCGACCTTATAATCTAGGTGTTTAGTGATTTTTTCCATTCTTCTACAGATAACGATAACCCACAAAAACCAAGTACCAATGCTGATGGGACCAGCCCCAGAGAAAGGCAGGGGATTTTTCAAGCTCTTCACACACTGCTAACCGTCTCTTTTACACCGCGAAAATTTACAAAATACTCTGAGATTTTTATCTACCCTCGGATACAAATTATACTAATACTAATTATGTATAACGGGCGTCTGTTGTTAGTCGTTGTTGTAGGTACTTAAGTATCGTAAAAGTAAGTGATGCAGATGAATTGCTTTACAATAGCAAAACTAAAAGGTCGAAGCACACTTATCAACCCGGAAACGGGTCGTAACCGTATCAACTCGAGGCGGTCAGTATACTCTGCAACTTCGTACTGCAACGCACACTTATCCGCACCGTAAAGTAAACGCCTCGCCGTAAATAATATATTTTGATGGTCTAAAAAAAGAGGATTATTAAAGATCTTGAAACATATTTGGGGCTAAGCCCAGTAACTGCACTTTCTCATAAGATATTCAATTTAGAAAGAAATGTTCACTTTCTTAAGCCTTTAACGGGCATAAAAAGTCCAAATTTTTCATTGTTTTTGGACCTTCAGGCAATGGAATAAAGTTCAAAATATGGTGGGAACTATATTACCACTGCCGTATAAAGGGACTCCTGATCAGCTGAGAATAAATATCTACATATTAATAATGGAGATCACCAGTCCATTAAATTACTATTGATCCATATAAAAAGTAAGTAAAAAAAAATGAAAAGTAAAAACTAGTTTTGTATAAAAACCCTGTTACGCTATTCGACACTGCCTGTCGTTGTAATGTAACAATAATATTATCTAGGAATTGATGAATATTCTATGAAAAAATCTGCAACCGAACCTGATTTTGAGATTGAGAATCTCTCAAACGAATATAACTTTTTATAATAAAACTGTCAAACGTTGCGTCTACCCAATATCTGAAAATCATAATATTTTTAAACGTTTAGATATAAAATATAATATATTTAAAATGTGTATCATAACATAAATGTTCCTTAACGTGTAAGTATTTTATTTATTTATTTCATTAATAACATTTTAGATATGTACAAATATTTGCCATTTTAGATCGTGCTTTTGCGACATTAGTGATTCTACAACGTGTCCCAAAATTCAAGGATAAGCCGGCGCCGCAGGGTGGACATAGTCATGACTGCTTTAGGAAAAATAAGAAAAAAAATCTATCTCAATTATTTTTTAAGTTACACAATAAATTATGAAATTCGTCGAAAATTGACACCCCTTATGATATTTTACATTACCACGACTACAATTTTTCAAATACTTCAGTTTTTTTGTTTGTATCGGCAACTTAAGTAGTGCTGCTGTCCACCCCAATTCTTAAAACCCTCAGAATCCTTGCAGTTTTTACACAAAAGTTAATCAAAATATGATATTTCCTTAAAATTTTGAACGATTTTTACTTACACTCCACTTTGACTCGTCGTTTTGTAAAAAAACAGTATGAACACTACTGCGGCAAGTTTTTTATAAAGTTGACGCAACTATCCAAGATTCCGAAATGGTATAATACTCTAAGAAAACTAGTCGCAAAAAAGATATGCGTACCATTTTTACAAGCACTTCGCTTGTTAGTTAGTATGGGATAAATCTTGCAACTGAATTTAAAACCAGTTCTCCTTAACCAATTGAGCTGAAATTTGGTATACTTGTGTAAGTACGATGACAATGCAATATTATGGTACCATTGAGCTGGATGGAGTATGGAGGTGGCCATAGGAACTCTTAACGAAACGGCGGAATTACATCTAGTTTGGGTTCGTTGGACTTGTCTTTTCGAGCACTTTAGTGCTAGACGATGTTCAGGGTCCTGATGATGAAGTCAAGAGGTGGCAGGAGCTGGCCATAGGAACTCCTAAACGAAACGGCGGAAGCTTATCGAGTTTGGGTTCGTTGGATTTGTCTTTTCGAGCACTTTAGTGCTAGATGATGTCCAGGGTCCTGATGATGAAGTCAATTATAATTTTCAAACGAAGTCAAGCTTGTTTTTAAATAAGTTTTTTTTATTACAACTTTATTTTAAGCTTTTTAGTTGTTTCTCAATCTCATGGCCTAAGTGCTCGGGAAGACAAATCCAACGAACCCAAACTCGATAAGCTTCCGCCGTTTCGTTTAGGAGTTCCTATGGCCAGCTCCTGCCACCTCTTGACTTCATCATCAGGACCCTGAACATCATCTAGCACTAAAGTGCTCGAAAAGACAAGTCCAACGAACCCAAACTAGATGTAATGCCGCCGTTTCGTTAAGAGTTCTTATGGTCACCTCCATACTCCATCCAGCTCAATGGTACCATAATATTGCATTGTCATCGTACTTACACAAGTATACCAAATTTCAGCTCAATTGGTTAAGGAGAACTGGTTTTAAATTCAGTTGCAAGATTTATCCCATACTAACTAACAAGCGAAGTGCTTGTAAAAATGGTACGCATATCTTTTTTGCGACTAGTTTTCTTAGTGTATTATACCATTTCGGAATCTTGGATAGTTGCGTCAACTTTATAAAAAGCTTGCCGCAGTAGTGTTCATACTGTTTTTTTACAAAACGACGAGTCAAAGTGGAGTGTAAGTAAAAATCGTTCAAAATTTTAAGGAAATATCATATTTTGATTCACTTTTGTGTAAAAACTGCAAGGATTCTGAGGGTTTTAAGAATTGGGGTGGACAGCAGCACTACTTAAGTTGCCGATACAAACAAAAAAAACTGAAGTATTTGAAAAATTGTAGTCGTGGTAATGTAAAATATCATAAGGGGTGTCAATTTTCGATGAATTTCATAATTTATTGTGTAACTTAAAAAATAATTGAGATAGATTTTTTTTCTTATTTTTCCTAAAGCAGTCATGACTAGGTCCACCCTGCGGCGCCGGCTTATCCTTGAATTTTGGGACACGTTGTATATTAAATATTTTATACAACAAAGGTCTGAAGATACATCGATGCCACATCGTTTATTTTAATCTTTACAACGTAATAAACACAACAAAAAATTATTAGGTTTTTTTATTATACCTACTGATCACTGGTCAGCAACTAACTGATCAGTAAGGTACTCAGTAATAAAAAATATTGAAGTTCTAATCATTTGATTACAGAGCAGTAAATTTTTTTATTTAAATTATTTTAGTTGACACTACCAACAATTTTAGGGCAGAATAATACCACAAAATCATTGTTTAGCCCTGAAAACTTGCAAAATTCATACTGCATGCAATATCTCGGCATTTCAATATCAATCTATGAGGGAGTGTCGTTTTGACAGGTTTACGTATAAAAAATACGATACTTGGTTTGTGGTGTCAACTGTACCGATTGACTGTAAAAAAAAAACAATTTGCATTAAAGGCACAGAAATATTTACTGCCTGGTTGATTGATGAAGTAAAATATTAGCTTTCATTTAAACGTAGCAGTCAATGCAAGTTTAGTTAAAATAGTTTTTAAATGCTTGTACCAAATACCTGACGTCCATTTTGCAATTCTCGCATAGAATCATAGAATATTTAAAAATATTTTGGAAAATTTAGATGATAATGTACCTAGATGTTTGATGTATCGAAATCTGTATAGGACTTTTTAGTTATTTATCGGTTCGGATTGTTTGAATTTACTAAATTTTTCATAATTATACGATGTAAAAATAGTAATTTTAACCGCCGTAAATATAGTGTCAGAATAGTCAAAATTCACGTTAATTTTATTGTTATTGTAATATTTAATGTAAATGCAACCTTGATTGTCATGAGTGAACAATTGTTCAGAAGTCACAAGTGAACAGTTGTTCAATTGTCAGCTGCCACGAGTGAATAGTTGTTCAATTTTCAGCTGCCACGAGTGAACAGTTGTTCAAACACTTGTCACGAGTGAACAATATTTTAAGTGAGTAAACAAGGGGTATGTTTTATATCAGTGATTTTATTAGTTTACCGAAATGCGTATTTTAAATTTTAACGATGATTTTAACGAAGTATTTTAATGGAATTTTACAGGTCTAATTTTATACTCCATCGCTTTATTAATAAGGTTTCGTAATATTTATTATTAATAATGTATAATTACTATTAAATAGGCGAGTATGATTACATGTTATTTAAAATGTTTTCTATTAAGAGTAAAAGATCTGGTGAATTGAGCTGAAAGTGAGTCTCTGAAATTATTTGTGTAGTTTCAAAATTTAAATTAAACTACTTTTATTGGAATTTTTAGTCCTGGTACCTATCTATATGGTAGAACATTTCGTTAACATAAAGTTATCGATTAACGAACGATCTTAAACATTTACACCAAAAATTTTAAAAAAATCTAAGTTTTAAATTCATAGTCTTAAAATACTAGAATTGTTATTTTTTGTCAATTGTTTTTTTAAGTAATCATTTATTTAGTTATTATTTATCAAATACATAATAGTAAAAGTACAATAATTATCATAATAAAAGATTGTTGTTATTATTATTAACTTAAATTTAATTGAAATTTGAATTTTAATGAATCAGAAAGAAGCTAATAATATTATAATTATTATTATAGTTGAGTTCAATTTTCTTTAATTTAACTCTTTTAAATAAAAATGTTTAAGTAAGTATCACCTTTTATCAATGAAAGTAAATTATTGAATGTACATTATTATAGACGTTTTAAAAGCTTAGACTTCATTTGGCGGTTTCTAAGTGTATGTTTATTTAAATTAATGTATAAAATGTTATTTAGTTATATCTATCAACTATTATACTATATTAAATAAGTATTATTAAAAGTAAACAATTAGTGTTGTAAGGAAACGTGAGTGTTTAAATGTATGATAAATTTATTATTAATAATAACAATTTAAGTAAATAAACTCACCATCGCCAGATGCGAGTTCCTCTTAAACCTAAAAATTATTCTATTAAAAATGAAAAAAAAAATGACGAATGATTTAATTTTCAATCAATAAAAAATAAAATTCAGAAAATTATATCTCTAGTTTTACTGGACTCGTTTATTTTCTGTATATTTTTAATGTAATATACAATGAGGGTTCCCTTCGTATGCGAATCCGACTCTTTTCTCAATAATATTTTCATCTTCTTTCATTTTCAAATTACGAAAGCTCGCATAGTTAATTTGATCCAATAATACTTGGATTGTTATTATTAGTTACATAATGTTTATTATTATAATAATAATGTTTACTGTGTTACGTGCCACACATATTCATGTATTTATTTATGTGCAATGTTATTATTTATGTCTAGATAAAACTGTTAATTTAGATTTAATGTTATTTAAGCGTCAAATAAAAAAATATGTGGCACAAATTGATTCCGTATCTATATTCCATTTTAATTTTAAATTAAGATTTTATGTTATTGAAAAACAGAACTTAAATTGAAAGAAATAAATATCAAAATCGTGCCAACTTATCTGGAAGACGTCCCAATCCTCTCCAGCCAATTTTGTAAATATTTTTCTATTGGAATTTTAATCCATTTATAGAAAATAATAGTTTTATTAGATTATTATAAAAATAATAAAATGCCGTTCACGCCTATTGTTGAAGATTTTTTTATAATGGTACATTATAATGCTATTTATGTTTATATTTGTGTAACTATAATACGCAAAACTATGAAAAGCCTCATTGAATCAGTTCTTGGCCACTCACACCGCGGTCCGAATTATTCGTGGTGTGAAAATAAAGACTCGCAAAGGCGCGGGCCGCGCGGGTTAGCGTAGCGACAGAGACAAAAGCGACTGAGACAAGAGACCGGGATGGGACTTGACTGTAGGCAATGTAATATAAGCATCAGTGGGTCTAGACAAAGTGCAAATTATAATCGCAAACCTTTCGAAAAGTGGTCGAAATGCCCCTTTTCAACCGACTTCAAAAAAAGGAGGAGGTTCTCAATTCGACCCGTATGTTTTTTTTTTTTTTCCTATGTTTGTTACGCGATAACTCCGCCAATTATGAACCGATTTGAACAAATCTTTTTTCAGCGTATAGGTAATACCTCAAGGGTGGTCCCATTTCAATTTAATAGTAAAAAAAACAACCCCCAAGGGTGGAAAATTAGGGATGAACTTTTTTATACGCCATATCTCCGCCGATTATGAACCAATTTGAACGATTATTTTTTTGTTGAATAGGTATTATCAAAAGGGTGGTTTCATGCGAATTTGAAGAAAATATTTCACCCCCAAGGGTGGAAAATTGGGGATGAACTTTTTTATAATATACATTAAGAATATGGTCTCAATGTACTGCCTACCTTCAGTAGTAACATCAAGGTAATAATTAGTTAGCTAAAAAGCAAGAAATAAGTAAAATTTTATAAAAAAAAATAAAACCGACTCCAAAAAACCTACACTATAAAGTAGAAAAATAATTACTAATTACCTACTTATTTATTAGGACGAATTATTAATATTTATGTAGGTATACCATGATTGATACTTTTGGAGTCGGTGCAGGCAAACTTTACATGTTTCATAATCTTGGTGTAGTAATTATTTTTCTACTTTTTAGTGTAGGTTTTTTTTTGTATGGAGTTTTGACGGATTCGATTTTCGATTCGATCAAAAAGTGCGTTTTGTCTAGGGGGGCAGTTCAGAGACAGGAGACAGTGATAGAGACAGGCGACAGAGTCAAAGACAGAAGACTTAGGCTAAGAACTCACTGCGCGTTTTTCACCCGCGCCCGCGGCGGTTGTGCAATTGCGGTTTTATTTCAAAACTTACGGGAGCGGTTATTTGCGCGGTTATTCTTATGAACTCACGGCGCAATTTAAAAATCGCGCCGCGTGCTAAGTCACTGATACAAAATGGTCGCCCGCCGAGCGGGACCCGATTACAACCGCGCCCGCTGCGGGCGAAAACCACGTCGTGAGTGAGTTTTGCATTAGTTTTTACATAAACTGTATCATCATTCTACAGAAGCTGCGGGCCCGCAACCGCCGCGGGCGCGGTTTAATATCGCGCCATGAGTTCTTAGCCAAACTATGTTAAATACGCTCTTGGACTCCTGATTCTTGTACATTATTATTTTAGTAGACAGAGACAAACCTATAATAATATTTTAAAAGACAGAAACGGAAGCAGGAGACAGACCTAAATTAAGAATACCTACGCTCTTGGTCTCCCGACTCGGTCTCAATCTCTTGTTTCGGTCGTTTATTTCTATCGCGATTCGAACCTACTTGTCATTCAATATTTTTGTCTTGCCTTATTTATAATCAAAGATTATAATCTGATTACAATTTATGAAGCTTAACGCATAGTTCAAATGTTAGCCATTTTGTTTCATAGTGAAGCCTTAGATTTAGTTGTTAAGTAGAAAATATTGTTTTTACTGTAGTGATTTTTGGGTGATGATAGATTTGCGACGTGAGGGTTTTTTGTATTCCCATAATTGGGTCATTAAAAGGTCATTTAGTTTCAACTGCACGAGCACGGCCCTTTCAATTTTTCCAGAGGTAAATGAAAGATTTGACTTACACTTCCTACGCTGGCCAGACGGGTTGGGGAGGCCTGTTTTTCCTTAATAGTCCTTTAGTCGCCTCAACATCCTTAAAGAGTGAGGGTGATCCTATTCCACTCTGCTGGACCCACACGGCACAGGGTTCCAGCACTAGTGAGGGGCCTAATGGTGAACTCTCAGGACCAGTAAACGAACTAAAATTAAAGGGCTTTTCACTAGTTTTCAATAGGTACAGTCTGTCACACAGTTAAGATAAAACACGCATGCTCGAATAACCCGATATGAGCATGCTTGTTATTAACAATGTTTCGACACACATGCTACTAAGCAACTGCTCTATAGCGTGCTAGAAGCACGGAGCTTGTGTAACTGTACCTTTACTTATTAAAGTTTTGCTTACTGTCCCTTACACTCTTATTTAGGAAAAAAACAAAATAGTTTTTCAGTCGCATTTCTACGCACCCATTATTCTATTTATTATATTATAGACTTAATATTCAAAGATAATAGTGTTATGCATTTATTTAACGTTATTATAAACTGTTACCGTTTGTGTTACGTTATTATAATTGTTTTAAAAGTAAGAATAACGTTGATGCGGTGAAACCAATTAAAAATCTGTGCCAGCTTTAATAGAAAATAAGAAATTATTATTATATTACACTATTGAATATTATTGTAATAAATATATGTGCATTTGAATCTTATGGCGTCTTTTTATTTTAAACCTTTATACACACAACATAATATTATTATTAGGTACATAAGTACAAGAGTCTTTATACACATAACATACCTACATACGGGATACGGGACTTTTCCCACCTCTCGTTCCCACCGCTGCAACTCCTGTGTAGTCAGGATCTTGACCGCCGACAACCCAACCGGTGAAGGTCAAGTTTGTCCCGGGGGAAAGTTAAACTGTCATTGGACCCGCAACGAAATTAATCAGAAGAACATAGAAGTTCGAAGTTAGGGTTCGAATTCCTTCCAGTGCAAAGCGGATGACAGGGGACAAAACAAAGATAACCTTTAGTCCAAAGAGGAGGTAAGGAATGGAAAATAAATGTTTGTCTTAGGCAAAGATCGAACCCGCAACCCCTGGCATTGTACTCGTCCGGTTAACCACTACTCCAGACGGGCTTCATTTTAGAGAGAGCCTCCTATAGGATGTAGCACTCTTATCAACCAGAAAAGGGATCATAACCATATCAACTCGAGGTGGACAGTATTTTTTGCATGAAACTCCATACTGCAACGCACACTCACCGTAACGTAAACGCTTCGCCATGCGGTTGACAGCGCGCGAAAGGAGATGACAGCTTGTGACAGGCGATACGGTGTTGATCCCTTTCCGAGTTGATAAGTCTGCTATGACCTAGTTGTAGGTATTGAGCGGGTATCGAACCCGTGACCCCTGGCATTGTAGTCCGGTAACCACTAGTCCAAACAGGCTTCATTTTAGTAAGATCCTCCTAAAGTTGTATTAAGCACGTATCGCCCTTGGCATAGTATAGTAGTCTAGTTAACCACTAGTCCTACTGGAGTGGAGGCCACGTAACAGAAAGCGGAGCATAGAACGTCCACCCACAAGGTGGAACAACGACCTCATAAAGGTAGCAGGAAGGCGCTGGATGCAGGCCGCTACCAACCGGGTGATGAGGAAATCATTGGGGGAGGCCTATGTTCAGCAGTGGACGTCCTATGGCTGAAATGATGATGATGATGATGATGAACCACTACTCCAAACAGGCATCATTTTAGCAAGATCCTCCTAAATGGAATGTCGGAAGTTCATCACGATCAATAGAATTATAAATCGATAATTAAACCAACAATGCTATTGTATTCTAATGAGGTATCAAATACCGATCGTAGGCCTGGGGACAGACAAGACACTATTTATTTATGTTGGTATTTGGTAAGTACCTACTTCCAACTCGATCAAGCTCACTGCGCACCTCGCTGGAATGCGACTCTTCCTCCCACTAGCTGCACACCAGGGATGTTATGGATATCCGTAACGGTAACCGAAACTTTCGGATATCCGAGATAAAAAAATGTCCGAAACCGTAACCGAAACCGGTATAATATTATTCCTATATCCGTAACCGTATCCATATCCATAACATCCCTACTGCACACGTCTCCTCGAACGTCGATGTGACATAACGGCTGCCAGTGTGCAGTTAACTCGACTGGATTCTGTTACCACAACACAACAAGTAGGTACTTAGGTAATTACCTATGTAAATGTATGAGTTGACTTTAAATTCATAGGATAGGACTTCCTTCCATTAAACGATGCACTGCTGGACAAAGGCCTCCCTAAGAAATTCTAAGTCCTCCTCAACTCCCCAAGTATTAAGGTACCAACAAAATATACCTAACTTGAATATAAGTTCAACCACAGAATAATAATAACTATAAGTATTGTTCAACTAAAAATGCCTATCTCCAGGCCTACAAAGTCGTTGCATTTGGATAAAGCAAATATCCTTGCATTGTTACACAGATAGACGGGGCGTTGACATTGTTATAGAAATAGTACCTGTAATAAAATTATTTCGGTATCTAGCGGGCTGATTTCCTTGTGTAAACTAAGAACGAATAGTATTCAGCAAAGAAGTGTATGGAATAGATATACCTAGGTACTACTACTTCTATTTTATTTCCAAGTAAGCTACCGAAAATCCCACAAGGTGGACCGACAACCTCATACAGGTAGCGGGAAGGCGCTGGATGCAGGCCAATGTGGAAGTTTGGGGGAGGCCTATGTTCAGCAGTGGACGTCATAAGGCTGAAATTGATGATAATGATATCGAAAATTGCTCAGGGTAAGGTAATTTATTAAATTTATTTTTATTTGAAACAAACAATACCTTAAAGAGTGAGAGAGATAGAAATATCAGTAGAGAGCGCACTTCTTCTTACACCCTATATATTTATTGAAAACTAGCAATTTACCCCGGTTTCGCACGGGTATGTACGGGATATGTTTAAATATTTAACAAACATTTTAAAAATTATAAATTAAAAAAGTATGTTCGGCAGAAAAAAATAAGAGCTTAATTTCAGCTCAGTTTCAGAGCATTTATTTATTTTATTGTTAAGAAAACAAACAGCATTCTATAACACACCATAGAGTTACCAATTAAACTTCACATTTGCCAAAAGAGTTTTCACAAATAGTTCTTACATAGGTAGGTATCGTTTTTGGAGATTGAGTAAACAGAAACAAAAAAGAAAATTATTTTTTATAATTTTTTTATAGCATACATACATCCAAATCTTTCCTCTTTATAATTTAGTATAGAAATGAATGACTAAAAACAATTAACAAGTATAGAAATACAGATTTAGAAGAAAGGAATAATAAAGTCACTCAGTACAATCATTCACTCGGTTCACTCAGTTCACTCACTCACTAGTTTACTTTATGGCAATTCGTGTACCAAACTGTCAGTCGCTCTCCGACCTCCACAGTGAACAGACGTGTCGAGGCAAAGTGAAGTGTTTGTGTTAAAGGCGTAGATGCTGTTCGAGCTGCGAGTCCAGGTTAGTGTACATTTATTTTTATTGTTATTTAAATTAAATTAATTACGTTAATGATTTTTTGAGTATTATGGTCCTATGGTCAAAAAACTTTTTTGAAAACAAGCTTCTATGCTCAAAAAAATGACAAAATAAAATATGAACTCTATCAAACTCATCAATTTATTTACATGACTCAATTTATATGAAAGTTTTACTTAAAAAATCGATATTCTTGTCGTGTCGACAACAAACCTACACAGTGTCAGCCCAAAACTCCGCTACAAGAGTGGCGTTGTCAATAGCCTTCATTAATTCTTCCTGCGTGCCGTTGTTTGGGCACGCAGGGCACGACATCATGTACTTCATCGACTGGGGAACACAACCATACTGGCACTCCAAGTTTGAGCCATCCAAGAATCCCCACCTGAACAAATTGTTCTTACTACGAAAAAATCGATGACTGTCAAATAGGATTATATTTCTAGGCTCTTGGATAAGATACAGGAAGATCTTGTTACAGCCCCGTTTGACTTGCATGAGCTTTTATTATGTTTACTGCCACGATAATCCCATACAAGGAACGCGTATTGAATTTCAATGCGAAATCGCTATAATGTAAATCCTCGGAGTTGCCCTATAAATGTAAATCTTTCTGAAACAATGTTGCCAGAGTCGTTAATTCGGGATTTATAATAATGTGTCTGCAATATAAAAGTTGATTCATTAAAAGATTCCTACAAACAAATCGCGGAGTCAAATGATAGTGCATTTTTAGAGACTTCTGGGTTCGATTTCTGGTGTAACAAACACAAACTATGAAATAATTTTTAACCAACTTGAACAAAAGGAAGAGGTTTTTCGTGCCATTGTTTCTAATTTGTTAGCTCAACTTAATACCTACATAGTCCAAAGGTTTTGGGATCGTATTGGACTTCCAATGAAGATGTCGGAGAGTTAAACTATTGTGGTAAGCCCGCTCTACACGTACCTAAGCATTGTTTTTAGAGACTTGAACGGGTAGGGGTATTTTGCAGTTTTATTTTTAAAAAACTTGCAAGTGTCATGATAATTTCTAATGGATATTTGCGCAAATAAGTAGTAATTTTGATAAATTACGAGTACCTATTATAAAGTTATATGTCGTTGGTGTATCTTTTTCAATAAATAAATAAATAAAGCCGTCGGTTAATCCTATTGTTACAAACTACGAGTAGACTGTAAACGTGTGAGTGATAGAACCTCGTGGTAACTTAGAATTAGAAGGGAATTATTAAAGGCAAGTTAGCCAAACAGTTAAATAAAATTGTCAGTCTTCTTCTTCTTGTCGTGTCGACAACAAACCTACACGTCCGCCGGGTACAAGAATGGCGTTGTCAGTAGCCTTCATTAAAAGTAGGCGCACACCGTTGATTTTTCGTCGGCCGATAGTTTAGTCGGGCAGTTGATACGTATGGTCATGTATTAGGAGTGCGCACACTACGCCGATTCGATTTGGCTGATTCTTCATACAAATTAAAATTGGGCACAACTATCGGCCAACTAAAAATCAACGGTGTGCGCCTACTCTATATCTTCCTGCGTGCAGTTGTTTGGGCACGCAGGGCACGATCACAAATTGGCAGTAAAATAATATTTCACAAAATAAGAGACAAAATTAACAATAATAAATAAGAAAAAGCCATAGGCGCCCTGGAATGGGCCAAAGTACTGAATAAATTAATTGATAAATAAAAAGGTTTGCAGGCGCAGCTGCCAGCAACACCTATAAAAAAGATTTAGTAGGTTGGTACATACCTATCGCTGTGATGCTCAACCAGAGCCGCGGGCAAAGCAAGGTAACAATAAATAACTGAAAGCCTAAAAGACATTATCAAGTCGTTAGTGACTTACGATGTCCTTTTATGGGAAATTTCGTGAAGCCGCCTCCATCACTAAGAGATTCGAAGCCATATGCGTATGCGCAGAGTACAGGTTGACAAAGCTAGGGTAGAACAGATAGTTCATTAAAATCATCAAAATTACTCAAGTAATATCATGTTATAAGTAAACTGGATGACGAATGTCCAAAAGGACATGAAAGTATTTATTAGGACAAGACATGAAACCAATCTACAAAAACCAAGTTCGTAGAGCTGGATGGCCGCTGGGGCAGGAAAGTTCTTGAGTGGCGACCACGAGCCGGAAGACGTAGCGTGGGCAGGCCTCTCACTAGGTGGACCGACGATCTGGCGAAGGTCGCGGGAGGTGCCTGTGGATGCGGGCGGCGCAGGATCGGTCTTCGTGGAAATCCTTGGGGGAGGCCTTTGTCCAGCAGTGGACGTCTTTCGGCTGAAACGAACGAACGAATGATGAAACCAACAAAGGTGCCGACGTAAGAGCTGGACCTCAGGGTGACCAACTTCCCGGCCCACAAGTCGGAGCTACTGCGGCTCTCCAAGAATAAGTTGGCGATACCTTTCCAAAGAAGTAAGTGTGGAGTGGTATTTGACATTAGTTGTTAGAGAGCTGTCACCTGAGAAAATGATCTGATTCTACCATTATGGTATGCAGTTTTGCGTTGGTTTTGTGTTGGTTGGTGGTGGTAGAGTTTTGCTGTTACTTTTTTGAATTGAACAAAGATTTATTTGACACACAGAATAAAAAGACAGAGACAACAATATAATAATAAGAGTGACAAACAGGATCCCGCTCAGTATATCCAACGGCTAAGAGCATACCTGGACACTGATTTCTGATTGACTGACTGATTAAATCTGTTACGAATATTAATTTGTAGACACGGAGTCGGTAAGAATAGGAGGTGAAAATAGTCGGAAAGAAGTTCTATTTGAGTTGGCTGTTCTCCTTCGGCTATGGTTCGGACAAAGGAGAAGCATGCAGCCTTGAGCGTCCTTGACATTAACTCGTATCTGGGGTAGCGCCAAACTGGTCCAATTTGCCGCTGGACGGCGTTATGCGAGATGAAACCAAGAACTTTCATTTTAGTATTGGAAGAAAGAAAGAAATAATATTTTTTTATGTAGTCCAAAATATGGCGTACTCAGATTTATTTTTATATTCATCATCATCATCATCAACAACAGCCCCCTGCAATCCACTGCTGGACTGTGAACCTCCTCCACTATAGTGGAGGGTTTTACCATAATCCCCACGCTTGGCAGGCGGAGTTGGAGATCGCAGTTTAAAAGATTGATGTTTTTTTTTTCAGAGAGCGCTGCTGCCCGTTCTCTGTTTGATGTGTAGTCCGTGACGGACTACACATCAAACAGAGAACGATTGTCTTAGGACGGACTGTCCGTCCTACGACACCCGCGGAACGAGTAGGGGTTGGTCACAAAATAATGTATTCTACTCTGCCGTCACCACACGACTTTATTTTATTTTTATATTGTTTTACATTTACTATTTATTGCAATTATGCTTTGCAAGGACGTAACTGTTCATTCACACCGTTATGATATAAAATTAACTGGTATGAATTTCCCGAAACTTTTATCAAACTGTGCTAAAAGTCTAGCTTGACAGTAGCAATCATCTAACGACATAAGATAAAGCATTAAAAACAATATTCATAAATAAAATGTTTAATGAAAAGCAAGTAATAAAAACAAGTATATTAATTAAATACTCATACTAATTTTATTACCTTTATTTGCGTTAAAATTACATTTAATTGCAGTTATTTTTGTATATAGTATTATTATTAGCAAATACCCAATATTACAACAACATTAGATATGTTCATTAAAGCGGAGTAATTAAACAAAATAGTGCGCTGTTGCATAACGCCGTCCGAGCAAGCGCGGTGCAATTAAGGCAGTACTTGGAGTACTTGCGCAGTGGCCAGGGCAGGCTAGGAGACTGGGTGCAATCTTTTTGTTTTTCAATACTCAATTCTATATTGCATTTCACAATAATTTTATAAATCTTTTATTTAATTTTCAAAATTTTTTCACATGGATGTCATAACAGGCGAATATGCGAGAAATGTGCGAACATTACCTACCCAAATCAATCCGTAAAGGTAGTTTAGGGAGCGAAAATCTCCCATTAATTGCATCTGAGAAATTGGTGAAGATCGTAGTAACGACTAAATGACTAGATTTTAATATTGGCTGATATTTCACATTTTTGTTTTTGATACAATTTATTTATTATCAGTATAAAAAGATAATGATGTCTCCAATTTTACATTTATGTTGTCACAAAACCTAGGTCTCAAAAATCTATCAAGACAAAGGTGACTGAGTTTCTTCCGTCACTTCTCAGCCCATAATATACAACATATTATGTTGTCCCGAAGTGGTGGTAGGGCAAGCTATATTTGGGACGTGATAAGTGCCCTAGAAAGGGCCTATGTACTGAATAAACTATTTCATTTCATTTCAATCTTTTTGCACCCTGTCCCTCGGCCTAAGATGAGGGCGCCCCCTTCCGGGACCATCCGCGACATTCCTGATAACTCGAACACATGTTTCGAATCTACCCGCAAATTACCGGTCGGTCTTGTTAATTAACAATATTATACGGGCTTGAGTTTATCGAAAATGTAGAGGCGTAATATTGAAGAAATTGAGCTGCTTGTTTTGAATTTTAACAACGTCGTTATTTAAAATATTTACGAAAAAATAGTACCTTTACTTGATAAAAGTTTTTTTATTAATTGGCGTTCGTTCGTTTCAACCAAATGACGTCCACTGCTGGACAAAGGCCTCCCATAAGGATTTCCAAACGACCGGTCATGCGCTGCCCGCATCCAGGTACCTCCCGCGACCTTCACCAGATCGTCGGTCCACCTAGTGGGAGGCCTGCCCACGCTACGTCTTCTTGCCCGTGGTTACGCAGTTGTAACAGATTCTATTTTGCAAAAACGGTACCTAGTCTCACGTAGTGACTACAAGTATGTTGTATCTAAATAAGTACTTACTACAGTCTTGCGCTTGGCTTTTAAATAACAAATTGTTAAATGTTTGTAGGTATTGTTTGGCAATAACGACAAGAAATCGATATACTTAGTTATTAAATACCGTATTTAATTAGCGCAACAAACACTTATTTCATATATTCCGTTAGTATTACTAAATCTAACTAATCATACTTAGCTACAACGTTTTCCCTTAACAAACATAATCTATTTTTAGTTTTAAATGATTAACTACTAATTGTTGGCCCACATTAATAACTACAGCAAATTAAAGATAGCATTTTAGCAAACGAATTAACATTGTGAAGTTCGATGAAGTTTAATCCCAACTAATATTATAAATGCGAAAGTAACTCTGTCTGTCTGTCTGTCTGTCTGTCTGTCTGTCTGTTACGCTTTCCCGCTTAAACCTCGCAACCGATTTTGATGAAATTTGGCATAGAGATAGTTTGAGTCCCAGGAAAGAACATAGGATAGTTTTTATCCCGGTTTTTGAAACAGGGACGCGCGCGATAAAATTTTTCTGTGACAGACAAAATTCCACGCGGGCGAAGCCGCGGGCGGAAAGCTAGTTAAAAAATAACATTACTGCCATGGTGCAATGACAGGATAAACCCAATCCGACAGTGAAACGTTTTCATGTAAGTACGAGTACTACAGATTCGATTATTTCCTGTACATTTTACTGCATTCGAAACGAGTTTATCCTCATGTAATGATACGTACAAGCCATAATGAGATATTAACAGTCTTAAGCCTGGTTTCCACCAAAGGGGAGCGGAGCGGAGACGAGAGATGTGCGGCGAAGCTGGCAGGTTATTTCCACCAAAGCGGAGCGGAATAGAGCAGAGACGAGAGGAAATGTATGTGTCTGTCACCGTAAAATTGTGAATTCCGTTAGATTATAATTTGACGTAGTTAGATTACAATCTAACCTAACCTAACCCACTGTTAGTTTACAATCTCACGCGTTATATTATAAACTGACGGAGTTCCCCATTTCACGTTGACATGTCTATTGCTGTCTATGAAAGGAAAACACACTCGGCACAGCTCAAACTTCTGTCAGCTATTCTGTGAAAGATTCCGATTTTGTGAAAGATATTATTGGCAAGCAGCTAATTGCTCATAAGATAGGCCCCCTTCATTGATATTTATTGTCCGTTGTGCATCTTTCCTTAAAGGTCACAAAGGTCAAAGGTTTGTTACCTGTCATCCACTTTGCAATGGAGGGAAGTCGAAACTTAACTTCGAACTCCTTCTATATTCTTCTGATTAATTTCGTTGCGGGTCCAATGACAGTTCTTAAAACTTTCCCCCGGGACAAACTTGACCTTCACTGGTTGGGTTATTGGCGGTCAAGCTGTAGATCCTGGCTACAAAGGAGTTGCAGCGGTGGGAACGAGAGGTGGGAATAGTCCCGTGCTGTTCTGACAGCTGTCAAATTCTATAGAAAAAATAGTCCACGTCAGAAGTGTCCTCTTTTCTTCGCGCAATCAATTTCTACCGAAGCGGAGTTTAGAGGAGATGTGGAATATAATGAAATCTGTTTGGATATTCAAAAAACTTATCTGCTCCGCTCCGCCTTGGTGGAAACCTGGCCTTACACCCTCGGGCGGTATCTGCCAGTCAACATCACCTCGAAACAAGGCCTACGAACACCTTAATGTTGTAATATGAAATAATTATCTCCAACAACTGATTTTATTATGTTAATAAACACAAATGTATTCATTCAATGTGATCTAATTTTTCATAGCCAATTACTTATCGAATTAGCATAATGTCATACACATTTACATAAGTTGTTGGTGACGCACTTTGTAATACCTACAATATAGCTAGATGAAGTTTTGAGTGTATGTAGACAGAAAGATAAATAAAAGGTTTATTTACACACAAAAAGTAAGAGTAACAAACACAGGAGTAGCAGAAAAATTGTTACATTACAATCAATAAAAAGAGAAAATCAAAATCAAAAATATTTATTCAGTTTAGACCACAAGTGGCACTTATGAACGTCAATAGAAAATGATAAAAAAAGAAAAGGTATTAACTTTACATGTCCCTACCTTTTATATCTTTTGGGCCCTACCAGCGCTTCGAGACAAACATATTATGGCAAGTGCTGAGAAGAAACGCCGGAACAAACTCAGTCACCACTTATTGCCAGGAATTATCTAACGGTAAGAATAGCCAAATTTAAGTACATCTAATCCTGCGCTAAGGTGGTGGAGTGCTGCTGTGTGCCGCAGCGATGCAAAAAAGCAGAGAGCTCAGTGTACAGACAGACACTGCTCTAAAAAGAAGCAAAATACTGAATTTCAGGTCTTGCTTGAAAAAAAGAAAGAATGTAGTAGGAACACACGGGACTATAGTTTGACCACAAGAGTTGTCCAGCCCCTGGCTATTTTTCTGGAGTTTTTAAGTAATGTCCGTTTTAAGTTGCATTCGCGGTATTGTAATTAAGTAGATTTTACTATTGTCAGCCTAGAATTGAAGTAAACTTTCAAGTTAGTAAATAAATAACAGCAACTACAAACAGTATACAGGAATTAATTGCTTAGTCTACTGGAAAATATATTGACAGGAGTGCTAATGATTGCAAATGGTTGTTGAGTGCCATTCTGTTTGACAGTATGTAAGATATAGGCCTAGTCAGCTGCTAACAAGCTTACGTGTGTTAAAAGTGACAGGTTATTAATTCTAATGTCAATTTATGTATTTATTATCAAGCCAGGATATACTCTGACACCTACGGATATACCTACCTGATGCCAAATCTACAGGATTTTCTACTTATCTAAAGGTAAGTTTAGACTAGAGCAGGGATGGCGAACTAATGGCGCGCGCCACCAATTACCCCAAAATTCACTATAAAATAATTAAATAAATAATGTATTTTTTTATCCACTAGCTTTCCGCCCGCGGCTTCGCCCGCGTGGAATTTTTCGGTTTTTTATATAACCTATAAACCTCACGGAGCCCGAGACCTTTCCAACGAATGCAAAACCGTGGAAATCGGTTTGTGCGTTCTGGAGTTATAGCGTCAGGGAGGAAAACCCGACTTATTTTTATATAGTAGATAACGAGGAAGCTCTTGGCTTGTTGTATCTCACCTGATGGTAAGTACCTATTTATTGCCTTCGATAGCATAATCTATATTAATAAAAGCGAAAAGTCATTGATTAACTGGCTTACTCCCTAGTCATCACGAAATCTTAGAAACTACAATGATCCAGGTGACCAAAAGTTGAATAGACCAAAAAAAATAGGGAGGGACCAAGCGACACTTCGGTGTCTTTGGATCACTTTGGCGACCTTTTTTTTAAGAAATTTGGCACGTTGATACGTAAAAGTTCGCTATCCCTAGACTAGACACATTTGGTACAATACAGGTAAAAGGTGAAAAGGAAAACCATTTAATAGAGCGGCTCATTATTCTGTTACAAGTACATGCTGTATTTTACACTCACCTTTAAACTACTTACATCTAGATGATCTAGACTGCCTACAAAAAAGTCGTCTAAATGAATAAATAAATACCAAAAGTCATTATCATTACTGCCCACCTTTATGGTGGCGATTATAGAAACCACGCCTCGCGCAAACATGCGGAAGTGAGCAGTGTGTATTATAGGATTACCTACATATGATAATGTGATGTTGCCAAGGATGTGGTAATCAATTGACTGCATTAACAGAGCAAGAAACAAAATAGGCCTTGATACGTCGCATTGCTGGACATAGGCCTCAATTGTGAGATGTTTTTTCTGAGTTGCCCACCTTTTTCAGTATCTTGTGACATACATTTTATTTCTTTCAATACTTTTGCAAACTATGAAGGAATGTATGATACTGAATAAACAATTCTTTCTTTCTTCCTCCTCCTATGTTCTTCTGATTAATTTCGTTGCGGGTCCAATGACAGTTTAACTTTCGGCCAGGACAAACTTGGCCTTCACTGATGGGTTGTTGGCGGTCGAGCTGTAGATCCTGGCTGCACAGGAGTTGCAGTGGTGGGAACGAGAGGTGGGAATAGTCCCAGGTGGCTTTTTAAATTCATAAAAAACTATCCCCTGAAAACTATTCACCTTAGAGTCAAAACATTCACGGGTCTCTTCTTTTGAACTTTGGCGCGCTTAATCTCTTTCAATTTTCATTAGGTTGAAAAAATTAAAAAAAGTGTCGACATTTTTTAATAAGTTTCATGCCATATCCAAAGCTCTTCACACTTCCATGTTTTAAGGTTGCTTTTTGCGATGCACTGGACGAAATAATATATTTATTTAATGATATTTCAATAAGGCCAGTCTAAAATAGCCGATGTGATTACACAGGCCAAATATAACTTAGGGAAGTGTTGGTATTTGGCAGATCTACAAAAGGACAGGTGATCTAGATATTTTTTTGGTTTTATGTTTTATTTTATCTTCCATTTGATATTTTAGGTGTCGTACTTATTAAGTTGTTAAATTTTATTTGTTTTTGCCTGATTTTATTATCAAGACTTTGCACATAGAGTGAACAATGGGACCCTACAATTTCTGTTTCATATCATATGAGTAGGACTTCATACACATACATCATCATACATTCAACGACTTCATAAAGGTATCAGGAAGGTGCTGGATGCAATCCGCTACCAAACGGTCATTATAGAAATCATTGAGGGAAGCCTATATATCCAGCAATGGACGTCCTGTGGCTGAAATGATGATGATGATCATATGAGTCATAGTTATTAAGGAAGATTTGACCTACACTCCCCACGCTGACCGTGACCAGGTTGGCTGAGGATGCCTGATGTTTAAAGGGCTTGGCCCGGTCATAATAGGTAGGAAGTTTTGAGAAACTTACTTATTTTCGCATTTTTATATAACATACATATTTATATTATTATCTTCGTTGCACTTTTTTACGTTCAGAACAATTTTCAAAGGTCGACAAAACGATGTTGTTTTGCACTTTTTTCTAAAATATTAGTTAATAGATCTAGATACTAATATCTAGATCTACAAGAATGTAGACCAATAGACGATGCAGCCCATAATAAATGAAATTACAACTGTCAAGCTGATTTGAATTATAATTTGTCTTAGCAGCCATTAGGCCTAAAGCGACTGTATCGGAGCTGATCTATTTTTATTATCGCTCTACATGGAGGCTCGGCCACGGCTGTCGGCTGTCTTACATTACAATTAGAAAACCCAGGGCTGGCTAAGAAACTAACTATTTTTTTAAAAACTAGTAAGGTATTTTAACGCTCGTATTCACAAACATTACTATGAGGTCTCACAGTGCGCGTGGACGCAGAGAGTGACAAACGAACCAATCACAGAGCTCTATTCAACGCTGTGCATCCGATTTGCAGCTTCACTTATGCAAGCATCGTTTGTGAATACGGGCGTGACAATACATACGCTGGGTTGCACCACCTAAATATTGACCGTAACTACGAGTAGGTATAACGATAACTTGACCTGTGCTTTTTGTGTGGAGTTTGACAGATTTTTGACGTTTGTCAAAGTTAAAGTAAGATGGTGCAACCCAGCCTTAGTGACTGAGTTTCTTGCGCTGCTTCTTCTGGGATCATACTGGGACGTGTGAAAGAGGTTTTTATAAACCTACTTGCAAAATAAATGAATTTGAATCTACAATTTTGCTAATTTTCAGCATAGTGCATTTAAATCCCACTTTTAACTGCTGGAAAACTGGAAAAGTTTCGCGGAAATCTAAAATTCGGAAAAAACTGAACTGCCTTTTTCTATGATTTTTGCTACTGGGTGCAATCCGTCTTGTAAAACCGTCGCGTCAATCTTACGATACGGGATTAATCTTTTGGGGTAATGCTACTGACCGAGAGCTAGTGTTCAGAGCACAGAAGAGATGCGTACGTGCAATCTGCCAGCTAAAACCCACAGATACATGTAAACCTCACTTTATACGGTTGAACCTTCTAACTTTGCCATCTATGTATATTTATGAAGTTGCGGTCTTCGTTAGACAAAACCCAACATTATTCAGAAGTCATCACAGATCACGCGACAAGAATTTAATATGTAAGGATCCTTATAAGACAACTTTTTTTGCTAAGAATATTGTAGGCATGGCACCCAAGATTATAAATAAATTACCAAAAGACATTAGATTAATTGAACATCTAAATTCATTTAAAAAAACTTTACTGACTTATTTAATTAATAAATGTTATTATAATATATCTGAATTCTTTGACGATAAATCTAATTAGTTTATGTAACTGCCAAATTTTATTGTTGTCTGACAAATTGTATGCTCTTTGAGCGGAACATAGTGATACTACCTAATGTAACATGTCACCAACAAAAAATCAAGACTAAATGATGTTCCTAAACTGATTTATTTAAAAGGTTTTATGTATACAAAAAAATATTATTATTTGTTTTTGATATTTTTTTTGATAACTTAAGTAAGGAATCATTACTTTGTTACTATGAATATTTAATTTTATCTATAATTTATGTATTATTCTTAATAAGTGGAATTTAAGTTTATCTAGAGATATACAGTATATTTCTGTTTACTTGGTATGTAAAATTTTGATAACGCTAACAAATCGACGTGTTTAATGTTATAAGACCGCATTTTGTTTAATACAACCTCAATTTTAAGGTCTACAGGCATTTGAATCATATAGGCCTTATTCCGTGTAGGTGATTTAATAAAGCCAAAATCAGTGGTTTCGTAATTTGCTTATTTTGAATAGATTCAAGTTAAAAATTGGGTTATTTTTTGTAATATTGCTAAAATTAAAGGATGGAAGAAGTTAATTAACCTTGTTTTTGTTGACTGGCGTTAATATTTATTGAAATATAAGCATTTAAAGTTAGGTAGGCCTTATTTGTATCAAGTACCTTATCTGAATTCTTTGACGATAAATCTAATTAGTTTATGTAACTGCCAAATTTTATTGTTGTCTGACAAATTGTATGCTCTTTGAGCGGAACATAGTGATACTACCTAATGTAACATGTCACCATTTTACCTATGATTCACAATAAATGATTTTGTATTTGTATTTGTATTTGTATTTGCAGTCGCACTATTGCCTCATCAGCTGTGTCAATAATACGGCCCTCTAGGGCTTCAGGAACCCCTAGCCATGGATTAAACTTTTAGTCAGAGTACGCAATTTCTTTATTTGTTTAGACTATTTAAATAGTACTTACAAATCGTCAAATATTTTGCTCTTAAGGAGCCTCTCATCATCATCATCATCATCTCAGCCATAAGGACGGCAACTACTGAACATAGGCCTCCCACAATGCTTTCCATGTTGCCCGGTTGGTAGTGGCCTGCGTCCAGCGCTTTCCTGCTACCTTTATGATGTCGTCGGTCCACCTTGTGGGTGAACGTCCAACGCTGCGTTTTCCAGTAGGTACGCGGCCTCCACCTCAGAACCTTGCTGCCCCATCGGCCGTCAGTTCTGCGTAGGTACTAGGGGAGCCTCTACATGTCTCATAATCTTTTTACCCTACTAAGTTTAGGTAGAAGAGGTCTTCAATGAACTTTTTAGATGCCCAACTTGTTAATGGAAATAGATGGATATTTATTGCACACCACACAAATCTGACAATAGAAATACAAGTAAATGTCTTCATATTTTATTATAACACAATGTCAATTACCATTTGAACAGATAGGCTAACTGTACATTCCTATTATTTATTTAGATATTCTATAATACGTAAACCAAACAGTCCCAATACCCTATTCTATGATATTGAATACACTTTAGTTGCCTATGCCCCTAGTAATCTACATAATTATACTAATATTATAAATGCGAAAGTAACTCTGACTGTCTGTCTTGCTTTAACGCCTAAACCACTGAACCGAATTTGATGAAATTTGGCATAGAGATAATTTGAGTCCCGAGAAAGGACATAGGATAGTTTTTATCCCGGTTTTTGAAACAGGGACGCGCGCGATAAAGTTTTTCTGTGAAAGACAAAATTCCACGCTGGCGAAGCCGCGCGCGTAAAGCTAGTTCCATAGTCCCAATATCGTATTCTACAATATTGAATACACTTTAGTTGCCTGTGCCCCTAGTAACATCAAATAATTCATTCATTTCATTGTATTTGTGACTTGGCCCCGATTCTGCTCGAATTTGTCTCTCTTAAAGTACCTAACTTCCTGAAATACAAACTACTATATTTAAGTTACGCAAATAAGGCTTATTGATAATAACAGAAGTAGAACTTGTAATACCTACAATAAGGTAAACACTTTGGGATTTTATTTAGTTGTAAAAAAAGGTTTTATTATGCGTGGATGTTTTGACGACGACCATCTTATTACGTGCCAGTTTTATACCAGCAACTTTTAAACAAAACTCACGGAATAATGTATTATCACAAACTTATAGCCTTTAACTTACCTTTGTTTGTCAGCTTTGCACTGGAGGGAAGTCGAACCTTAACGTCGAACTCCTATGTTCTTCTGATTAATTTCGTTGCGGGTCCAATGACAGTTTAACTTTCCCCCGGGACAAACTTGACCTTCACTGGTTGCGTTTTTGGTGGTCAAGCTGTAGCTCCTGGCTACACAGGAGTTGCAGAGGTGGGAACGAGAGGTGGGAATAGTCCCGTAATACCTAACGTGTAATGAAATACCGTAAAAGCAGCTTTTATAAAATAACTAGCGGCCGCCCGCGACTTCGTACGCGTGGATCCCGTTTTACCCCAAAGGGGTGGAGTTTCGTAAAATCCTTTCTTAGCGGATGCCTACGTCATAACATCTACCTGCATGCCAAATTTCAGCCCGATCCGTCCAGTGGTTTGGGCTGTGCGTTGATAGATCACTATGTCAGTCAGTCAGTCACCTTTGAGTTATATTTAAACGAAGGTCTGGCGTTCCCTGGCTTTTGCTCTATTACCTGTAAGAGCCAACCCTAGTTACAACTACTGTTTTAGACTAAAAAAACCGTTGTATTTTGAACAGAGTCAGGTAACAAATTAATTAACTTTCTATCACTTCAAATAGTACTCTATTGCAATACTTCTAAGTTCCAATTAGATTGAAAATCATGGTTTCCTGATAAGGACTTTTCTGAAGTTCTTATATCTACTCCAATAAAGCCTATTTTTGTATGTGTTTTTGCTTTAATTACGCGTTTATGGGAAACTAGCTTTCCGCCCGCGGCTTCGCCCGCGTGGATTTTTGTCTGTCACAGAAAAACTTTATCGCGCGCGTCCCTGTTTCAAAAACCGGGATAAAAACTATCCTATGTTCTTTCCCGGGACTCAAACTATCTCTATGCCAAATTTCATCAAAATCGGTTGCGAGGTTTAAGCGGGAAAGCGTAACAGACAGACAGACAGACAGACAGACAGACAGACAGACAGACAGAGTTACTTTCGCATTTATAATATTAGTTGGGATTGGGACTAGTTGGGATATAAGGCGTGTTGTAATCCAAAAGAATAGTTGTTATTATATGTATAAAATAACGAGAAGTCTACAAGCTTTTTATGCCACTAGAATACTAATATTAATATAATAATCTGCTTGTCTGTAACATTTTCAAGTTTGACTGTGCCCTGAGCACGAATAAAAATCGTGTTCGGGATGGTATAGTAACTAACTACCTAATTGATTTTATTGTATGAAAATTGTTTTTCATACATAAAACAGCAAAGCAGTGCAGTTACGTTTGCTATACGATTACAAGAATCGTGCTAAGGGCTGCAGCAATTTTAATTATTTTTGACCAAATTTCGTCGTCTTTATTTAATCAAAAATGCAATCAAAAGATGATCCAGAGAAAGATACAATTAACTTGTTATCGTTTCAGCCAATTGACGTCCCCAAGGTTTTCCATAATGAACGGTCCTGCGCTTCCCGCATCCAGGTTCATCCCGCGAATCCCGCGAACTTTACTAGATCGTCGGTCCACCTAGTAGGAGGCCTGCCCATGCTACTTCTTCCAGCCCGTGGTCGCCACTTGAGAACTTTTCTGCCCCAAATGGCCATCGTCTCTGTGAGCTACAATTAAATTTCTACTACAGTTAATTGTAGGGTTAATTAATTACCAATAAAAATGAAACAGTTCATTAAATTAAAACAATATAAATAAACTGACATACCAGCCATGTAAGTACCTGGTTTGCTTCAATTTAAATGGCATTCGGTATTTATAAACAATTAGCAAAATTAATTGAGCTATCTTTAACGGTGGACGGTAATTAGTGGTTTTAAAGGTGTGCGGAGGAGTGGTCGGATTGTACAGTTAGTAGGTAGTATTTATGAATTAAGTTCGATTCTAGTAAAGACATCACATTTGAATTAGCCTGATTGTTCTAAAATACATATCTCCGCTACATACAACTCACATCTCTACTCCGCTCCTCTCGTTTCCTCTTATCTCTCCTCTCCGCTATAGTGAAAATGACAAGCCAGCTTCACCGCACACTTTCTCACGTCACCTCTTCCCCGCTTTGGTGGAAACCGGGCCTTAAGCCAGAAATAGAATCGTCTAAAGCAGGGGCTCGCAATCTTTTTCACCCTGGCTCGGCGGCGCACTTATTTTAATATTTTGTCACGACGCACACCCTTCGAAAAAGAAACAGTCGAAAGATGGGCGGGTAAAGACGTGGGAGGGTAGGTTATCAACGGTTTTCAAGCGCCAACGCTACGTAAAGGATTGACTCACGTACGGCGCCCCTCTTCATTTTCTATGGCGCACTTGAGCTTCGAGGCGCACACTTTGAGAACCCCTGATCTAAACCAATATCGTCCCTTTACTTTACTATGTAACTAGTCAAGGGTGTCACGGCCGAAATTCGAGAAGGTTCCGTCACAAAATATAACAGAAGACAAACTCCATACTAAACGCGCTCGAGTCACGCACACATAGACAGACACCGCTCGAGCAAGACTGTCTTGGACGAATGCGAGCGCGACGTGGCGCGACAGACGTTCGCCACACGTTCGCTGTGGTTCGCTTGAGTCACGCGCCGGTCAACCGCCTGTGATATTATTTTGTTTTGCGAAATTGACGAAAATGAGTGAACAGAAAAAGTCGTATTATAATTGTTCGGTATTTGGTTGCTTAAACTCATAATTAAATACCGAATTTTCATTTTTTTAATTACCAGTTCATTCGGGGAGGTAAGTAAGTTATTTATTTGAATTTCAATTGAAATTGAAAGCCAACTCAATTATTAGGAATATCGAATTGTTTTAGAGAGGTTTTAGGAATTATTGGATAACTAAACTAGCTTTTGCCCGCGGCTTCACCCGCGTGAAATTTAGTTTGTCACAGATCGTCATAAATTATAGCCTATATGTTATTCAGGGTTATAAACAATAATACTGTAAAGTTACATCAAAATCCGTTCAGTAGTTTTTGCGTGAAAGAGCAACAAACATCCAGACATCCAAACTTTCGCATTTATAATATTAGTTGGATAATAGTGTCAACCACTCAACTAAATCCTACTTCCTTCTCTTACTATAACAACGTACTAAATATAAATAAGTATACGTGGATATCTGTTATTGTCTTTCTTGCATAGTATTAAGAGTAACATTTTTCTATCAATAACGAAATAAACGCAACACATGACAAGACAACCCTAGCGCGACGGCCGAGCGTGCGAGCGAGAGAGGTATGCAAAGCGAGGTACATACATGAGTTTACCTTCTGTTATATTTTGTGGTTCCGTTACATTACTGTAACTGACACCAGTCCTTGACTCACACCAAACGTACTGCGGTGTGCGGTAGAGCGAGAAAGTATTGACCCCTGAATAAAGAACTTGACACCACCTATCGTCTGACGTGCTTTTTTGGTCTATTCCACTTTGATCACCTGGCTTTGATGACCCAGGTGATCAAAGTTGACTTCCAGCAACAATTTAATGTATGTGTTAGTTTACCTATAAATAAATCATACCTCTGAATAGTCACATACATGTCCAATTTGTTTGTTGTGGTTTTTAGAAAATATCAAAAATGTTACAAAACACAATATGTAAGTACAACAATTGGACATGTGAGTGATGTGACTATTCAGAGGAGGTGTGATTTGCTTGTAGGTGATCAAAGGACACTAAAATAATAATTTAACTGAAGTCCATTTTTGATCACCCAGGACATCGTATCTGTGGGTGATACATAATTTGTCCCAAAATTCAACGATAAGCCGGCGCCGTAGTGGACATGGTCATGACTATTGAATTTTGGGACAAGGTGTATATTCAATTAATTGGTACACCAATCCTATTTGTATTCTATCTAGATAAAAAGTTGCTATTACGTGAGCTATATAAATGCAAATATTTATATTGATCGTTTCGCACTTAGACAAATTATAATTACATAATAACTATGTAGTTATTTATGATTTATATTAATCACATTATTCAGGTAGAAAATCCTTTTATTAAGGTATTTAAAACCACCCTTTAATAGCTTAATGACATGTTGACTATTAAATTATCTAAGTATTTTGTAATCTGTGGTTAAATCTACGTTAGCCTAGGCGCAGACCACCGATTTTTAGTTGGCCGATAGTTGGGCCCGATTTTAATTTGTATGAAGAATCGGCCGATAGCAAATCGGTGTACCTAATGTGCGTACTTTCATACATATCCGTACTGATTAACAGCCAGACCCAACTATCGGCCGACTAAAAGTCGGTGGTCTGCGCCTAGGCTTAATCGGTGGAGTTTGATTGGCTTCCAATTAGTATGAGGAATCGGCCGATACCAAATCGGTGTAATATGCGCACTACCATACATGTTCATACTGATCAATTTCTCAATAACTATCGGCTGACTAAAGGTCTGTTAGTCTGCGGGTGTCTTTAATGAGCATAACTTAGGTCCTGAATTCGGTTCCTAAATGGGTCACACAAATTGAAAAATCGTTGTGTTTTTATTTAGACCACCGACTTTTAGTTGGCCGATAGTTGGGTCGGGCTGTTGATCAGTATGGAGATGTATGACAGTGCGCACATAACACCGATTTGGTATCGGCCGATTCTTCCAACTATAGGCCAACTAAAAGTCGGTGGTCTGCGCCCAAGCTTACTGTTGTTCCAAATTAAGATATTATGTTTAAAAATAGCATATTCTATAGGTCCAGTCAGTGCCTGAGGTGAGCGGCACAGGAGGGTGTTTTTAAGACATCAAACGTCATCGAGACTTCAAATGTGCTTCAGATTTGTATTCTCTGTGACGTCATTATGTCAATGTCCCCCTCCCGTGCCGCTTCCATACCTCAGGCACTGACTGAGTTAAGTGTTGAACTGTTGAATCCATATCAGATGCATATTATGGTATGAAATGGTATCTCATGACGTCTGACTCTAGGATTGTAACCTTCTTAGTGAAAACCCACAAAGAGTTGATTAAAAATTAATTAGTTCCCTTAGCTTTTGCCAGTTTGGCGCCATGTTATACGATATTCTGTACAGAAAGAAACTCTCGACGTTTACACGAAAGTTAGGGTAAGTCCAGGATAGATGCCCCACTTTTTGAAACAGCTCTGTAACTCAGTCAGTAATTTTTTATCAACAATTTGACCTTAGTATCTGTAAACTTTGGTCTTTCATCTATGATATTACTATAATTTTTTTAGTTTAAGTTATACCGATTCTGAGTAAATACCATTTTAATTGACCTCTAAAAAGTGGGATAGACGCCTAATGTGGGGGATAGAAGACTCACAGTATGATTGCTTCAAAGGATAGATGCCTGATGCAGGGATAGATGACTCGTTAATACAGTTTATGAAATCTAAGGATCAAATGCATTTTCAAATCAAATAAGCCAAGTATTATTATTTAAGATTGTTTGTTATTAAATGCATTAAAAATGAAATGTAATATTTTTTATTAAAAATAATACTACTCCTTCTAGCGCAGTCGGGTAAAAAGGTAATTCGATCAGAAGGGCACGCTATTTATTACTTTCCTAAGGTTAGCCGTACTACATTGTTTTTTTCTTCTTACTTGCTACCTGTGACAAAAAGAGCAGGTTAGGATAGATGCCCCTAGGTGCATGGGACATGGCCCTAAGGGCATCTATACCCAAAAAAATTTAGGCAACTATCCTTTTAGCATAGGATAGGTGCCGTTTTTAATAAAAAATATAATAACACTAAAAATCGAATTAAACATATCTATCCCGTATAATTTATAAGATAGTCTATCAAATTATATAAAAATCTGCTTCATTTTACAGCTGACAAAAAAATTATCCATTAAAAAATACTTACCAATATTATTTCGACGCTCGCTAAGGTCTGGCCGCGGAAGATTTTTGCTCTCACTGGCTAAACAAACGCACTCTTTGATGGTTTGCGAAGCGAAAAGTGGTACGGGGAGGTCCCTTTCTATTATACGTACTATAACCTTAGGCTAAGTTGCTTGTATTGTAACATAGTGTACTTAAAATCGCGGCACCTATCCCACTGGGGCATGTATCCTGGAATTACCCTATAGTCGTTGTAGTTATTAAAATTGAATTTCAGAGTTAAAATTAACTGTTTTGTTAGAAAAGTGGTGTCATCTGCGAAATAAATATTTTCCCTAGTTCTATTTCAAATAAGTTATTTCTAAAATACAAATAAAAATAACAATAATGATTATGAAGGTACACCTGACTTAGTATTTATCTTTTACTGTTTTTGCTTTGAAAATTATTTAATTTATTAGAAGTTGCACAAGTACTTACTTATTGGAAAGGGCCTACAAACTACTAAAGAATTTGAATTTGAATCGCTTCTTCATGGATCAATTTCTTGAAGGTATTTCTTTGCGTACAAGCAGGTTTTAATCTTACTTTGTTGTCTCTCATGTCAAAATGTCACTGAATCAACCCCGGAAACAAGAAAAAATGAATTGAAACAATTTAAATAAAACTGTTTGTTTTAATTTAACTACAAATTAGTTTCACAAGTTAATTTGGAGTTACAGTTAACACTTAGTGCTTTCGTCAAAATTGAATACCCAAAAATGACGAAAAATTGTATTGTATTTTATCACGCTATGCATGCTGTACAATGAACCTCTTGAAAGAATATCACCTCTATGTGTATGGTGTTACGAGTCAAAAATAGAGGTAGAGTTTGGGACTGGTGTACCTCAAGTTGCACCGATTCGTATAAAAACGAACGCGAGCTCTACGTAGTTATCAGTCTCAGTTATAAACTGGAGAGGATACAAACTCAGGCACAATGTTCGCTAAATTGGTGAGTACTATTCGATTTTTTAATTATTTTATTCGAATAATACTTAGTGGGTTTTGCAAACACACCCTTTATTAGGCATCTGTCACTTGTCAATGTCAGAATCAGTGGTTTCCCGCCAGTGGGAAAAACGTTCCAATTTTGAAAATTTTAGTTGTCTTTTTTCTCTCTTTAGCTTTTGTTAATAAGTGCCAGTGTCATGTTAAATTAATTTAATTTTCAATTGGTAGTTTAAACACAAAGATTTGCATAGAATAGCAAAAATTGTGAACCTCATTGGATTTAAAAATGAAAATAGTAATTTTAAAATAACCCAAATTACCTAAAATACATACAAATATTATTTTTAAACAAATTGTTTTGACATTTTTTTAAATGAGTACAAATTAATAGTAAAATAAGTATAGCTAATTAGTAAAACACCATAGCTATTTTTTTACTTAAAACAAGCAAAAACAATTTTATAGTAGGTAGAACTGTTAATTTATGTTATTAATTAACTTAAGACAGTGTCAAGAAAGTAACTTATTATCTAATTTCCTAGCATTATGTAAATATTAGCTAGGGCTAAAACCTAGACCTGAAATAAACGTCAAAGGCAAAAGTTATTTGTTTGATCAAGAATAAACCTGCTCAAGAAATACAATTTTCTGTTATTATTAAAACCTAATGATAAATCCGGCATTAAGTCCGCCACAGTGCATTGTTAGTATGTGTGCTAGCTAAAAATTTAAATAAATAATCACATTTTGTAAATGTGATCCAACCGGGAATCAAACTTGATTAATAATCTTCCTTCCAGTGTCCAGTTGTCTGAAAGAAATTGCTTTCAGCTTTAAAATCGCTCATTGAACATCTCATTGGTATCGTAAGCCACTTACTTTTCATCTTCCTTTATTTTATTACTATTTTTCATGTGACATTGTACAAATGCATAATTTCTTAACCATGTATACGATAATATTTCATTGTCACAACTAAAATATTTATTTGTGCCCTTTGTCAAGCGTAAGCACCAACATTATAGATGACCCACGCTGAACTGTCCCGCCAAACTCAATGACAGGGGGGCGCTACCATCGTTCAACTATATGGTTTCCAACATGGCAAAAATCTGAACCAGCGATCCGGTATTGACGGTGGCGCCCCACTGTCAATGTCATCGACAGGACAGTCCAGTATTTTGGAACTATATCACCAATCTACCATAAATCATTAACCCAAACTATGTGATACATAATTAAGGCTAAGTCTGTGGGTGCAAGGCTGCATGCCTTCAATTATGACATACAATACAACACATACTGTGATATGAATTGCTAATCGAGCAATTGAAATTCAATCGATGTTGTACTCGAGAAAGAATCGAGGCTGTTATTTGTCTGTGGCCAATGTTTTGGCGGGAAATCATTTGACAGATTTGTTTTTAAAACTTTTATGGCATTGAGACATTGAACTTGAATTTTAAAATATCTAGTTTTGAAAAAGCTTTTTCAACAATCGAGAATTAAAATCAAAACTGTTTTTCTTTGGACTATTAATCCAAAGAAATATTTAATTTCATTTATTTAAATGAGTAGGTACCTACTTGAAAGTCGACAAATTTTGCTTAAAAGGAGTCTTTTGCACTACCACAGTCAATTTTATTAACTATAAGAAAAAATAGTTGTACCTAATACTTATTTAATAGAAAAAAAAACTAGTTTTTCAAAAATATGCACAATACCGGTATAATAACAGTAAACAATAATTTAGTGTACCGACACAAATATTACACATTTTTCAATTAACAAAACAGCGTTTGTCATGATTTAAGCGATCAATTAAAATTTTAAACGGATTAGCAAACTGCAATTGTTTGCATTGCGATCGGTGCATAACTGCGCCCACTTGCATTGTGTTGAAAGAAACAAGTACTAGCTAGAAATTTCTAAGCAAGGTGGGGCCGAATTTTCTAGTTATCAAACCGGGAAGCAAGGTTTAGCTACAGTCCGCATTCATATTTTAGTGGAATTTCCGCATAATTATTATTAATAACAGAAAAATAACCTAATTTATTTTATTTACTTAAAAAATCTACTGAAAATGACAATTGAAATCATGACCTTTCGTTTATCAAAGAACGCTCTGAGAGACTCTAGGAAGCGCAAAATTAGGAATTCGTGTCTCACTAGAGACAGTTGAGTTTTTCAATTGAATAAATGGACTCTGGATAGTACTAGGAAATTTTATGCAATACCTAATGCCCCCCTATGTTCTTTTCTTAAAATTATCTGACGGGTCCAATGTCAGTCTAACTTTCCTATCACTGGTTGGGTTTTTTATTGGCGGTCAAGCTGTAGATCCTGGCTACACGGGAGTTGCAGCGTAAGAACGAGAGGTGGGAATAGTCCCATACCTTTCGTACCAGCATCTGCTATAGCTGAAGGGAAATGGAAGGTCACGTCCAACTTAAATAGTTGAGTTTTTCATGTGAAATCTAGGCACTAAGATGTCCCTAGATAATTTAGTGTATGGAGTAAAACTTTTTTGCGTTGTTGCTTTTTTTTTGCATATTTATTGTGCCAATATTGAGTCGGTCTAATTATTTCTGCCAAATCATCGTATTGTAATTGGAATAAACTATACTTAGCGTCGTAGAATGCTATCTGACCAGCGGGATCGAAGCCTGCCCACAGCTACTGGGCATAGTTGACATAGTTTAGGTGCGACTTTCTTAACCGCAAAATTAACGATTGTATTGTTTACACAGCTAAATATTTACTATTTCATGTATAAAATTAACAATAAAGAACTTACTGCAGATAACATGTGACAACTATCAATTTCAATAACGACAGTTTTTTTTTCAATAACGACTTTTATGTCCGACGTTGTGAAACTGACACGCTTTGCCAAAAAAAGTTTAAAAAAAGTTTTTTTTCCAAAACTTTTTTAAAACTAGCCCTAAAATCAATTTTTAATCTGTAACCATTAATTAGAATCATAGATTTATTTTCAAAAACTCCAAGGCTATTTCTCATCGCCACGGTTCTCATCGTCACCTTCGTGGCGAATTTTATTTCTAACTTATTTCAACTTTTTGTAAACAAAAATTGTAGCGCTTGATGTGAAGATTGTATTCTCAGTAAATCAGGCAAATAGTGAGTCTCGTTTGGACGCTTTAACGTTTTGAATTTTTTGATGCCACGAAAGTGATTCTGTATTTCACAGCAATAATTTTTTCAAACTTTACTACTGTAAATGACTCTTAAGTGTTTATAAAACATATATTTTGTCTTATTTTCATAGATAAATAGTAATAACATAATATAAATAGGTACCTACTTAAATACAAGATAAAATTTTACCGATTACGCCACCTACTAAGTTACAAGATTCTACGCAATTGGTTTTAAGGGTGACACTGGTGGCATTCTGAAATGCTAAAGAAGCAAAAAACGGATTATCAGTACCTCAATAAAAAAAGAACTCTAACTGATTATCAGTCCCTCAACAAAATTATATTTTTTATTTAGGCCAGAGGGCCTCGTATTTTTGTTATACAACTTTTAAGTCAAACTTCAGATTAAATTTATCTTACAAACAGATACACACACAGTCACATATACAGACATGCATACAGTCACACAGACAAACAGACAATAAAAATACGAGGCCCTTATTTATTTATTGATGTACTGATCTCTACTTACCACGTATAATTTATTATTAGTTATTAAAATATTGTAAAAACATAAACACCAGTCACTATATTTTAAAATAAACCAAAGCAAGAAATCACTTTCGTGGCCTAAAATCACCTTCGTGTATAAAACACCACGAAGGTGATGCCACGAACGTGACGAAAATTTTAGTTTTTTATGAATTATCCTTAAATTTGAATTTAACGGTTCAAGTTGAATACTACACAAATAAGTCTAACATGTTAAGTTTTCAATGGCAAAGTTTCAATTAAATTGTTTAAATTTTAGAGGTAGAAAATATTGTTCAAGCAAGCGACGGTATGTCTATGGATAATCACAAAAAGTTACGTATTTTTTTCGCGGAGCGACGATCGACCTATCTCACCTCCCCAATGGTCGAAGCGCGACTTACGTTAACCGAATAGAACGCTGTGATTGGTTGCTGGTGTTCGGTTTAACGGCAATCTTGTATTATAACTCAAAATTTTAGGTACCTAAAATCGTGTGACCAACGTATTTCGCTTTCCCAATTCAAAATAATTATAAGAAGATATTTTTTTGACTATTGTGTGGAAAGCTAATTTAATTACGATGATTTTGGTATATGCTGCACACAAATTGAATGAAAATTGTGAATGCAGTAACCAAATGTTTCATTGCAACCGAAGGTGTGACACGATGAGAACGCGAAAAATGACCCCGTTTTTTATTTTTGCTTCTATTACGATAAAATTTATTTTGTATGTAGCTAAATAGATATTTAATCATCTGATTTCAAAGTTATTGTTCTAACTTATACCGTTTATGAACTATTATTGTGTGACCATCACATTTGAGTGTAAATGAGAAGTACCCCCAAACTTTTTTAAACTTGCCCAATTTTTTTAATCTGTATATTTTTTTCCAGTTCGCCCTCCTCGCTCTGGCCGCGGTAGCGTTGTGCCGCGAGTACCCGGCTGGAGTGCATCCAGCAGTGTGCCCCAACTACCCCTACTGTGATACTACCGCCTTCGCCCGCCATACGCCCGACGGACAGCCCATCCCCGAATGGGTGTACAACCCTAGCATCCTGCCGGTTGCCCCTGTGGAGTGAGTTTTGTTCATTTGCCCCAACTGTGATACTACCGCCTTCGCCCGCCACACGCCCGACGGACAGCCCATCACCGAATGGATACAACCCCATACATATACAACCCCAGCATCCTAACGGTTGCCCGTGTGGAGTGAGTTTTTGTTCATTTGCCCCAACTACCCCTACTGCGATACCAGTATCCTACCAGTGGGGCTTTGAAATGAGTCTTTGGTTCATTTACCCCGCTGAGTCTTATTTGCCCCAAAAATCTAGCTAATCTATTCCTACTAGCGAAGATAGATATCACGACATTAATATTCTCTACAGTAGAGACAACAGTTTTATCTAATACTGACTTCATCGCAGTAGATTTAACGCTAAGAAGGTTCCTGTCCAAAATAGATTGCAAATAACGTTCAGCAGTACCGCAAAAAGTATAAAACATGTTTAAAAAAATAACCAAACTTCTTTCTTTTTCACAGCCCCGCCCACAACGCCGCTCCCCGCTACCCGGCCGATTTCCCCGCGGCTCTCTGTCCTAACTACCCCTACTGCTGGTGAACAACAAAAAAAAAAGCGCGCGTCTCTCCAGATTTGAAAAAAAAGAAACATTCGCTAATGCCAGACCTTTCCCGCCTTTTCAAACGTCAATCTGACATATTATTTTTTTAAAACCTAACGCATAGATAACAAAATGCTTAGTGAAATCTGTTTTAGCAAATGTTTCTAAAAAAACCACTGCCATAATGATTGCAAAGAAATGTAAATAAATGCGTTGATGTTTGATGTTAGCAATTTTGCATTTGGAATGTAAAAACTTGTAAATTACAATTGTAAATAAACATTTTTTTTGTAATTCCACTTTTATTACCACTGCCCTAACATTAATTGCCTACATAACAGTAGTCTACTAGCAATAATAATGATGATTGATCTACTAGGCCTACTTTACGAGTATGTTATTAACAGTGCATTATTGTTTGTAAAAAATCCCGCGAAAAAAAAAACTGGCAACGCTGGATAGTACCTACATTAGTAGAGCTACCTCCCCTATCAGTTTGATTAACCCATTCTGGGATACCCTGTATGATACACAAGAAACAAAGTAAAGTATTGCTTGCAGAAAATAATACTTTATTTACCAATGAATTTAATACGACGCTGTATCGATCTTGATACTCGAAGCATTTTAATTAAGCGATAAAAAAGAATAAAAAATCGACTTCACCATACTTGGCAAGATTGCTCTGAGCGTTCGATAAGTAACCTTAACTTGAGGAGATAAGGTGGATTATGTGTTTTGCGAGGATACATTAAATTGATGTGAATTTTTCTTCGAATTGAGCTTTGTGAAATGGATCGTCACTTGCGGATACTTTTTATTGGATGTGCAATGTTGAAGTGAAGCAAGAATTTATTATTTAACAAATTAACATAATCAATCCTTTATTTTACTGGTAAAAAGGCACCTCCTTAGGGATCCTCTAAAAATAAGTGTACAGTAGTTAAGAGAGGCCTACTTATTCAGCGATTATAAGTAGGTACTATTTATTAACAATCATACTTAATTCTGATCAATAATCAACGAACTAGCTCCAATTGTTAGAACTAAATAAAAGCTAGTTTAGTGGTACTTAAAAGTCATCGGCTACTTAATGATATAAAAATATAAATACTCAATGAAAATCTTAATCAATGACAAAAATACATAATTATTATGCTAATGGAATTAAATATCCTTGGTTGTAGGTATAAATGTGTTTACTGTCAATTCTTATGTAAATGATTTAATACCTCAGCTGATTGACAAGGAATTTGTCAGATCGTTAATTAATTATCGATTTAATCAGCATTGATTAGATCTAAAAGCCACACTAATGAAAGTGCTATGTAGAGAACGAAAAGACATAGAAGTTACTAAATAAGCGTATGTAAACTACAAGCCGCCCCGTTCGTACCAGAGCGTCGATGTGACGTCATAGCTGCCAGGTGCGCAGTTAACTCGGGGAAAAGAGCCCATATCAACAGTGAGCTTAGCAACATCCAATACAATATAATGTTTTTTGAAATTATCAATACCTTCTACGTTTGGCAGTTGGCTACGTTCGGAATGCTACCTAACATAGCTTGGCTTGGTGAACTATCACAACCGCCACATTTGGCAGAGACCAGCACCATCAGGAAGGTTGATTCAATGGCAGAGACCTTAGCAATTGCTAATTACTTTAATTAATTAATTAACATCGAGTGAAATGAAGCCAGTAAAAAAAATAGCCTATCAAGAAATAAGTGAAATTAATAAAGATTATGGGCACCATTAGGAATCAAAAAACTTTATAATTTTATGACTGTCGAACAGATGACAGACAAAAATATTCTTAAAGACGTATGATAAACTAAAATCACTTTTAAATAAATAATAATAAATCATTTATTTGCTCATAAACATGATAATACAAAATAGTCGATAGAAATTATCCACTTCCACGGTCTTGTTCCAAAAAAAGGCTTCAAAATATTTGTTACCAAAAAATACCTTGCATCTTGGTTCTCTTCAGCATAAACCTCTTTGATGCAACGACATTAACAAGTGGCGTCCTGCCCGATATCCATATCTGATATTTTAGCCAAGGCCAAGTCTGTGTTTCCATCCATCGTATTAAAAAAAAACTTGACATTTCCCGCCAAAACGCTTTTTTCTTTTAATATATGGCTTTCGGCATTACTGAAAGGTTTATGCGTCCAGTATTTTTAAGATGTCATTACGGTCCGAAAAATTACTGTGCTAATGTGCGCAAGATTTTTATAGGCTGCCTAGGTATTTAATTGAGGAAAAAAAGAGTTTTATAGTGTTTTAACTAGATTAATAAATACCTAACAGTTTAACTTTCCCCCGGGACAAACTTGACCTTCACTGGTTGGTTTATTGGCGGTCAAGCTGTAGATCCTGGCTACACAGGAGTTGCAGCGGTGGGAACGAGAGGTGGGAATAGTACCGTTAAATTAATAAAATTAGAACCGATTTTATAGCCGTGTGATGCCGGCAGAGTCTGAGTAGAACAGGACCACTCGATTCTGATTATTATTTTTATCTTAGATCTTTGTTTTAAACATCCTCCCATACCGCTCCCATACCAGGAACTAAGCGCTAGAGCTAGACCTATTCAATTAAATATTGTACATCCATGATTGGAACTTTTTTATGCAGAACTATTTGACCGCAATCGCACCTGGTGTTAAGTGAGGTAATCTTGGAACTTCCCTGTAAGTGTTTATTCGTCGGCCGTTTGGTGTAGTGGTTCGAAACGGACTACTATAATTCCGGAGGTAGCGGGTTCGATTCCCGCACTGTACAAACATTTGTGTGCATGAACATATTTGTTTGTATTGGACTGGGTGTTTTCTATGTATAATAAGTATGTATTACAAAAAAAAATATTTAAGTATGTTTATATCCGTTGTCTAGTACCCATAGTACAAGCTTTGCTTAGTTTGGGACTAGTGTAAAATGTCTTAGGTTATTTATTTATTCACTCTCGCTCTCACTGCCCCCAGCAGGATTTAAACCCGTAACCAACCGCAAATCATCATCATCATCTCAGCCATAGGACGTCCACTGCTGAACATAGGCCTCCCCCAATGCTTTCCATGTTACCCGGTTGGTAGCGGCCTGCGTCCAGCGCTTTCCTGCTACCTTTATGATGTCGTCGGACCTTGTGGGTGGACGTCACACGCTGCGTTTTCCGGTACGCGGCCTCCACTCCAGAACCTTGCTGCCCCTCGGCCGTCAGTTCTGCGTACTATGTGCCCTGTTGCCACTTCAGCTTGCTTATCCGTCGGGCTATGTCAGCGACTTTAGTTCGTTTACGCCGCAACCGCAAATATTCATCCCATTTCATGCTAATTTACAACGTGTGTAAACCCACTTATCAAAATGTGACAGATCGGGAAGTCATTATGAGGAGTGTCTATTCAAAAGGGGATATTTACATTTTTATTATTTATTAAACTGAGTATGCAGTCTTGTTCTTAGTGCTGAATACTCACTTTCGTCACTTGAATCTTAATCAAAACGGGATATTCTCCCAAGTAAAGCAGCTTCAAATATGAGTGTTCATTTCAGAACAGGATATTTACACTTACAAAATTAAAAAAATAATAGTTATTTTTCATTTCATAACAAGAGAGGATATTTACAATACAAATATTTACACTATACCAATTAGCCGTCTCAAAACGGGATATTTACTTTTACATAGTGTTTTATTTCCTTTAACTTTATGCTTTAGGATTTATTTTTAGACATTTTACTCTGTAGAACGGAACGCAAAATTAACGTAAAACGAAATCTATGTTGTGTGATTGTCTGACACCTGATATTGGACAAATCAGAGCCCCGATTACGGTAATTTTTAACGTCAACAATCCAGACACGCTTCTCGATTCTGCGATACCATTGGTCGTTCAACAGCGTACGTCAGCTGTTTTGACCAATCGTATCGCAGAATCAGAAACGCGTCTCGATTGTAGACGTTATAAAAGTTACCGTAATCGGGGCTCAGGATTTGAATGTCTAATAATTAAAAAAATATAATTCTGTTTAGTAGCGTCTTTAATTTTGGTCATTATTATTATTAAAAAAAAAATAATCTGTGTTTTATTATCATTTAAAATCTTGAGATGTACAATACAAAATAAGATATTTATTCATATTCATATTCATATTCATATTCATATTCATATTCATATTCATATTCATATTCATATTCATATTCATATTCATATTCATATTCATATTCATTTATTTGCTTACAAAATAGTAGGCTCAACTAAAGGGGATATTTACAGTAAGTACAGAACAAAGGGGGATATTATAAAAGATCCGTGTCAAAAGAGGATATTATGATTTTTCTGAACTCTGTAACTTTAAATTAACAAGTCATATTTTTTGGCAAAAAGTGTAGTTAGAACACTGTAATGAAATAGTTTCATAACAGAAATAATGCTTTTCGGTAGGTCTGTCAATATTTCCCATATAAGTTTTTCCCATTTTGTGAAAAATAAGATAGAATGTAGGTATCCCCTTTTGAAAAGACACTCCTCTCTTCTCTGTCGCCATAGGGTTGCCCGATGTCCGGTTTTAGACGTGTCCGACTAAATATTCTCTCGTCCGGCAAATCCGGCTTTTGTTAGGCTTTTTATGTGGCTGCAAAGTCAAAGTCAAAGTCAAAATTTCTTTATTTGTTTGGACTAATAAATAGTTCTTACAAATCGTCATTTTGCTCTTAAGGAGCCTCTACATGTCTCATAATCTTTTTACCCTACCAGCGCTTCGAGACCAACATTTGGCAAGTGCTGAGAAGAAGCGCCGCAACAAACTCAGTCACGTCACCACTGTCTGCCGGCTAATATAAATAAATAGAAATAGTAGTAGTAGGTACATTCGATTCAGGAGCAGTTCACTGAATTTACCATGCATTCTTGTATGGTGTATCTTATAAGAATGGGTATACAAGATTGCGTGGTATATTAAACAAGGTAGTGACGTGCTAATATCTAGACTTACAAATCAAAATCAAAATCAAAAATATTTATTCAGTTTAGACCACAAGTGGCACTTATGAACGTCAATAGAAAATAATAAAAAAAAAGAAAAAGGTAGCCCTTATGGGATTTGTATTCTAGTATCTTACATATTAAGATACTAGTAGAAATGACTCGCATACATAAATTTGAATAACTTGGATTGACCTGCAGGGCCTTATGTGCTAACGTGTTGAGGGCCTCGGGGGATACCAAAAAAAGGACCAAAAATTTCGCACATTAAAATTATTTTCTGCGAATTCAAGCCTTGTTCTACGAATGAATGTCCGGCTTTTAGGGTAAAATGTCTGGCCAAATTAAGCACCAAGTGGCAACCCTACCCGGACGGCAATTTGCGAGACCGCGCTATATTCGGACACCCTTGACGCGAATATTGCGGTGTAATAACTATCTTTATGGTCGCTATAATGATGATAACGTATGGGCTCAATATTGTAGTGATGTAACTTGTTCTTATTTCTTTTTGGGACGTCCCGTTTTTGTAAAAGAATTTTTAGATTTGAGACAACACAAAAGTAACAATAACTAGGGGCTCAATAAAATAGCACCATATGCGAACTTGTCACTTGGAAGTGATCTTTGATTGATTCTGAAAACAATACTGTGGTCTTTTATTTAAAAATGCTAATGTTTGGGTCTCATTGGACACAGGTAGCCCGGTAGTTGACACTTACCACAAGTACTCCGCCTGTAGATTTTAAATATCTTAGGTCGCTTGTTCGCAAACATAATTGAGTAAATCGATCTCATATTTATTTTACGGTTATTGAGCCTTCGTTATTTTGGGTCACCTCAAAACTGCATTTGAGTCCCTCTGCCCAGTTTACTTTCATAATTTTTCGTACTGTTTCTGAAACTGTGTGTTGTCAAATTGTCGTTAAATTAAAAATAATTAAAAGTAGAGTCGTTTGTACAGATGTAGATGTCCCAATGTCCTATTGTGTTTAAATGTGAGTTACTTTCCAAAAATCTGTCCCACAATATTTTGCACTTGCACATCACTACTGCCGCGACATGTCGATATTGTCGATGTCCATAGTGATGCACGACCGCGTCCATTTTAATGGACCGTAAAAACTTAACATATTGATTTATTTACACTTAACACAAAATGATAGCTTCATTTTAAATAAGGACAGCTTAAAAAGTTAATCTGAAGATTTTAATAAATATTTTTAACGAGTTATCAACAAATTGATTTATGTTTTCGATGAGGTGATTGTGGAAGATTGTTATTGAAACTCGATATGTAGGTAAGATTTATTTCTGAGCTAAGTTGACATGAAATAATAATATATTTTTCATGACTAGATTGAACAATATGTGAAGGAATCCCAAGTAATAAGACAAGCTGTTTGAAATTAAAATTATTAGACTCGCTAACAATTTTTTTCAACAAAATTAGTAGCTCTTAGCAAAGAATAGAGTCGATTTATGCACGAAAAACAGCCTTACTGAAATAACTGAAAACCAATTTGTTTAATGAAATACATAATTTTAAGACAAGACATGTCATTCATAGAGCTGAAGAACCTCCTTTTTTGAAGTCAGTTAAAAATTACACCGAACCTAAGAAAATCTCAAATTCTTTAAAAGTGACTTTCGAGTTCGAATCGTTTGCGTATTCGAATCGCCATCAAAAGATTTAGTACGAAAACTACAACAGCGCCCTTGTGAACGTGTCGTAAAGTGAACTTAGTATGAGAAATGTTTGCACGAAACTTATTTTGAGAATCAAAATTGTCACGTTATCGTTTAATTCGAAGGTTGAGTATCGAATTTTGTCGAATACGCAAACGATTCGAAGACGAAAGTTGTTCATGCTGACCTAGCTTTATGAAACAAAACATACTGGTAAAACTATTTATTATTATTTATTTGACATTTATTATCCTTTTTCTTTGCAGCCCAGTGTAGTTGAACCATCCATTCTTCAGTGTAAGTGTGAAACAGTTCACGCCCCAAATATTGCAGCGTGTTGCGCACGCGCTTGTCGACTAATCGCCGTCACGGGGCTCCACACGTGGATTATTCGAGAAATAATTGGAAATTACTGTTTAATTATAGGATTAGTTAACCCTTACTAGCCTAGAATGTGAATTATGTCGTTTTGTAGAGGCATTTTGTCGATTCTAGACGACAAGTCCATACATCTGTCGTCTGAAATCGATGATAAGATTACATCGCGGCGCGCATCCTAGGCAGGCAGTGGTTAGATTATTGCTATTATTTTGAACTTTATTGGGATAACTTGAGGTTTATGCTGATGAAAGGGTTAAACTGGGTGAATAATAAGTAATTCATCTTTCCCAAGTGTATCTTTTATCTAACTACTGCGTAGGTAATTACATGGCGAGTTACTTAATTAGGTATGGATTGGTATGATTTCGCATTGCACTAAAGAAAGGTAGACCATATTTAAGTAGCTACATAAACCTAAGTTACTGGAAACAAAAAAGTTTGTGTATTAAGTTAAGTTATAAGAAATCGACGTAGATAGTACGAATACCTACATAAAGAAATTGACAGATATACTATCTAATTAGGTAATACAATTTGGTGAATAAGTACTTAGTATAAAATAGCGAATCACTAGTTCAAAGTGGTGGATCGCTTGTTCAAAATATCGGATCGCAATTTAAGTATGGCGGGCAGCTAGTTCAAAATGGCGACTCACTCTTTCAAAATGGCGGATCGCTAGTTCAAAATGGCGACTCACTAGTTCAAAATTTAAGTATGGCGGATAGCTAGTTTAAAATAGCAGATTGCTAGTTCAAAATAAAAGACACTGTGGCTTGTCGTCCCGGTGGCAGCAACTCAGGGTGGACCTTGTTTCTTCTCTTTTTACTATTCTTCGTCTCTTTCGCACGCTTCACGTTTCCCTCAAACATCTGGATGCTGTACTGTTCTTCCAGAATGTTCTTGAACGCCACCAGGATTTCTGTGGGTGTTTTGACATCCATGCTGTCAAGTTTGACAGCTATAACGGCGCAGCTCTCGGATGACATCTGTCAAAGCAAACATGACTGGCTCAGTATGTCTCTCATGTATAACAACAGACTTCAAAACTTTTTTAGGACAAACTCATAGCTGTACAAAGAACTAACCTTTCGTACTACAGGCTTCAAAATTACTTCAGTACTAAGTACCTAGGTACTCAAGTTTCATACTCCAGGTTCCGAAACTTTACTAAGAATTAAATCTGTACATAGTTCTTCTCACCTTCCGTACCACAGGCTTGAACTTTTCCAGCTCCTGGCTGTACGGAGAGACCTCCAGACTCCTGGACCGCAGCCAGCTGTAGTTAGACTTGCCCATCGATCTCTCTTCATATGACTTTGATTCTTTCAGGAGCGTCTCTACCTAGAGTCGAAAAATTGTCTTTAGCATATCTGCATACCGCAAAACAAATACATGAAACCATTGTTCCCACGGAGATATCCCGTTTTTTGCAGACCTGTTTTTATCAGGATCCTGTTTAGTTCACTCAAACATCCCGTTTGCAGTGTCCCACAAAAAACCGATCCATTCGAATTTTTAATTCGAATTTCAAACGCACATATTGTGAGTGAGTTCACTCGACAGTCCAGTTTTAGTGGAACCTACAAAACTGAACTAGCCGTCTGGCCAGCGTGAGGATTGTAGGCCAAATCCTCCATTTGCCTCTGGTAAGTTAGGAGGGTAACTACTCTTGGAGACTAAAATGACCTGATGATAATTCCAAGGTAGGCTTCTTCCTTAATAGATAACGGGACTATTCCCACCTCTCGTTCCCACCGCTGCAACTCCTGTGTAGCCAGGATCCACAGCTTGACCGCCAATAAAAACCCAACTAGTGAAGGTCAAGTTTGTTCCGGGGGAAAGTTAAATTGTCACTGGACACGCAACGTGTCCCGGGAGAAAGAACTGTCATTGGACACGCAACGAAAATCAGAAGAACTTAAGGAGGAGTTCTAAGTTAAGGTTCGACTTCCCTTCAGTGCAAAGCCTCAATAGATAAATAATTTAAATAAACATGTTAAATATGGTTTTACTTACATATTCCAATAGATCAGAGTAAGAAAACGACTTCGGGGGTCCCACCACGACTTTCTCATAGAACATTGTGAACCTTACAGCTCATTGGGTCGACTCCATGAAAATGACGATTTGTTTAGGCAGAACGGAAATCGCACTTATCATTATTTTTATCTATAAAAGTACTAAATCTACACTAATATTATAAAGAGGGATTAGTTGTTTGTTTGTAATTGAAGGCTCTAAAAGTACTGGACCTATTTAAAAAAATATTTTCAGCATTTGTAGAATCCTTGATCCTGAATTCTGATTTTCTGCGCTAGAGGCAGACCGCGGCCGGTACCAACTGGTCAACATGGAAATCATTGGGGGAGTCCTATGTTCAGCAGTGGACGTCCTATAGCTGAAATTTATTTATTTATTTATTTATTTATTAGGTCTACCAACATTGTTACATTACAACTTAGATTAATAAAACCTAGATGGATAGTCTTCATACAAACGCTTCGTCAAGAGTGAGGCAAAAATCTTATGTCATTAGTGTCAATTTTGTTGGGGAGTGTAGACAGTGAAGGCGATTTTCCCGAAAGTAGGGAAATTTTTAATACGTTTTTAATTATTTTATAACTAACAAAAACAAAACGCATCATGTACTTACTTATTTATTGAATTCAAAGTACCTACCTAATTACAATAAGATAAATCGACTGAAAAGTCTCGATTTCATAAAAAAAGGAAGTGTATTTGTACGGCGAACAATTGGGAAATAAATTTTCTTGTTACTGGTATCATTCCCGTATTTAATTTTTGAAAGCCAAATTCAAGCAAAATACGCGTCGAATCGTAGTACTTACTTATGAAATGTAACACTGGTCACTTTCTTTAGTTTTTCTGATGTATTTAGACACCCTTTCACAGCACAAACCGTCTTAATTAATTAAAAGTCGTCGGACGTGTTTACCAATTTTTCACTTTGACAGTTCATGTGACGTTTACGAGTAAGCCATTCTGGCTTACTAAAATCTGCCTCACCTTTCGTGCACTGACTATCTATCTAGGTTTTATTAATCTAAGCATTACAACATGTACACTTAAAAATTACAATTATGAACAAAGTTACAATGCAACAACAATTATAGGCTGACACAACATGCAATATAGATTCAATGCAGTTTGTTCCGAACCGTAATGATGATGATGATGGTTTGTTTTTGTTTAAACTAGCAGTCGTACCTAGGTACTTAGCCATTCCTGTAAATTTTGGAACTTTATCCTCCCTTCCCTCTTGTGATTCAGGGAATTTAAAAAATACACCGAAAATGAAAATTCTTTAGGCTTCTAAAAATCACTTTTACTTACACGTCCCAGTATAACTTTCTCTTTACCACTGCATACCTATCTCCTTTAGACTTTTCTATGGACAATTCTTGTAAGTCGAAATACTCACCTATAAAAGTGCCTGACATCCAAACGTATGGCTTTAACTTTAGCAAGTAAAGCAAATCTATAGAACTAGTCATAGTTTGATTATGAAAACACAATTTTAATTAAGTTTGGAAGCTTTTCCGTTATCGTATCAAATGATAACCTAAATGCGCCATCGGGATCGAATGTCCACTCGAATGCCTTTGATCATGATTCCTACAGCCGATTATTATTAAGTCCAGCTCCAGGCCATACTAAGGCCCGGTTTCCACCAAAGCGGAGCAGAACGGAGAAGTGTTTAACCAAACAGATTTCATTATGTCCACTTCTCTCCACAACGCCTTGGTGAAAACCAGGCCTAAGAAGGAAAAGGGAAACATCCCTAACTTACATACCTACTTATAATTTATGTCGACTCACTTTTTAAATCCATACAAATATTATAACAAATTGTTAGAGGCACCTATTCACACTAGGTAAATCACTGAACCGATATGGATGGTTAGAGATAAGAGTCCCTGGATATTTAATCCAAAAAATGCTACAGCTAACCTTCTTTCTAAAGAAAACTGGTTTGAAAAAAAAATCAGTCACACTATCTAGCAGTGTCAATCATTTGACTCTACATTCAAAATGTCAAATTTCAATATTTTACAAACATGTAAATTAAAATTAGAAAATGTCCGATGAAAGTGCTGTTGTGGTCAAAATTTTCAAGAGTTTCGTCTACAGAGTCATGATTTGTACAAAAGTTATGTGTTGTTTCCCATTAGACCGGATTGCGCCCATACACAAATCTTCGGATATCACAAAAACAATCAGTGGAAGCCGAAACCAAGCGCCAATCAGTGAGGGACTAACTGAAACAAAGCCCTCGGATTTATCCACAGAATTATCCAAAGCTAGAGCTCCAAAATTCATGAATTTTAAGCCAAAACCGCCGGTTCAATCGAGCAAAATATTTTCTGAAATGGACACAGAATTTGATTCCAATGTCCGAATCGAGCGGCTGAGAGTTAAAAAAATAAAAAAAGGCGGGAAAAAAGTGACACCTGTCATCCACACGCCACAGAGTAAAAGGAAACAGAAAAAGGAGTTTTTGAAAAACATTTTTATTACAAAAAGGATCTTTAGCGACACAGACGTGTCGCGAAATGGGAATTTGTCCAAAAATGGGAGTTCTGCTTTGCAGAGAAGCAAGGAATATTTCTTGGAAATGTTTGACCATTTTACGTGATGTCTTTTCTCTATCAAGGAAAAGGAAAGGTTTTAAATTGTCGTTTTACTTTGAACGTGAACAGTCGGGGTAAATAAATTATTGTTTTTCAGATTACTTGTTTTTATTCATCTCTGGGCAGAATCTTAATCTCACTAATAATAATACAGTCATCTTGGGTAATTTTGAACAATAAAGAATCAATGCACAAGGTACAGATACACTACATGCTTTTTTCTAAATGAGGATCAGTACTGTTGTAGAAAATTCAATAAAACTAGTATCTACGTTAATCTTTAAGACATAAGAAAGATATATCTTTTTGAATTATCCAAATCGGACCATTACTTACGAAGATATTAAGTAATAAACATAGGCCGTTTTTGCCGCTAAAAGTCAACGTACGCAAGGCCGCGTGACGTCATTATATCCGAATCGAGCGCAGCCGGCGTACTAATGGGATGGAAAATATTTTTTTCCGGCTAAACTATCAGTTTTAGAAAAAAACTTTTAATAACATTTATTCTTCAAAATAAAGTAACCTATCGACCAGTAATTTTTAAAAATAAAAATTGTGAAAAATAAGTATTGCTATGTCCAAAAACCACATTTTCATAGGATTCGATGCAATGCGGAGACGCGGTTGGGGTGAGTGTAACTTAATGATTGTTGGTATTGAACATAATAATCATCAAGTCATACCCAGTTTCTGGCATTTCTGGCATGGGGGGGGTGTCATACCCAGCTTCTGGCCGAAGGGGAGTCATATCCAGCTTATGCTTATGGCCTGGGGGTAGGGGCAAGCCTTACCTAGCTTCTGGCCTGGGGGGAGGGGGAGGGGTCAAGTCATACCCAGTTTCGGGCCTGGGGGGGGGGGGGGGGTAAATCATACCCAACTTCTGGCCGAGGGGGAAGTCATGCCCAGCTTATGACCTGGGGAGAGGAGGGGGGCGGGGGAGTCATACCCAGCTTCTAGGCTAAGATTAAATAGATTTCCAGGAGGGAGCAGCTGTCCTTTCCTGCAGCAGCTGGCCCGCCCATGGGAACGGCGAATAGATAGGTAGGTACGTAGGTTTAACTCAGAAAAACTAAATAACAGGTAGGTATTGCGTGTACATCGAAATGATCTTCATAGCAATGTCTTGTAGCCTAGGCAGAGTGTATCTGCCTCAGCTATACCTTATTGTTAGAAGTAAATAAATTAATACTTATACATTTTTATATTTTACTTGGAAGAAGATATGACTCTAACAACACTTATGAACACTTTATTTGAATAAATCGCCAAATATACCACCGCGGAGACCCCAATCGCGTCTCTGCGTTCCATTGAATCGTATGAGCGTATGGATTTTTTGCGTTATTTTTCACAATTTCTATTTTTAAAAATTACCTATCGATAGCTTACTTTATTCTGATGAATAAATGTCATTACAAGTTTTTCTCTAAAACTGATAGTTTGGCTAGAAAAAAATATTTTCTATCCACGCAGTACGCCGGCAGCGTTCGGATCGGATATAATGACGTCATCGTCCCCGCGCCGGGCGGGCTGTGAACTTTTTTAGTAATTTGGCCATAACTTCGTCAATTTTTGTCGTAGAACAAAAATTTTTGGACTGTGTATTAAGGATTTCTTAGCCCTATAAATCTGCATTCACAGCTAAAAATCGAAATGATCCTCATTGCCTGAATTTACAGAAATTCTAACATAACCTAATGACAAGACAACTGAAATGAAGAAAGCTGAAAGTTCGTAAAAATAAAACGCATTTTAACAACATTAGTGTTTATTATAAAATGGTTTCTGTTTTTATGTGCAAATGCAGAACAATACAATTATTCGTCATGGAAAAAAAATCTGTGACATAGATAAGGAATGATCCTTGAGCACCAATAAAAGTTTTAAAAAATCTTCTTCTTTTTTGTGTAGGCAGAAAACGATTGCAGAATATTAAGGTTTTGTGACATTTTTACCATTTTATTCTTTGGATTTCAATACTTGTCATTTAAATTTAAAGGAACAACACAAACATATACCGTATGTAAATTATAGTACACTAGCTTTCCGCCCGCGGCTTCGCCCGCGTGGAATTTTGTCTGTCACAGAAAAACTTTATCGCGCGCGTCCCTGTTTCAAAAACCGGGATAAAAACTATCCTATGTTCTTTCCCGGGACTCAAACTATCTCTATGCCAAATTTCATCAAAATCGGTTGCGAGGTTTAAGCGGGAAAGCGTAACAGACAGACAGACAGACAGACAGACAGACAGACAGACAGACAGACAGACAGACAGAGTTACTTTCGCATTTATAATATTAGTTGGGATTATGTACTACTGGATAGGCTGTACTGAACGGAAATCTTGCTCAGTTATTGATAAGTACCTATCTAAGGAAATTTTCAAATCAGTTCTGTTGTACCCATAATGCACAAAGGTACAAATATTATGGGTACAACAATACAGGGTATAGCCCGACCAGGAACATAAAAACCCTCGCCATGTTGCGGAAAACTAATGGTACTAATTTCTTTTAATGGCAACAGTAACTGAAAACTTCATTGACATGTCACCTTGCACGTCAGTCTATTGCTGTCAAAGTGTAAACAAACTTTATTTTAAATGTACGCAACTGATTTTGTGAATTAAATTGCTAAAATCTTTTTATAGTCGTGAAAGAAAAGTGGTTCACAATGTGTTAAAGTATTTGTCGAAGAGAAATACTAAGGATTCGGACAATATTTTCATTGAATAATGTTTCCGACAAAGGTTGTCAAATTGACTGACATGTTTATCGTATAGTACAGTCCACTATGAAAATTAGCTGTGGTTTGTTTCAACTACCTATTTTAAATTTTTTGTCACTTTTGTTGTGTTGAATTTTATGGAATTGGGAAAGAAGTACCGAGTTTGAAGCGTTCATGAGCAGATATTGCAGTTGAATATTCAAGTTCTGAATTTGATTATTGATGAATAATAAAATAAATCCTACTAGCTCGATTGATGGTTTTATTTAATTTATTTAAACCAGGTTACATATAATAATATGTTTTCGTTAATTTATGAAAATATCAAATTAACCCGTAATCCTGAATCCTGATACATAAAGTTAGCCTATTAATTTAACACAGGTACGACTGTACTCAGTGTTGCACTCTCCAATGCAACTGACGCGCCTCTATGCCAGGGTTTTTATGTTCCTGGTCAGGCTATACCAACATCATAGTCGATAACAAGCGTAAGAAAGAAGTCGTGAATTTGATACTAATCAACAACTTAGTTTTAGTGCATTCAATTTCCACTTTGGGCAATTAGATTTTTTAAATTATAAAAAAAACTGTTGGAGATGCAACGCTAAAAAATTGTTTGAATTTTTCGTCTTGATACCGAATAAATGTTTTTTCTTTCTTTCTCAGTTCAGCACAGCCTGTCTAGTAGTAAGAAGTCAACATCTTTGTATTTATATTGCCATATGCATACTATATTTACATAAAAATCATAAAATAATTATAAATATCACAGAATTTGTACCAAAGAACCCGTTAAAAAATTGCGTGAGTATATTAATAAAATTATTTTATACAGTCAACAATAAATAAATGTAACATCCAAATTTTTGTCATTTGATTTTAAGCATTATTCTAAAGGCGTAAAAGGCTCAAAATTCTTGAAATTGAGATGCCGTCGACTGGCATATACTATAAAATGAAATAACAACTAAGCTACTGGTATAAAATCATTATTGCTATCATTTACAATAACGAACCTTAAATATGTAATAACAATCAAAATAAAGTTACAATACACTTTATCAATAAAAATTAATAGTGAAAAAGCACAAAAGCAACATTTTGAAAAACTGCCGCAATATTTTTAATCTAAAAAGACATTTTAGTCTGTTATTTTAAGCTAAATAAAACATACAACCGAATCAAAAAACCCCTTATTTGAGTAAGTTAAAAATGGACTATTATACTAAAAATTGCCTATTCCCTTTTGTGCTTACCTGTACCTACACTAGGGTACGGTAACATAGATATTGTGGGTACAACTCGAAGGTACAAAAACGGTCTGACAGCTGCTAGTAAAAACTGCATAGAGTAGAACCATAGGGTGCTGTTTTTGTCTATGTTTTCTTGGAGGTGTCTTGTGCCACAGTAGAGTAGGTACATAGCCAAACCGGACAGTATGAGCGAACGGTTTTTGGTGTAGTGACGGAACCTGGAAAGAAATTGAAATATATTTTAATTAAACATAATAGAACAGAGAAGTGGCACTTTAATCTTCTTGTATGTTAAAAAACGATCTGATGAAGAGAAGAAAGAGAATAGAATGTATGAAGATTATAATATAAAGGATATAACACACTGGATAAGTTCTGCGGTCAGATCAAAGTGAACGCAGCCTCTCATCATGTCATCTGATCATGTTCTGATTAATGTCGTTGCGGGTCCAAAGACAATTAAAGGAGTTGTCCCAAAATGTATGGAGCCTAGGCCCACAACCTGTACACCTACCAAAAAGAAGGGCTTTTAAATGTACAACAGTTTCTTATTATTCAATTTCTTTTAAATGGCTTAGTTTTTTCGCTTAAAACAAAAGATTGTTAAGAAAATAGCAATACTCAACCACAAAAACCATCATGGTGGACGAATGTCATTTTGATGACATCTGTCACTTTTGACATTAAGTCGTATCTTGGTGGAGTGACAGATGAAATCTGACAGCGACTGACGTTTAGTTAGTCTATGGTTCATCTTTTTTTTTTATCTGACGCCATACGCCATCTTGTGTATGCATTTGAGAATGATAATTCATGAATAGTTTTTGATTTTGAGCGGCTAAATTATATGCTAGATATAGTTATTTATATTTTTCCCTTAATCAGTAGATTTTTCTTGATTTTTGATATGGCGTACAACCTCCGGGCCGAAATTGGGACAACTCCTTTTTCCCCGGGACAAACTTGACATGCACTGATGATAGATCTAGATCCTGGCTACTGGGAGTTGCAGCGGTGGGAACGAGAGGTGGGTATAGTCCCGAGCCCGCATCATGTATGAACAACATTGTCGGTCAGGGCAATCGTTCAGCGGTTGAGGCAAGGCAAACGGTTATCAATTTGATGTAAAGTACGGCCAACGAGAAGCGATACCAAATGTAAACAAACCCAATGTCATGGTCATTTGGAATAGCAGGGGTTTGACTTTGACATATTTATTTATAGCTTATGTATTATTTTCTGTTTTTGTGTATTTTTTTCTGTATTGTGTCTTTTAATGTGTCAATAAACCTATTCTATTCTATTCTATATTTTGGCGGGAGAACGAGACATTACGACAAATACACGAGATGGGAAGAGACAGAATAGATTGTCAGTTCGACAGTCGAATCGACCTTTTGTATCGCTGCTAGTTGGCCGTACTTTAGAGTGCTGTTTGCACTCAGTATATCAGTATCTAGTCTTTAAATAGACTTCGGACGCAGGTTGGCCGTAGTAAGGACAATCTGGCCAGGTAGGGATTCTTGGATGGCTTGAGCATTGAGTGTGGGTGCGGTTTTGTTCCCCAGTCGATAAAGCACCTGATGTCATGCCCTGAGTGCCCAAGCAACTGCACTCAGGAGGATTTGATGAGTGTTACTGACAACGCCACTCTTGTGGCGAAGTTTTGGGCTGACACTGTGTAGGTTTGTTGTCGACACGAAAAGAAGAAGAAGTATCCAGTGTGACAAATCCTTGACAGTTTTGATGATTATGACGATAATGATGATGATGATCACTCACTGAGCGACAGCGGGCGTGACGGCGAGCGCCCAGCCAAGCATCGAAGCGGTGGCCTGCACCAGAGCGTACATAGGAGTGGTGGACACGTGGATGTCTTCAGGGTTCTCGCACCAGCGGAAGGCCTGGGGACAACGGCTTAGTGTAACGACGGTTAAAAAGCCTAATTGCAATTAAAAAAAACCTATAGAGTTATAAAGGATAGAGATTTGAAATATTTTAAATAAACAACTTGAAAAAATCAAACTTCCTAAGGCGGGAATCGAACCCACGACCTATCGCTTGCCGGGCGACTGCTCTTCCAACTGAGCTACTTAGACACTGGATGAACCCGTCGAAATTTTCTTTGAAGGATAGGCTCTGAGATAGCCACTGTGGCTCTGAGATAGCCACTGTGGCTCTGAGATAGCCACTGTGGCTCTGAGATAGCCACTGTGGCTCTGAGATAGCCACTGTGGCTCTGAGATAGCCACTGTGGCTCTGTGATAGCCACTGTGGCTCTGAGATAGCCACTGTGGCTCTGAGATAGCCACTGAGGCTAACTGTCATAGCCACTTTGGCTCTGAGATAGCCACTGAGGCTAACTGTCATAGCCACTGGGTCCCACATTGATAGCCACTGTGTATTTAAGAAAGCCTTCTGTAATAGCCACTGTGGCTCTGTGATAGCCCCATGGTCACACGCTAATAACACACTGTAGCTATCATAGCCACTGTAACTATCTAATGGCCACTGTGGCTATCTAATAGCTACGTAATAATGACTAAGTCCCACGTTGATAGCCACTGTGGCTATTTGACACCTAATGGTTCCACGCTATTAGCCACTGTGGCTCCCAGATGGTCACTGTGGCTAACTGTCATAGCCACTGAGTCCCACATTGATAGCCACTGTGTATTTAAGATCTGATGGCTATTAATGAGCGACTAGAGCCCACGCTATTAGCCTCTGTGGCTCTCAGATAGCCACTGTCTGATGGCCACTGTGGCTACCCAACCTGTTCAATCCAACTAACTCTCTTACTCACCAGTTTGACAGTCCAGTGAGGGTCCCAGCCGCATAATGTCAAGCTGAAGTACGTGACCACACTAATGGCCACCGTGACAAGCGCCGAGAAGACGTGCCAAGCCACCGCGCGCCGCGTGTCGGAGCGCCCGTGGGGACCGAAGCCCCAGACATATGGGTCGCATACGTATATACAAAGCGCTGGGGCTAAGAGGGAACCTGGAAAGACAGATTAAGATACTGTAAGTGACTTTTTCCTGTGATTCGGATTTTGGGCACGCGAGGCTAGATGACAAAATTTCAATTATTTGTCCGTCAGACAGATAATTAGAAAATATTAGACTCATATTTTTTATTTTCTTTCTTAATTAAAAAATAACAGTGCTACATCGAGTTGAAATGGCGCGTTACGTCACGCTTGAGTAGATTTTTTATTCAAAAGTGACGTCACGCGACATTTAAACTCAATATAATACTGTAATTATTCGATTGTGAAAAAAATTAAAAATGTGTCCAAAATTTTTTTATTTGCTGTCTGACGGACTAAATAGAATTTTGATTTCATTAGGTACCCAGTCATCATCCCTATTGTGTATAAACAGATTTTATCGTACGTTTTGAACTGTCAAATGAATACGATCGCTTTACACAATAGCACCTCTTGTCCGCGTGCGTGTAAAATCCGCAAAACAGGAAAAAGTCACCAAAGGCAGTCAAAGCAAGGCGCTTTAGGACTGACGTATAAAGGACGTAGCACATTTATCAACTCTGAAAGGGATCAACACCGTATCGCCTTTCGCGCGCTATTAACCGCGAGGCAAGGCGTTTACGTTACGGTTCGGATAAGTGTGCGTTGCAGTATGGAGTTTCATACAAAAAATACTGACCGCCTCGAGTTGATACGGCTACGATTCCTTTCCAGGTTGATAGGTGTGCTACGTCCTTTACCTGGTTTGATTTCGTAGGCAAGACATTCAAATTTCCTAGTCTTAGATCTAGTTCAGACACGCGCGATAACGCGGTTTCTGATGGTTTTCATAGGCGACGCACTGAGGTGGTATTACCATGAGATTTTACGTTACATTGTGTCAGTAGGAAACGGGTAAGGCAATGGTTGGACGCTCAAGAACTATACCGGGCGTTATATCAGTACATACTAGATTTTACCAGTTTGTTTACTTGATAATGGTTGTGTGATGACATTTTGGTGATGATCAAATCTTGAGTCTTGATGATTGTTAAGTATGATATTGTACCCATAACATATGAAATTTTATTATGGGTACAATATCATAGAGAATGATTTTTGTATATTACTTTGACATCATATTTGACATTTATTTATTAGGTACGCCAACAAAGTTACTAGTTGAGATGCAAGCTAAATCTTGTGCTCTATTACTTTAGCATAAGGCTCAAATTCCAAAAACAACGGAAAATTTAGCTGGTGTTGATCGTTAAGCCTAGGCGCAGACCACCGACTTTTAGTTGGCCGATAGTTGCGCCCGATTCTAATATATGTATTTGTATGAAGAATCGGCCGATACCAAATCGGTGTAATGTGCGCAATTTCATACATCTCCATACTGATCAACAACCCGACCAAACTATCGGCCAACTAAAAATCGGTGGTCTGTGCCTGTGCCTACGAGTAGGTTAAAGGGTACACTCACCCACTAAAGCGCCCATGAGCGTCTGGTGCGGGAAGTGCGTGGCGACGAACATTCGCGCGAGCATCACCGAGCCGAGCGCGCACGCGAACACTGGGTACACTATGTACTTCCACCACCAGATGTAGCACTTTCTGGAAAAAATAAATTAAATTTAAACATTTTATAAGTACCTACCTAGTATAATAACAAAGGCTATTTTAAAGTTAAAGATTTATTTAACAAAAATAGTGATTAAGTTTCTTGCGCTGCTTCTTCTCAGCACTGGCCCATTTATTGTCCCGAAGCAGTGGTAGGGTTAATATTGGGACGTGTAAAAGTGCTTTTTAAAAGCCTATTTGCATAAATAAATGAATTTTATGAGTTTTTATAATGGATGTACAAAAAAAACCAGAGTGACAAAAGGGATCCTATAAGGGTTTTTTTTTAAGAAGCCAAACCGTAATTTTTTTTTTCTTTTACATCATCATTAAAAAAAACGTAATAGCCAACAATATCACCGGTACCGATGTTGCCTGACGGGCTCCCGGGACCAGTCTCACACGTCTGCCGAAACTTCCTCAACTACTTCTCACCATGTTGTTTGGTCTTTTTTACTAAGACCTATGCCAGGTTTTGCTATAGGGGTGGAGCTAAACACACGATCCTGCTGGGCATACTGATCTCGTTTCCTCGGTGACGAACTTCGCCTGGTTTCGTAGCTGACTATTTAAATCGTACTTATAAATCATCAAATATTTTGCTTTTTAGGAGCCTCTTCTACACATGTTTCTTATCGCAAGTAAAACCATGCGTAAAAAAGGAAGTATCTCCTATCGTTCATGTCATGTAATATCCACATAATAGCTAGCAGTAGCAGCATAGCGACGGTAGTGCTGTGGCCTGACGGGCTACCAGGGCCGGTCTACATGGCTACATGGTATCTAGCTAATAATGTTAACTGCTCACTGCTCACCTGTCGTTCATGAATGTGATATCCACATGATAGCTAGCAATAGCAGCATAGCAACAGTAGTACTGTGGCCTGACGGGCTCCCGACCTACATGGGATCTAGCTAATAATGTCAACTGCTAACTGCTCACCTGTCGTTCATAAATGTGATATTCACATGATAGCTAACAGTAGCAGCATAGCAACAGTAGTACTGTGGCCTGATGGGCTCCCGACCTACATAGGATGTAGCTAATGATGTCAACTGGTAACTGCTCACCTGTCGTTCATGAATGTGATATCCACATGATAGCCAGGAGTAGCAGCATAGCGACAGTAGTACTGTGGCCTGACGGACTCCCGACCTATATGGGATCTAGCTAACAATGTCAACTGGTTACTGCTCACCTGTCGTTCATGATATGTGATATCCACATGATAGCTAGCAGTAGCAGCATAGCAACAGTAGTACTGTGGCCTGCCGGGCTCCCGACCTATATGGGATCTAGCTAATGATGTCAACTGGTAACTGCTCACCTGTCGTTCATGATATGTGATATCCACATGATAGCTAGCAGTAGCAGCATTGCGACTGTGGTGCTGTGGCCTGACGGGCTACCAGGGCCGGTCTCGCACGTCTGCCGAAACTGCCTCAGTTGCGGGCGACGGGCGCCTTCGTAGAATGAGGTCTCACGGACCCACCAGTAGGGGCGGTCTTCTAGCAACCACCTGGGAAAGTATGGTCACAAAATACTGATAAGAACAGAAGACAAGCTAAATAACTGCAACTGCCCAATTGTTTGATATGGATTATAAAAGACAATAAAATATGTGGATGTTAAAATAGTTGAGGAGATAAGTGGGATTATAGTATATTCAAATTCAAATTCGTTTATTTCTTTAAATTAGCCTAGTTCTGTTACAAGTTGTTGGAGCTTCCTGTTAAGCAACAGATGTTGCTTGTGCTAGGAACAAAAAGTGGGAATATAGTTCCCATCAATTTTTAACCTTATTTGCTTGACTTTTTGTTTCAAAATAGCACCTAATACAACTACTTAAGAGGCCAATGTTTACCTTAACGTGCCTACATAATATTTTTCAAAATCAGTACAGTATTAAAATTGCCCATTCAATTTCTGGGTTTACAATTTGTTCAATTACTAACTTACCACTTCATAACAGAGTTCAACCAACCCCCAAAGGACATACAGAGCAGTAACTGCGCTGCAAACACTGAATCCAGCGTGGACACGAACGGAAACAGGTATTCCATGACATAGTGCGGGTTGGACAGGTCGTTCACCCACTCGAAGTAGTTTTCTGAGTCCGCAAACCTGGTAGTCAATGTTTATTCATTTAATTAATAAAGGCTGATTTTTCAATCGGTAGAATTATTATCTTTTAGCTGAAGAATAAACTTCTCATTTTGACATACTATTTCCCATGCTGAAACTGTCAATGTGCCAAACTTATTTTTTAGTTAAAAGTTATCCAACAATTGAAAAATCTGCTCATGAAAATATAATGAGAAAGTTATTTATTTATGCACATAAATCACAGTACATAGGGCGAACATAAGGCGAACTTAATGCCACTCGACATTCTCCTCCAGTCTACCTTAGGTTAACCTTTAAAGTTGTAATAAGTTTTATTTAATGACTAGCTTTTGGATCAATATTATAGCTTAATTATGTTATTCTGGGTTATAAACAATAATACTGTATAGTTTCATCAAAATCCGTTCAGTAGTTTTTGCGTGAAAGAGTAACAAACATGTTAACACCATCCATACAAACTTTCGCATTAATATATTATTAATGCGAAAGTTTGTAACTTCCTATCCTATTATCCTACTAATATTTAGTAGGTTAATAGAATGAAGGAAATCTACTGTAAGTCAGACGAGTAAAAAGGTCAGAGGAAAGTTATTAAGCCAAAATACAATCGTGACTAATTTATATTAATAGAATACCTGTTACCAAATAAAAAAGTCGAGTAACAATGACTATTATTATTAACTACAGAATATTACAAGGACATAATGGTACTAGGTACTCATTATATAAAATACCAATTAATTTAAGGTTTAATTTACAGTTTCAGTTAAGAAATTCCTTAGTTGCGTGTGAAAAACCAATTTTTAACTCAAAAAAACTACGCTAATGCAGTATTATTACAAAAAATCAATAGCAACTTGCGTACTTACCAATCCTGCAGAAACTCTATACAAGACACCCCGAGTGCGTACAGCCGGTCCATCGTGCGCCGAGTGGGATGATAACGACTTACACAATCATTTTAATTAACAAATCATTAATAAAACACGGTAATTTTGCTTCGAAAAACCATAACAAATTTTGCTGATAACAAACTGTCAGTGTCAAACTTTTTGACAGATTTGACATTTCACTAACAAGGCTCCAATTCTACAAGCTATCACGACAACTATATACAATATAATTTAATTAAAATCGCCTTAGGTGAAATAATTAAGTCAACATTAAAACAATTTAAACAAATAATCATTATTATTTTTATTTTAATTTCACTGCATACTCAATGACATCTATTAGTGAGTAGATTAACTATTTAAAGCATGCTTTTTATAGCATTGCAGTACTGCCATCTAGTATCTAATAGCAAAACTAGTAAACAATATGAAGACCACTAGATGGTACTGTACGTTAAAATGTAATCTTGTTTTCATCATTTAAATAATTATTCTATTTAATTTGTTCAGTTAATTTTGACAATTTTTTTAATAAAATCAAATAGTTGCGCAATGCTTTGTATTCAGGTATCTACCCGAAAGAGTTTGATAAACATTATAAACTAGTAAATATCTACCTTTTAACAAAATCTAATTATTATGTTTTTTTTGCTTCTGATTTAATGAATATTTTAAAAAACGTATTCAACTAGAACAATTTTGAAAGAGTCTACCAAGCTTCTAACTTGGTTGGTTCATCTCTAAGCTAAGCAAAATTCTAACATTATTAAATTTACCGATAGAGAACGTAGGTGGCGCCACTCAGGTCGAATAAGGGAGGATTGTGTGTTTAATAATTGAATATTATACTATGGTGAGCGTACAGTCGCGGCAGCAGATTGTGTCTCTTCGCTTTATTAAGACAAAATTGAAATTAAACCGTAGGTTAATAGATTATAAATTATTTTACACATTTTGAAAATGTAGAGTTTTATAATTTACTAGCTTTCCGCCCGCGGCTTTGCCCGCGCAGAATTTAGTCTGTCACAGCACAGAACAACTTAATCGCGCGCGTCCCTGTTTCAAAAAACGGGATAAAACTATCTCCTATGTCCTTTCCCGGAACCATAGAGAAAAGTAATACATAGGAAATAGAGAACCCTCTCTGTCAAATTTTTGAGCCTACTAATTGATAGCCTGGTGTTAAATTCCCTGTACTTAACCTACGTACGTAACGCTCACATACATACATAGTACACGCACACATACATACATAAAGTCCACGCACACATACACACAGTTCACGCACACATAGGCCCTAATAACCTTCAAAGAATTATTGTTTTTATGATGTACAATGTAGAATTTTTTCAAATCCATTATTTTGAAAATATTTATCTTTATGGTGTACGTATTTTCAAAACAATGTATTTGGAAAAATTCTACATTGCACATGGAAATGCAAATAAGTAAACAAAAACTTTTGAATTTAATAATTTTACTTTATTTATGAACACACATAATATTATACACCAAAAGCGTCTTTTCGCAAAGTTTTCAACAACACTAAAAAAGCATTTGCACATTGAGAAAACTCAGATCACTTGTTAACATATCAGAAAGTTTCTTCGCGATTCACGAAGGAACGAACAAAACTCCGATGAACCAGAACAGCAGCAGGTACGAAGGAATGAACTTGAATTTCACTTGTGAACATAACAGAAAGTTTCTTCGCGATTCACGAAGGAACGAACAAAACTCCGATGAACCAGAACAGCAGCAGGTACGAAGGAATGAACTTGAATTTGACTCGACTCTTCAATACTTTAATAGGGCCACAGAACTCATAAACGATGGCTAAGAAAACAATAATGCATTCAATTCAACCTAACAAAAACAACACCGGCCATTTTGGAGGAAAAACAAAGTTGCCATATGTTAAATAGTAATTTCTACTACTCTATTATGTAAATTATAACAAAAATGTCAATGTTCAGTTTTAAATTAAAACAAATTAATTTCATTTAAAAAAAGTTTTCACATTGTAATTAACAATATTCTCAAATATATTTTAATTAAGAAAAAAATGAAAATATGAAGGAAACAGGAACAGCGACATCTAGTGCGTTTTAGGGTAGTTAAAAAGTATTTGAATTTATTCACCGATGTCGCTGTTTGGAAGCAAGTTTCACTTCGATGACCGTTGTATGGAAGTTTCTTCACCCTGCCCGGAACTCACTATCTCTATTCTCTATGCCAAATTTCATCAAAATCGGTTCAGTGGTTTAGGCGTGAAAGCGAGACAGACAGACAGAGTTACTTTCGCATTTATAATATTAGTATAGATGAAAGAAAACATGCTAACCTACTTCGGAAGGATCGCATTGGTCTGATTTTGATGTCAGACATTGCAGTTCTTTAGGTCTTAACACACCGTGGTGGAATTTAGGTGTTACTCATGCGATGAAAGAATAAAGTAAACTCAGTAAAAGTAACTAACTGGGTGTAAAAGTTACTAGGTAGGAAAATGTACCTACATATTGTACTCGTAATTTAAACTACCTATAGGTCAGTGCCTGCATGAGGTATGGAAGCGTCACGGGAAGGTGTTTTTGTAATGTAAAACATCAGCAAAACCTCGAATGTGCTTCAGATTTGAATGCTCTGTCACGTCTTAATATAAATGTCACCTGACACCTCTCCCATGCAGTGGCGGCGTAAGGCGTGGGCGACGTGGGCCACCGCCTACGGCCTCGCGGTACAAGGGGCCTCGCGCATCAAAAATTTTGAAAAAATGTATACAAGGTGGAGATGACAATATCACAATACGACAATAAATGCAAACATTGACTATTATACATAGACTTAGAGGTACAGAAGCGTGCGGCTATGTACTTCACATCAAGGGAAAATATAACCTCCGATTTCTTAAATAGCCGCGATCGTTCTAAAATAAGTCGATTATTTGATTCCCGAGAAGTCGTTGAAGAAGATTTACTTAATGAATGGCAAAAAAGATGGGATACGTCAGGCAAAGGACGTCACTTATATAAATTCTTCCCGAATGTACGCGAACGTCTAACTAGGCGATGGTTAGAAATCGACCATTGCTCGTCGCAGTTCCTCACGGGACATGGCAACTTTAAACATAAACTTCACGAATTCAAACTAGTTCCNCAGCCTCCGCCATCCTCACCATCTCCGCCACTCCGTCATCAGCTCCAGTCTTCAACAAGCCAGCATCCAGCCTTCAGGGACTATCGCAGATCGCAACCGACCTTCCTGGTTCCTCGGCAGCAAGCAACCGTCACTTCACTGGTCACGGGTACAGCTCTGGCCCAGCTCCACGCCCGACCATCGAAGACGCCTCCGCTCACTATCCCGACTCACCGTGGATAGAGCACCGCAACCTGCTCGTCTCGACTCACCGCAGACTTGAGCACACTGGCACTTGTAAGCTCATCACGCACAGACTGCTGAGCTCATCCTGACGTCATCCACCTCCGGTTCTTCCGGGGGGAGTGGTGTGGCGACGCCCACTACAAACTAGTGACCAACAGATGGCGCTGTTACTACTTCACTATGGCACACTCCGCCGCTCATACAAACCTGCATCGCGGTGACGGAGTTTTATATCCTGCCAAGTATATATAGGCAAACCAAGATGGTGTAAATCGGACCTTGGTCCCCGAGCACAACACCCGCTCGGAAGGAAGCACTAACATCTAGCTTCCTTATTGTGGTTGATCATCATATCCCACAAGCTTATACTGTTGTTATGAATAAATGGGCAGGCCTCCCACTAGGTGGACCGACGATCTGGTGAAGGTCGCGGGAAGTACCTGGATGCAAGCGGCGCAGGACCGGTCTTTGTGGAAATCCTTGGGGGAGGCCTTTGTCCAGCAGTGGACGTCTTTCGGCTGAAACGAACGATGAATAAATATCAATAGGTAGAAGTAGGGTAACTTACCAAAAACAAGCCGAGAAGTGCTCGCATGTTATCTGGGTTCAATTTCAGAGCAGAGCAGTAGTATGTCTTTGCCAATTCCATGTTTTCTACGCCACCCTATAATTACAAAACAACAAAAACATTAATGTTTAATGACTAGTTTCTACTAAGTTTCTAGTAATCAATATGAGGTCGTCGAGAATAGATTTTCGTGTAATGTGACCACAACAATCTTTAGGCTGGATCGGTGCCTGAAGGTATCAATATAATTTTTATTTATTTTTTTTATTTATTTAATAGGACAACCAACAAGACATACACTGGAAGACAATCAATATTTACAACGTATTTAACTTAATCTAAGTGTTGCCTTAATTATAGGTTGCCACGGCATGCAATAGTGGACTTATACATAAACAGTGTCTACACTTAAGGCTTGGTATTTCTGCTAAAGTAGGTATTTCGCGCTGTCAAAATCTGCGCGCGCAATACTTCGCCGAAGACAGCGCGCCAAAGAGCTCTCGCGGCTACACAGTATAGAAATACGCAGTTTAGAAATACGCAGTTGGTTAGGTTAGGTTGACTTCCTTCCGTTCAAGCGTCACACTCACAGCACTTTCTAATACAAATCATATCCAAGTGATACAAATTAAAACAACTTTCAAAATTTTTGGGAATATATTTTAGAATCGAATAAATATAGAATATAACTGCCAAAGTAAACACGGTTCAAAGAGGCGTGGCGTCACCCGACCTTCCGGAAGTTCCGCGCCGGCTAAAAGAATTTCAAGATTACGTCACCCGACCTATCGGTAGATCCTCGGGAGCTTGAGCGATTGGAAAAACATTTTATGATCAGTTACTAAAAGATGGGATACGTCAGTCAAAGGACGTCACTTATATAAATTCTTCCCGAATGTACGCGAACGTCTAACTAGGCGATGGTTAGAAATCGACCATTGCTCGTCGCAGTTCCTCACGGGACATGGCAACTTTAAACATAAACTTCACGAATTCAAACTAGTTCCGTCTCCTTTTTGCGAGTGTTCCACTGATGATGTCTGTCATGAGCAGTCTGCCCATCATATCTTGTGGGAGTGTGATCTTTGGAAACATGAACGTGATATAATGCTTAATTCAATACAACATACATCTGTTTCCGCAATTTATTACACCGATCTTGTCGCGACAAGGAAAAATTTCCGTGCTTTTAAGCGATTTTGTGAAAAATATTATTGGCAGGTAGTTGCTAATTGCTCATAAGATAGGCCCCCTTAATTTAATTTATTGTCCGTGGTGCATAATCTTTTTCTTAAAGGTTTTTAAACCTTTGTTTGTCACCTGTCATCCGCTTTGCAATGGAGGGAAGTCGAACCTTAATTTCGAACTCCTCCTATGTTCTTCTGATTAATTTCGTTGCGGGTCCAATGACAGTTTAACTTTCCCCCGGGACAAACTTGACCTTCATTGGTTGGGTTTTTGTGGCGGTCAAGCTGTAGATCCTGGCTACACAGGAGTTGCAGTGGTGGGAACGAGAGGTGGGAATAGTCCCGTTTTTTTAAACATTGACTATTAAATATAAATTCTTGATAGCTAAACAATGTAGTTAAAAATAAAAATATATTTTTTTCCAAACAAATTCAGCCATAATCAGACTCAAAATTAAGCAACAACACGGTTTTAAGTGACGAACATTATTCTTTGGCGCAATATTCCTTTAAAAATAATCACTAAATCAAGAAATCAGAAACTGTCAATGAATAGACCATTGACCCGTTTTTTTTTATTATTTCATAAAATCCGTCTTCAGGTCGCCACAGAACAAGGCCTCGCGAAATCTGTCTTGCCCACATCAAATTTAGGTCTTGCCCCGCCACTGCTCCCGTGCCGCTCCCATATATCAGACACTGACTAAGTTAAGCGTCTTAGACCTATAGTATCATGAACAACTTAATTTCAGTGTGACGTTGGTAGATAGTGCCCAAAAACACAAAATAGCATTATTAATTCCCATTTCCTACACTGCCCAATAAAATTTTAAAACGTAGACCATATCAAATAACTGCGGTCTTCCGCTCCTTTAATAGCGAAGCTTTAAAACTGTACCAAATAATGGACGCTTATTTTCTGAAAATATTATTTCAGAGCGAAACCTCCGCCGCCGTCTGTACGTAGCATAAGCGCGCGCCAAAATTTGGGAGAATTTAATCTGTGCGCCGACCGGGCGGTACCGCTGCACGCGGGAAAACTGACGGGCATGGATCTGAACATATCAAGACCTATAGGTAAGTCTAGGCAAGCAAACCGCGAAAGCCAAAAAAAAAAAAGTCTAGGCAAGTACTTATTATTATTCTGTGGTCTAGGTACCACTAGCTAGACATACTATCCTGGGCCCCCCATTGCGCTAATTTTTATTGTCTCCAATTCATTACGTTTCATCTCCAGTCTACACTCCAGTCACGCTCAATTTTCATTCCAACTGATGTGCAATTCACACGCAAACAAAGACGAAACAACGGATTTATTTCATTAAAAGTTATTGTTTAAACTAAAAACACTAAAACACAGCAAATTCGTGGAGCGTTTGACTTGAGTGTGAGAGTAGCTTTCTGTCAGCTTTTACTCAAAGGCGCAGTTGCGCCCGTTCATATACTTTATACACCTTCGTTTGAACTAGTTGTCAAAAGGACACCGCGATACGGATTTGTCCAAACAGCTGAAGTTCGTTCATCGTCCAGTCGCGTAGCAGTTAAAAGCGCAATCGGAGCCCTGAGCCCCGATTACGGTAACTTTTAACGTTTCCAATCCAGACGCGCTTCTGATTCTGCGATACGATTGGTCAAAACAGCTGACGTACGCTGTTGAACGACCAATCGTATCGCAGAATCGAGAAGCGTGTCTGGATTGTAGACGTTAAAAATTACCGTAATCGGAGCCCTGGTCTATACAAAATAACAACCGCCTCTGTGGTCTAATGGTAAGATCACCTGCTTCAGACCCAGGTCCCGGGTTCGATTCCCAGTCCTTTGACCTGATCATCACTTTCCATCAGAGGTGCGATTGTGTGACTATTTCTAAGATTATCTGATTCTGGAGTGGGCACGACCTTTTTCGATTCTACCATACTACTCTATTCTCTATTTGATAAACATTTTTGACTTTGGTCTTTTTATAAAATTATCACTTCACGGGATTTATTGCAACAATATCTATTTTAACGGTAAATAATATTTACCCTCCCGACGTTTCGGCTCGGTTGCACGAGTCATGGTCGCGGGCAGACTTGGTCTTTTTATTTATTTATTTAGGAAAACCAGGGTTTTACAGTGTGTAATAATGACATAAGATAGGCAACGAGTAAACCACTTATAGGTTCCCACAGGTAAAAACAATTTAAAAAATTTAGTGAGCCTTTGCACCAGGGTTGCTACATCTTAGGAGCTCTATCCCTCTCTCATCAACAGCCCTTTACAGTCCACAGCTGGACTATGAGCCTCCTCCACTAAAGTGGGGGGTTTTGCCATAATCTCCACGCTTGGCAGGCGGGTTGGAGATCGCAGTTTAAAAGATTGATGTTTTTCAGAGAGCGCTGCTGCCCATTCTCTGTTTGATGTGTAGTCCCTAAGTCGCCTCTTACGACACCCGCGGGAAGAGTAGGGGTTGGTGACAAATGTATTCTACTCTGCCGTCACCACACGGCAGATTCCTATCCCGATCCCAGAGATCTATCCCTACACCTTGAGATTTATTCTCAGATATCTCCTCCAATGTATACCGAAACTCGTAAACGCTGTATGATCACGCAAAATTATTGCATTAAAGTATAATCGGGCCCGCCCCGGGGTGGGGGTGGGGGCCTAACGGGCTCTTACTTTAGAGCGACCTATTTCAACTCTTCTTGGTGGGGGTTAAAGTTTAGTCACAGACTAGTATGTTATCTGTGGTTACAATTTCAAAAAAAATCATTGACTTTTGGCGGGAAATGAAACGTCATGATTGGCGGTTTTTTTTTCGTACATACAGCCACACACATTATTTGTAAAATCAACTGAAACTTTGCTAAAAGATATACGTTTATTCGAATCACAAGGAACTTATCGATTTGAGTTTGTCTACTTTGGTTCTTCTTGTTCTCTTTTAATGACACTGATATTCGCGTTTTTATTGGCCACCAGAATGATATTTTAATTGTTATTAAGTACAAGACAGACAGGACCGGTCTTTGTGGAAATGCTTGGCGGAGGCGTTTCGGCTGAAACGACGACAAGCCATGGGCGAGCATTAGTAATATTTCAAGGGAGGCAGTAAGTAGGTAGATATTAGACTTCTTTTGCCAAGTTAGTGATTTCCTATTCCTATCATTATCCGCTGAACGCTAATCCAACCAAAGGTTTTATTTTAATTTATAACTTTTGTTTTTGTTTTCCTACTCTTGTTTATTCCATTTGAAATAATGGTCCTTCGAGCCGGATTATTCATAAATTCACTTTTTTATTGTTTTGAACACATACATTATATTCCATTACCATATTTTTATCCTTAACTAGCTGACCCGGCGAACTTCGTACCGCCTTAGCGTAGAGATTTTCTTAATATTTTTTTCCGTAAGAACCATCCTTGGACTTCCACAAACATTAAAAAAAAAGAATTATCGAAATCGGTTCAGCCGTTCACACGTGATGCCGTGACAACGCGAAACGGGTTTCATTTTTATATATATAGATTAACCATTACACTTGTCACCAAATCATAAGAGCCATTCCGTTCCCACTCCCATCAGCTATTAATAGAACATCGCATAACCTTTTTAGTGCGCTCTCAACTTCAAACGAGCCCCGTAAACGGACCAATACGTCACGGTGACAGTCGCCCAATAAACACGAAATTAGCGGGAGTTTTTTAAACGCAAATAGATGGGCAGTGGTTCTCAAACTGTTTTTTTATTTTATTTTATGCATAACAAGGCAGGTATTTGACCACAATCGCACCTGATGTTAAGTGGGATGCAGTCTAGGATGATACATATCTGCCCTGTAAGTGCTTATTCACTCTCGCCTTGAAGAGGCTTGTATGCTGGCATAGGCGATACAAGCCTCAAATGAAAAATGACAAAATATTATTATTAGTTTTGTGAAAGAACTAGATGACAAAAGCTATACTTACTAACGAAGGCCTAGTTTAAAGGAGAAAAGTTAAATTTGAACCTAGCTACATTAATCAGAAGCTAGCTTCCATCCCGTGCAAAATACCTAGATGACAGATGGATGACAAACAAGAGTATAATCTTAACGTGTAATTTTGTGGATTTACTATGGTTATTCATATTCTGGAGAGCTATAGATATGGAAACATTCATACAACTTTCACGTTAAATTATTGTCTAGGAAGATTGGCCCGGTTTCTGAAGTGTCATTTTTTGCATAATATAAGCGTGCTTAATCTTCTAATCAATAAAAACTTTTCAAGTTAAATTCATCTTTCAATAGAAGATAAGCACGCTCAAGCTGGAAATCTCAATTCAAAAACCGTGTCATTAAATAAATAAATAAAAAATTGTTTATTTGGCACAACACATTAAAATTACAAATTAAAACTTACAATCTTAAGTATGAAGATAATAAAAAACGTGTTCAAAAATGTTTGACAACCATTGAAATTAGGGTTGTCTCTTTCTAATTGGATATCCTTGTTCACTAAAAAAGCCGAGGCATTTACAAAGATAGTTAGCTAATGGATTTAAGTTGAAATTAAAATAGTCTTAATTGCTGCTTCCTTGTTGTATTTTACGATTATGGCCGCTGATTTTGGAGTGTATCAATGATAGCAATTTGGTTGTAAATTAAAATGTTTGTGGTGCAGATTAATACCACAAAGAAGCTTAATTTGGCATTCCAATTTTATTATATGGATTAGTTTTATTTGATTAATTTAGGTAAACATACCGTAACTAACTATTGTTTGCACGCTTGGCAGTCAGTTTGCAGTCAACAAAAACCTTTTTAAGGGGACTACGTACAGTTGGTTTCGTCATGTTAAAATTGAATCAGTAAGGCGCTTGTTCCCTACTGAGACATCCCGTTTTTTGCAGGATTTCGTTCGAATTTGTAATTCGAATATCCAGAAAGTCCAGTTTTGCAGAATCCTGCATTAATACTGGATTCAGCAAATCTGGATTTCCGTTGGAATACATTAACTTTTAAATTCGTAGGAACGGGTACTTCTTATTGATCTTGAATCTTCCTCACGACAACTTAGCCTGAAAAATGAAATATGACTATGTATATGTTACGGTCAAAGTGATAAATGTGAAAAATATGAATAATCGCCGGTTATTATGAATAATTACCGCATGATTTGGTAAATGTGATTAATATGAGGTCATTTATGTGTGTATAAAACTAAATAGGCGGCTTAGGGGTGGCCCAAGGGCCACCCCCGCCGCACCTTAACCTATTTTTCACTTTAAATCAAAACATTATGGTATAGGCATCATAGAAAATTAATATTATGCAAGAAACATTCCAAACTCATTATGCCAAATTATATTAATATATGATATTAAAACGTTCAAAAGTTTGGCTGTACACGAGCACGTATACTACAAGATGTTGTTCTATTTTATGAAATGTGTTAGTACTAAGGTTGAATTATTAAATAATCACTGTTAAATGTGATTAATTTATCACTTTTACCGCGACTGTCGGTAATTATTCATAATAACCGGTTATTATTAATAATTTTCAATTTATCACATTAACCGTAACATATATACTAACCTGTAAAATGAATATAAAAGTAGGTACTTTACCTATTTTTATAGAGCAACTTGACTAACACAGTTCCAGTCTGCTGTTTTTAGCTCATACATGACTTTCCAACATCTCTCCAACTCATGGCGTTTTCAAATCAAGATTTAGTCAGTGTAAATTCAATAACGAGTGACAAAGCCCAAACCCAACAGCAATTACACCCGATATCATACATCTCATCGCTAACAGAATAACAGCTGTTGATTAACTGCAAAAAAGGGCAAAGGGTGAGCGAGGGCGCAGGTGGCGCCCCCGGCGGCAATCTGACAGACTATTAATCCGGATTTAGCCGGATTTAACAGGATTACGGCGGATTTAACACGTTCTAAGTGGTTTAGCGTGCTCGATGAGCGGAGAGGCGACTTGTGCAGTGATTGGGCGGTTTTATTGTTTAGGAAAAGCAAATTTTAACTTAAAATTTTTGCATGAGATTGATCAAAATCTCATGTTACAATTTCTATGAGTTCATCATCAGCATCATTTCAGCCACAGGACGTCCACAGCTGAACATAGGCCTCCCCCAATGATTTCCACATCGCCCGGTTGGTAGCGGCCTGCGTCCAGCGTCTTCCTGCTACCTATACGAGGTAGTCAGTCCACCTTGTGGGTGACGTCTCACGCTGCGTTTTCCGGTACGTGGCCTCCACTCCAGAACCTTGCTGCCCCATTGGCCGTGAGTTCTGGTATACAGTAACTTTGGAGTTTTTTTTAACTTTTTTGTTTTATTTAAAAAACAAAGTTAGTTAGTCCTAAAAGTAAAGTTATAATTTCCATAATTTCTAGCCATAAAACAATGTTATTGCGTTATTTAGTAAAATGTCGTTAACCACAGATGGGAAATAGTTTACCACCCCATTATAGAACTGAAAAAAGTAGTAATGTGACCACATTGAAGTAGCTTTTTGGGACTTTTTGAGACATATTTTTCGTCCAGATCTGGAACTGTTATTATGTAGGTATAACAAAAAAATCAGCTATGTTACAACATTGGTTACCATGATGTTCTGTCATCCATACAATATCTTGGATGGAATGATTAGCTGTCCCATCTTTTGTTACCACTTTTAAAGTAAATTAACTCAATTCTATTCTACATAACACATAATGCTTTAAATTATAAGGAAACAAAATATCTTTCTATGTTTTTAAACTGAAGACGACACGCGCGGTATTTTAGGACATGGCTCTATTTTGAGAAAGAACATCTAGAAATCCTCTAATGTCCTTCATTTAGTGGACACCCCACAATCTTTTCATCGCGTCCATAACTCAAGGACGCACAACAATACGTCCCAAAATATTTTGTCATCCTAACAAACCTTTTTGGTCAAACACCGCCGCCCAAGGCCGCGAACAAACACATTGTCTGTGGCATAGACTCTATGCCCTTTCCCGCCTTTCTTCCAATGGCTGTCACAAAACGATTTTATTGTTTTATTGGAGTTCACCACTTTACAGTAGTACATTATTGCGACCGTATCTTAATTTGGAGACAAACCGCAATAACTTTGGGACAGTTTTGTTTGAACGTCATATTTTTAGCTTTTAAAATGGCGGTTTGACTTTGACGAGTTTCTATTGAGGTTACAGGAAGCAATATAGTGTATTATGAGCTTTAAACATTAGCTTTTATAGTTGTATGTCGTGGTTGTAATCTTAATATTGATACAATTTATTTTACCATGCCTTAAGTATTTTTCTGTTTTATTTATGGCCTCTGTCAAATAAACCGCCTCTGTGGTCTAATGGCAAGACCACCTGCTTCAGACCCAAAGGTCCCGGGTTCGATTCCCAGTGGGGGCAGATTTTTCTGTTCGGTTTGGTTGGTGGTAGGCGATGTTAACAGCATTGTTGTGTTCCGGCAGTTAGAGGTAAGATAGCCAGTTCCTCCGTGGTTGAGGATTCCGGGTGAAGCTCGCTTCCACCTTCGGCCTGATCATCAGTTACCATCAGGTGAGATACTAGAGCTTCCTCGTATAGAGATAGATTAATGAAATTAAATAAAACCCCTTTCCCATAACTTTCAGTCAACGATGTGATGTGGCACTTTACTGAAATCTCACGCGGACTTCTTGAGAGAACCTAAAGACATGTTGTTTCATTTGACGAAAACATTACTTGTTCTATTCGGACAGCAAAAATATAAAATACAAAACGAAACTGCTAAAAAGACGCTTCATTTTCCCGCCTCCAGAAGTTCTTCATTTCCTCAAAAAAGTTTTGACATCTTTTTTCTTTTACATCAAATACTAGCTAAGGCACAGACATTTTTGCCTCTAATCCTAGATAAGGCGCGGCCCGGCACGTGCGCTCGGGTAATAAACCTGTCGCCATCTACGTGGGGTCAAGGAAGACATGTTTGCAAATAGCTGGTTCTGTATTCGGTAAATCAGCTATTTATAAATAAATTAAAACAATAAAATTGTTGTATTTGCATAGTTTTCACCAGAAACAAGATGGACAGATGAATTGTTCCAAGCTTATCACAACTTTTTTAAACGTGTGCCATGGAGCTTATATTAGTATCAAGTGACGTAGGGTATCTTACGGTCCTAAGTACGGTCCCCTCTCGGACTAACTATACGATTCAGCAGTGGACGTTCTGTGGTTGAAAATTCTTTATCAGTTTTCGATTATACATACAGGATGTTTGAAATTTTGATATCATCATTTTCATTTTTTTAATTTTCATACAAAATACATTTTATAAAATCCGATTTGTATGAAAATTAAAATGAAAATATAAATTTTCCGACTTCACCATACCATTTATATGCCCATGTTAACATGGGCTAGTGTCTGCTTATATACTCCTTTACCTAACACCCGTATATGCTCGAACCAAAATTTTTTTTTTCTTTCTTTCAAATTTTCGTAGACCTAGCTAAAGAATCCTAATGAGTATGAATCTTTGTCTGATGTTAGACTCCTTAAAATGAAAAAAAAAAATTTTTTTCTAACTAATACTTTTCTTCACCGACCCCCACAGACCAGTCATATAAAATTTAACGTTGGCGACCCGGCCGTCACCGGCCCGATCGGCGTTCGTCGCAATAAAAAAGAAAAAAAAAAGGATTGTCTTTGATTCCAATTTCGGCGCAATCCGCGCGGGTCGGCCATGATTTTATTTTCATGAGTGTCGTGGGACGCGATTGATGCGACCCTGAAGGGGTTAAGTGAGAAAATGTTAAAACCGTTTTAAAAAGATATTATTATTAAAAACAACGCAAAACCGACCGAATTGAGAAACTCCCCTTTTGTTGAAGACGGTTTATAAAACTAGCCCTCGACGGACTGCATTTATTTGTAGTTCTTTACTATAATTAAAAAAATCGATCAAAATACATTAAATATTTTCCACTTTAAAAATAATCGGGTTATCAATAAGTACTTACAATTGCAAGTCATTCTGACCCGATAATTCGAGCCACCAACTTTTTTTCGGCCACGGAAACCATGGTTTCCTCTGATTTTATAACTAAGCCACGGGAAAATGAAAAGGTTTAGTTCTATAAAATAATTCGCTTTTTTTTTAAACGCCAACAGAATATTCCAAAGATAGTGTCAAATCTACAACAATTACTTTTACTTGTAACTTTTCTCTGTTATCTTGTTATCATATTTCCAGTCCTTATTTTGGGCAGTCGATACAATTGAATATCCAATACTTTTATGAGTTGTCAAAACCCGTTCTCTCTTAGTTTTTGTAGAGTAAAGAAAAAAAACTAACTTACTGGAAATTGGGTCTTCAGGGCTGAAATAAAATATTTTAGAGCAGTTTTACTTAACCCAGATTCTATTATGTTCTCTTTCTTTTGATTTCGATATTATTATTGTTACTATTAACTAGAAAGAATAATAATAAAGAATAATAATAATAATAAAATAAATAATAAATAATAATAAATAAATGTTGGTAGAGCTACTAAATTGTTGTACGGAACTCTACCAAAAATCCCTTCTCCCTCCTTGCCGTATGTTCATCAATACTGAATGAGGCGAGGCGCAGTCCGTACAGTCCCTCCAGCTACACTTCCAAATCTTCACCCTTAACCCCACTGTATAAGGTTGCTTTTCGACCAATAAAACAATACTTTGGTTGTGTCCGTCTGTACACCGCGGGCGCAGATTATTTGCGTGTTATTGTTTTGACAGTTAAACGTCCCGTCTCTTTTTAACCTGTGGAGAGTGAAAGGGACGGATTATAACATAATTTGGGATATAATCCCAGTGCATAATTGAATCCAGATTGTTCGGTAGTAAAGGAACATTTAAAGCTATCGTTTGTCGTTTGTCGTATTGAAATGAGTTGGAGCGATTGTCAACCTTATTGTGAATATTGAAGGCATTTTTTACAAATTAAGTAGCAATATTATAGGTAGATTTTTTGTTTGTGATTCGGTTTTCGGTCCTTTTAGTAACTACTCACAAGATAATCGCTTCCACTAGTAGAGTATAGGTAGTATACGGCAATAAATATTTATTTACTTGCTTTCCGCCCGCGACTTCGCCCGCGTGGAATTTTGTCTGTCACAGAAAACCTTTAAGCGCGCGTCCCTGTTTCAAAAACCGGGATAAAAACTCCTATGTCCTTTCCCGGGACTCAAACTATCTCTATGCCAAATTTTATCATAATCGGTTCAGTGGTTTAGGCGTGAAAGCATGACAGACAGACAGAGTTACTTTCGCATTTATAATATTAGTATAGATTTATTTAAGTTTTATTGAATTTATTCGTATGCGAATAATCACGATCTCTCTTCTATAGATCTATGTAGAAAATACCTGCCTACACAGGGTAGAAACTATAAGACAAGGTTTATCTCTCGATTTCTACAATATTTAAACAAAACATCGAAATCCGGTTACTGATCCTGAAAATGCTACACGAGCTCTATCAAACGGAACGTTACAGAATTAACTGGACCTATCCAAAAATTCAATGTTTCTAGCTTCCAAATCGTAATTATTTTTAAGAAAAAATTTTTTTTTTCCTAAATTACTTTGTTATTTATAACCTAACAAAGGGCCGCGGTGCAAAACGACGCAAGTGCAAACCCGTACGTGTTGACAGCGACCGGCTCAATAATCCTATGCCCGGTTACTTTTTAATCCGGCCCGGTCGTAAACGCCCGTCCGGTGGAGCCTTAGGATGGCTACGTTGTGTGGAAATTCGGGATGTTTTTATGATTTTACCTTTTAAATAAAAACTGTACTGTTCTCCATTGATCTCACTTGTGAAAAATTTCTTACCTAATTTCGTTTAGATAAATTNCACGAACTCATCAGCAACGTGTCTCAGAGTTCTAAAAACATAAATCATTTTTCTGAGCCTACTGTTGAGAGAGTTGGTGTGTTCCTGGAATCTGAGATGTTCGTCGATATAGACTCCCAAGTACTTGATACTCTCACAACGGTTTAGATAAGGACAGGAGCAGGTACCATGTCCTGGCATAAGACAGGAATGGGCAGTCAGAGCAAGATTAGGTGATGAGTCAACTTGTTTTTTTATAGTAAAAGAAATAAATTTGGTTTTGTCGGCATTTAGGGTCAGCACATTATTTTTTAGCCATTGCGTTACTAGATTCATTCCACGCTGAGCATTTCCGTATACCTCTTCCCATGTTTTGGCTTTGAATAATAGGACTGTATCATCTGCGAAAATTATGGATTTTCCGTTATGTATGTATACGTTCATGGTGGCATAGTGACCTAAATTGCTTTTGCAGCCTTTAATATAAAACGGAACATACCTAGCGCGACGTGCCAATTTAAAGGGAACATTGAGATTTATTAATTCTAGCAAAAATGGGCAGTCCGCAATACCATTAATTATTTTATAAAGGAATACCAGGTCAAGCAAAAGCCTTCGGTCCTTTAGACTATCTAGTTTAAAGTGGGCTAGTCGCTCCTCATATGAAGGAAGCTGTTTCACTTTATGTGTTTGGAACGAGAGGTGCCACAGAAATCTCTTTTGAATACGTTCAATGCGTTTTATATGTACAGTCACGGAATGAAAAGGTTCGTCAGTTTTCAAATTGAATCCTTCAACGAATCGCGAGCACATATTACCTTTTGAAACTATGTTACAGAATAATCTTGAGTTAGAGAAAATAATCTTTAACTGTTCGTCAGTAAGGTTCAAAATTATTCAGATCAAAGTTGTTTGACGATTTATCTTGTCAAGAAGATTATGAATGATAAACTAAAACCTTCTTGTTGGTTCAACCTACCATTATAATTTCTTTTAAATAAAAAAAACTATTGTCAATTGGTCAATGTCATCATTGCATTGCACTGATGGGATAGAAAAATAAACAAGCAAAACCTTATTCGTTAGCAAACGTCATATTTATTTAAATGTTAGCAGCACTGTTTCTTGCACTCTTATGTTGGCAGGTTTGACTCTTACAGTACCTAGTGCAAGCAAAAACCGACACTAAGGTGACGAACCTTTTCATTCCGCGACTGTACATCGTAGTGGGGAGACCAAACCTGAGTGCAATATTCAAGATTTGAACGAACCAATGATCGAAATNAATGCGTTCATGCATATTCACGAGTCCTTTGGTGGCATTTATGTATGATTGTTAAATGATCCAAAAAGATGTGGATCTTCATACATATGCTCGTGGCCCCATAAGAGTCCGCGGATCACAGGTTAAAAAACACTGGAACGTCTATTCGAATAAGACTATTCGTTGGACCGTTTTAGCTACAACTAAAACGTGATAAACATTTAACGGTTAAATCCGATGCTAATGTAATTTATACAAAGGACAGTGTTGCATATTAATCCTGCACCTCTCACGAATCGAACAGAATTTACATGAGCCACGAACCGTGCGATAATTAAAACAATTTCGCAGCCATGACCTTTGTACGCTTTTTGCATTTCTGATTAAATTTTGCAGACAGAATAAACGTGGTGTTTTGTATTTTGAAGGCAAATAACGTTCAAATAATAATCTATTGTGTTTATCTATCCTGACCTTATTTAATAATAATATCTTCGTAGAACCCTGATAGAGTATGTAAGAGTCTTCCGGCAACTGGACCCACCTTCAATGTTTTATTAATAAATCAAACACCATAACACAAAGTCAACAAAAATTTACTCTAGAATCTTAGAGTATTATTACAAGTACTAGTAACTAGGCCCAGTTACCGGGAGAAAAAATATTTAAAAATTAGCCCGAGAACCAAGCTAAAAGTGGGCCAAGTCTCTTGATTAAATTTTTATCTGACTTGACTCGTACTTTCTTCATCTGACTTGCACACAGACAAAATAAAGCATTTCTCAATAAATGTCAACTGCAATTTTTAAATTACGGTCAACTTTTGCATTATATTTGCATAGTTATTTTCCCACGTGCTTTCATCGGGTTTTATGTAGTAATGCTAATGAGTTCGAGTAAGTGAATTAATTAGCGCTCTGTCATTACTAGGATCCGTTTGGATGTGGTATAAATAACCATGATAAGGGAAGTCAAAGAAAATGTTCATTTGAGAAGTAAGAGTAAATTAATTTATTACCCTGAGTAATAAAGTATTCTATTTTCTGAGTCAAGGAATGATTCCTTGACAGAATCCGTGTAGTCGATCATTGATTTATTTTCCGGGTTAACTGTTGCTTGGCTCTTTGGCGATCTATGGAGAGTTGTTTACAGGACACCTTTTAGTTAATAAAAACAGGGTGTCCTAGAAAATGTAAAAACACATGAGATATAAGTACTGGCTTGTTCCCACTGCAATCCAGGTTTGCGGGATCCAGTAATGCATAATCCTGCAAAACTGAACTATCGTGTCAACAAACAATGTGTATTTTCAAATTACAAATTCGAACGGATCGGTTTCTTGCGCGACACTGCAAACGGGATTTTCGTATAAACATTATTAAAACACGCATACTTCTTTATAGGATCCTGCAAAAAACGGGATGACTCCGTGGGAACAAGCCCTAACTGTACCTACGATTATCAGATAGACGATAATTCAAAGGAATTTTAAGGTTGATCAATAAAATCAGTGAACCACCGTCAGGAACTACGGTCTTTGGGCAAAGCCATGGCTCAATGGCTTAAACTATTATCTATTCATTGATCAAACTAGTCTATCGATTTGAGTATTATTGTTTTACTCTAAACAATATTTTTAGAAGTATTACTTACGTATGAAGAATAAAATAATGAATCGTTGCATTTTACCTGCAAAAGAAAAATATATTTTAGAATAATGATCAATGTGGATAAAAACATATCAAAATCACAATAAACATAGGTAATTATGGGTTTTATGTCCTTAAGGGGGTCTATAGGAGGCAAATCCTACTAATATTATAAATGCGAAAGTTTGGATGTCTGAATGGATGTTGGTTACTCTTTCACGTAAAAACTACTGAACGGATTTTGATGAAACTTTACAGTATTATTGTTTATAACCCAGAATAACACATAGGCTATAATTTATGACAATATGACGATATGTGACAAACTAAATTTCACGCGGGTGAAGCCGCGGGAAAAAGCTAGTATGGTTATAAAAACGTCATTATACAGCCATTCAGCGCTGTGACTTATGATCTACGCGCTTTGCATATCAAACTTCTGGAATTCTCAAATTGCCGTCATAAATACAGTGACACATACAGGGTTGCCCTTGCCAGGTAAAAAAACACAAAAGCCGGACCCGGTGCTTCATTTGGCCGGACATTTAACCCTAAAAGTCGGACATACCTTACTTAATATGATTCGGATCGGGGAATGTCATCTTCGAATCGGGGTAGCCAACATCCCATGACTATGTGTGCTCGATATTATTCTGTGGCTCGGCTTTCGACTGGCGGGGCAGCCACAGAAAATGCCTAACAAAAGCCGGACAGGCCGGACAAGATAATATTTGGCCGGACAGCTAAGTCCCTAAAAAGTCAAACATGTCCGGCTAAATCCGGACACCTGGCAACCCTAGACACACGCTTATTCAGCTTCGCCTCGCATTCATAACGCTGCTAAGCATAATTTAAACAATTCAATTGTCTTCTGTGGTGCAACAATGCAGCGAGAGGTTGAATCAAAGCCATTGTTCGGAGCTAACAGAAGCCGCAGAAGCTGCATTGCAGCTTGTTTATAGAGAGAAAATTTTATAAACATGAATTTTATTGTTATTTTTTAAAAATTCATAAAAACAAACATTTTTGTTCAGGCGTAGGTACATAAGATTTACGCAATTCGCAACGACGCATCAACTTTTCACAAGAGAACGAAATCGAAACTTAAAACTAAATCAGGAATCCGACGTTTTTATGGGGACATCTTTTTTTGAGAATTTAGATATTGGTCCAGTAGGAAAACTTTGTTTATCACCTACTAATGAATCACCCTGACTGACTATGACATGCAGATAGCTGCATGATATATCGTATTTTGGCTAGGTACCTAAGTAAACTTCGACAAACGTTACTTCGACATTACGTTACTCCGATACTACTTAATATAGACGCCTTAAGGATATTCGCCTGTATGAGTAGTGTAGTGTAGTGTCGAAGTAAAGTCATGTCGATATTCAGTAGTGTCGGAGTAACTAATGTCGAAGTAACGTTTGTCGGAGTTCATTTTTTGAGCCGATATATTTTCACAGCCTGTATATAAAATTCCAAATGGTAGGTCTGTTCGTGAAAATAGTTTCGAAAGGCGCAACCCACACCTGCTCCCAATAACCCAGTTGCATAGGTGATGGAGTGGAACATTATCGTGAGTATGCATTGATATGCGCCCGATTGCCATGCAGATTTATGCGTGCGCCGGAGTTGCGGCAATATTGACTAATATTGTGCTAATATTAATAGCTGTTGACTGGACTCGAAAACAGCATCTAGTTGCATTTGCTTGGTGGTTCCCGTAACTACTAGACTACACTTGGGTCGCGGTTTAATCGCTGCACGCTGAGTTCCACTACTTGTTGAATTTTAAAATCCCGTCTTAGTGAGCACCTAAGTTCTAAAAGGAACCCCCATGCAAAATTTGAGACTCCTAGCACTTGTAGTTTCTGAGATTTCATGATGAGTGACTCGGTCAGTGACTTAGACTGATTTTATTTGATCAAATAAATGTTTTTTCTTTCTTTGATCTCTTTTATACACATTTTTGACCTAGATCCGAGTAAATTTTTTCCTTTTTTTTTTCAGGATTTGAGCATGCACAAGTTTGCGCTTACGTGATACTTGCTTACGCATCCGTTGTGTATGCCTTTGTTCATTATTACCTACTTTCATCAGGCAAATTAATTTCCTACTTACTCTTTCATATGTTGCCTTTTACATACCTACCTGTGCAATAAATTATAATATATTCACTTCTTGCAAGAAACTTCATTATAACACATGATTGCTAAAATTCATAACATTTTCATTTTTGCAATCGGTCATAAATCGTGATCAATTTAAAAATGAAACACATTTATTTCGTAACCATATCTGAATTAAATAGCTAATTTACGTCGTTTTCGTTAGAAGAAGCATTTAACTGTTAATTAATGACAGCGATCAATCAGTCTAATGAGCCGAAGAGATCCTTGATTAAATTAATTAATCAATGGAAATAAATAGAGAAATCACGGCGAAAGCATGTCCCAGAAGGCCTAAGAAGGCATGTCTTATGTTGGAGCCCTGTAAGGAAAGGCTGGCCCATATGCATTGTTTAATAATGACGGCTCCATCGAGCAGCCTTGAAAGGTGATACGACTATTAACCGACTGACTGGTCATAAATACTAATAACAACAAATCATATTTCAGTAATACGCACACCGTTTAATAATAAAATACGTCTAGTACCTTTTGCTTCTATTCTGGCTATAACTGGTCCTTATATTATGGCCATTATGAATAACATGATATGTACGAGAGAACTATTACATCGAATTTAGACTACACATGACTTTTACTCGTACCTATATGCTAAGAATACTAAATTGTAATTATTATTACTGACGGGATTGCTACTCGTACCATGTACCTTAATTTTGACTTTCCGATATTTCGGCACTGTTGCAAGCGCCATGGTCACGGAGTAACTGAGGAAAGGTTGAGATGTTTCATGTTATAGGCAGATATATCGGTCTACATACTAAATTGTATGTTTTGATCGATTTTTGTATAGTACTTACACCTAGTAGTAAAGTACATTTTATCTACCTATAACAAAGAACGCATTGGCAAAGTAATATGAATATTATGATTTAAATTTTATTTGCATCACCTGCCTACCTCTAAGTAAAGCTAATTGCCCGGGACTAGGCTCAACGTATCTAACTTTATAAATGATGTTGAAAAAAGACTCCCATAAGAGTAAGTGCTTATCTTAACTGCCACTGGTATTTCAGGTTATAGGCCTTAAGGCAGGCAGTGATCAACGATAATTTTCCATAGAACGGACCATCTGCCTGTATGAAGAGTAATTTTACACACGATACACATACAATTAATACTACTATTCGTGTATATTAATTTTAGTATGAAGAATTAAAGAATCTTCTTTGTCATGTAGCTTCTAAAATTATTTGTGCTGAAGTCAAATCGTTTCAAAATGTTGTTCAAACTAAAACAATAATAAAAAATATACAAAACACTACTGACAGTAAACTCTGTATAATAGAAAACTGAAGCCTAAGCGTGAACAAAGTCGCAAGCAATCTCCAGTGAAGTTTCTAATGACGTGGAAATCAGTAAAAGTATTTACGACGTCGCACATTAATGCTCAATCTTACTTTTTAATGTACCCTCATAAAGTAATAAATAATTCCGCAGCAATACTTAACGCAAAAAACTATGGCGAAGGGTGATTACTCGGTCAGACCACTTTGTTGTGGCCATAAACCTTTTACTTTCACGTCTTTAAACTGATAAATTGTTGATTCGATATGAGAATATCATAATAATGAGGCTCGATATGGAACCTGTTGAAGAAGAAACAGAGTTTTCTCATCAAAGTAAGCCAAATCATGGGAACCTTCACTTCCTAGTGCTAGCTAGCTACATAAACTTTGAGCAATTAGCAATGAAGTAAAAGCAAAAAGTACGCAGCCTTTTCATTGCACGTGGTTTTTCTAGCAGTCGGTCAAGGCTCGGATCTGAGGTCGGATGCCATCCACCATTGTTAGTCGCTAGTCGTGAGCGCCGGAGCATGCAGGGAACTGAATAGGGCTGTATTCAGTATGAGAAACGAGGCTGCATTAATGATGGGAGACGTCAACTAGCTCGAAGGCTATTCAAGATGCCACAAGCCATTGTAGTCGATACACACGTTGATGCTGGGACTGAATAATCCCAATTAGAATCATAAAAGTAGCCTATAGAATCTATAATTGTGATTTATAGACTTTATAACAATTACTATTGGTATTTCTATTAGCATTTGTGATTAAGAAGAGAAATGATAATAAGGCAGCCACGTCCAGTGCAATCAATTAGACGTTTCGCGGCGTTCGTGACTTCGCGTCTCATTTGTGGCATGTTGTCGCACAATTCGGAAACTTTCCTACTTTACTATCACGACTTTTGATTCACATCTGTATTCTAAGAAAAGTAATAATATTGAATGTTTAAACACCAGAGAACATCATAGTTTATTCATTTTTCAATCGCGAACTTGGCAGTTTCAATATAAAGTGACTAAATAAAACGTTTGTTGCCATGGAAAAATCTAGAGCAAGGTCCATTTGCTTAACATCTCAGTAATTGAAATTTAATTGGTAATTTTTGTTAATTCTTGAAAGCAGATACGGAATGGGCTTAGTTAATCTACTATACGTATCATTGGGTCAAATCTGACATCAAACGTAAAAGGCAACAAAACGTGGCCGAAAGTTGATCCCTGCAGAGTCCCTCCTATCAGTCTCAGGCATCGAGAGCTCGTGGCCCTCACCCACAGAGTCCGACTCTCGATCGTATCGACATCGGCGTACAGCTAATTTGGCTTAACTCCATCTAAAATCACATAGCTTCAGCCTCCAATTTAGGAGTTTACCTAATGCGTGACTCCGCGCATTATCACCCTTGTAGGCTTATTTCGATGGGCGATCTTTTCAATGGCCTTAGTGCAACGTAACGGAACATGATGATGGTAGTTTACCCCAGCATCGTTTAATGTTATCTCAAATCTAGGAACATAATGTGATCATAAAATATTTAATCAGATCTAGCAAGTTAGCAAAGAGTTTACACAACAACTTATTGTTGAACAAAATTGGCTTGACAATATAGCTGCCTGTTGCCATTATGGTGTATGTAGCGCGGCACTAAACCATTATTATTAGTGGGTAGATTAAATTATTCACTCTCTTCCCCTTCTCCCCGTAGATCTTTACGTAATTTATCACCCATTAATTGATTAATTCTTTAACGATTTTCACACGTGCTTAGTAGAATTGCCGAAAGGTCCACCGCGTTCTCCCACGCGCACAAACTCGGCTGCCGGCACACAAACCGACTTGCGATATTTATTACACACCAAACAAATGCCCGGAGTCCATATAAGCACCGTGCCTTATACAGATACCTATTATTCCTCGTTCTGGACGCCTGAATAGAATTTGATGATATAGATCTAATGTTTTTACGCGGTGTAATGATCTATCAAGGACATTCACGCCCGTATTCACATACGATGCTTGCTTAAGTGAAGCAGCAAATCGAACGCACAGCGTTGAATAGAGCTCTGTGATTGGTTCGTGTGTCACCCTGTGCATCCACGCGCACTGTGAGACCTCATAGTAATGTTTGTGAATACGGGCGTCAGTATCCTAGGATGAGTCAGACGATGTGGTGGCTAATGATTTGCGTATGCTAATTTTGACATTATTGATCATTGAGGACTCACATTGGTAAAACCTAAACAAACAATTCTTTATGCTCTTGTCATAAAGATGTTTTAGAAAGTGTTAATCAATCTGCCTTTTTATTTGCACAATACTTTGGACGGTTCAGAAACAAAATGACTACTTGTTTTGCTGTTGAACAGATGTAAATTAGATACATGTGGGTTTTGTAAGGTGATACAATGACAAACTGGGGCGCAGACGTTACGTGGAGCGCGTCATACTGATACAGGTCAAGAGCGGAGTCTGTTGTTAACGAATTGTTTAGTTAAACTTTTCAACTAAACTAATAATTGAACTAAACTAACGGAAGATGTTCCAACTGATACACCTTTTAGGAATTGACCGTGAATCATGTGAAGCCTTATTAACAAAAAAAGTAAAATGCGCGCTCAGCCCATGTTTAAATTAATATGGAAATGTCATTTTAAATCAGTGCTCAACGCGCGTTTAACTTTTTTTTAATAAGCCCGTGAAGTTTTAGCAAATTTTTAAAATGGTTTTTGAGACAAAGACACACTATGATTGTAACGAACCCCATAATATTATTCTCTAGAGTTTCCCTTATTTACCTTTCGACTATAGCAGTACAACATACACCTTGCTTAGTCATAGCCATTAAAGCCAAGCCTTAAAAATGAAACGTTAGTACGCAACAACACAGGAGAAGGTACGAGCAAGGCCGGCATAAGAGAATACACATAATTCAGGGGCTGGTTGAAAGTCAAAACCAAATGACAAGATAAAATTCTTAATCCGATATGCTTTTATTGAAAAAAATGTAAGTTGAAGTCCTAATCCTAAATACAATAACGCCCTTTTAACGTAAAGTCTATGTTTCATAACAATCAAAACCCGATTTCATTACAGTCATAGATTTCCTGTGATTGGTCTAACTAAAGTCTTGAAATTCAACCAATCAATCGCCTCAATAAGCCTTACTTCCTGCTAATGTGAAAATTTGTGAGAATGGATGTAATGTTTGTTTTGTTACTCTTTCACACAAAAACTACAGTACACCAGAATAACATATTATTATTATAGAAACTGAAATTCATGTGGGCAAAGATGCAAGCTGCTGCCAACCGGACGATGTGGAAATCATTGGGGGAGGCCTATGTTCAGTAGTCTTGTGGCTGAAATGATGATGATTATGATGAAAGTCGCGGGTAAAAGCCAATTAGTATAAGTACCTTTGTTCTATAATATTTATGAATCCAGGCTCAGTACTGAATGCGGGGGAATAAACATTTATGAAGACCGCATCATACCAATTTAATTTAACAAATCAAATAAAATATTTAGTCATTATTCGACTCTTCCAGCGACTTGGAAATAAATGTAATCTTATCTTATCTGAAAAATAAATAAACTTGGCCCCTTAGATTGGCCCAGTTGCTAGAAGAAACAAAAATTAAAAATACAATCCGGCGACCTGGCCCGTGGACCAAGCTAAAAGTGGGCCAAGTCGCAGGAAGACTCTTAAATTCCGACCGTCCAGTATTATGTTATTTTATGAGTTTATGTTGCGAGAATGGTGTAGCGTGACTATAGTGTAATATTTAAGCCGTCCTTGACACTGTTTCTGTCTAATATAATTAATTTTGTTAATCTAATAAAGTAATTATTATGGTTATTACTACAACGGTCACACTTAAGCTGTGTTTACATGAAGCTTTACTAAGAACGAGTTCATTCCTTTATACCCAAGATAGACTTCAACTCAAACTAGTAATTATTAACGAATTATTTAATTCCTTCGCATTTCGAGGTAATTAGGAAAAAAATGAGTATATATGTTACTGTAAAAGCACGAATTGCAGTAAATCCTAAGATATTCCAGTAAAACCTAAGATCTACCAATTTCTAATGGTAAATGTCCCAAAAGGTTTGCGATTCGAACTCTTACCACCATTTCGTTGGTAAATCTTAGGATTTACATTAATGGCACGGTAAATGTTGAAAAACAAGACATGTCATAACGTGCTCAGCGCATCTATTCATCATCATCATCATCAGAAATTACTTAATTTGGAAAAAATCGAATCTATCTTAATATTGAAGTTGCCCTCTTTGTTTTCTAGTCGCTCACTTAGTAATGTACTCGTAGTCGCACGGACAGAATTTTAATATCTAAAATGGATTAAACATAACCCACTTTTTGTAAGCTCGTTCTGAATTTGATTATTAATCAATATTTGTCGTTAGTTAAGTTAATTTTTCGCTTACTCAAATTCATACCGCTCAAGTTATTAAAACAGTAAGTAGGTATGCCATCATCAGTCGCTAAGTTATTTTTAGTCGATCGTTTTTTAATTCCCCATTAAGAATTACTCATTGTTTTATTCCTAAAACTAACATCTACCAGCTGACAGAGGTAAAACCTAGCATATACTGAATTCGAATGGTAAAAGCTCGAAAAAATCGTCGTATTTTCAGAAATACTTACATTTACCAACTCGTGTCGGTAAATCCTAAGACTTACACTTAAATCTTAAGATTAACCGTAGTTCGAGCTTTTACAGTAACATATAGGTAATAAAAGGTTATGTTACTTTAAATGGGTTATTTAACAACAGGAACGTAATATTTTTTGCAAAGAAACATCATAAATAAGGAACTAATCAACTAGTCAGGCAAGGATTAGTAAAAAGCAAGTGAATGTACTCGTACATATACACAATTGTAATGACACAGCCGACTGAGGCGTTAATTATTTTGTCAATATGTCAAACCGACGCACTGGAGTTAAGATTTAAAACAATGGGATTTAAGGGAAACTTCTCTGTACTCGTATCCGTTGTAGATAACAGGTGAATTTCTCAATATAATTATCAATGGATTCATTTCCTTTACTTCTTTTATACTCTTAATACACAAGAACCTTTGCGACTACGTAAATGATAAATGTCAGCCTAGCCGCAGACCACCGACTTTAAGTGGGCCGATAGTTGAGTGGGGCTGTTAAGAGCGTTTACGCCGATTGGCGCAAAAACAGTACTTTTTCAACTCGTTACAATCATTAACCAGTAATATTACAAATATGTTATAGGCATAAATAGTTAGGTAATTTCGTCGTCTAAATAGTTAATTGAGAAAATATTGCGATTAGTTTAGTATTTAAGGATTCTATCAAGATAAGTCCACACAGGTTTTGTAAATTTCCACTTTAGCGTCAGTTTACAAGCTGAATTTTTTATAAAAATACTGTGAAAACGATTTAACAAACATTTATATCCTATAGCATAGATCCTTGGGCAAATAGTTATCTGAGAAATTTTTTAGATTTAAGCATTTAACAATAAGAAATCACAAATTCAAAGAATGTGATATACCCAAAAATCAAAGTGATTTTTACACCATTATTCTTCTTTAATTCAACATAAAAATAGCTTAATATAATTAAATAACATCTTCTTTAAAATATTTACTTTGAAAATATATATAATTCATTGTTATTGTTTTGCTATAAACATTTGGAAACTATTAAAAAACGCTGCGCGCGAATAATTTCCAATGATGCCCCTTGAAATGCCGCGCTTCGCGTAAACGCTCTTAATCAGTATGGGCATGTATGAAAGTGCGCACTCTACACCGATTTGATATCGGCCGATTCTTAATACAAATTAAAATCGGGCCCAACTATCGGCCAACTAAAAATCGGTGGTCTGCGCCTTGGCTCACAAGGATTACAGGACTTTCAGCTAAACATTGTCGCAACAAAGTAACTACTACAATTACTTAAAAGGTATTTCATACGAGGTATAGTGTTAGGCTTGATGTCATTCATACTAGGACACAAATATCCCGCGACTCGTATTTATAATCATAACTATAGCCTGCAGGATGATTCTGTAATTTACCAGTAGCAAAAGGGAGGATGTATCCAAATTAATATTTACCTTAGGTAATTTGCTCTACGCTGACACAACTCATGTTTGCGAAAATCCTTACCTGAAACAAAAAATAAACATTAAGTTTTTTTTTCCATTATTTAACAACTAAAAAAGACAATTACATTTAGATAGCTTAATAGAAGTAATAATGCTTGTATAATAATGACAATCGTGCAGTTTTTTTATGCTTATCAAGGCAGATATTTGACCGCAACACCTGGTGTTAAGTGAATGGCAGTCTAGGATGGTACATAACTTCCTTAGAGTGCCTATTCACTGATAAGAACTGGTAGAGCAAAAAGAGTTACCCTGGGTTGCACCATCTTTCTTTAAATAAATTCCATACAAAAAACACCGGTTATGGTTACAGACGTTACGGATAAAAGTAAGGGTGCAACTAAGGCTTACGAGTAGCTATCAATACTTTGTCGAAACAAATAAGGATATTTTCGACTAATTCTTATACTATCGACAGTTCTACAACTCTATCCTGATTATGCTATCGCAGTTAGCGAAAAACTTAACCAAAAAACAGGATGGCGTGCGGTTACTTGACAGTTCGTTTACACAGTTATGTTAATTGCCGGCTTCAGTGCGTCTGAGTGAGTTAATTGAGCCACATACTCACGTGGCTTTCGCAATAAGCTAGTTAATTAGATTTTTCTTTTTTTCGGTGCTGCATAACTGAAATTCGTGTGAGGATGTTCTAACGAAAACCACTTATTTCCGCGCCACGATTGCGGTTGGGCCAATTTCTAACATTTTCCGCGCGTTTGCAACGTATTGCAGGATGATGCAAGGGTTAGGGGTACTGGGTTTGATTCTCAGTCGGGATGAAAATAGTTTTTGCTAAAGGTGCATGCAAATATGACACAATTTGGGCCAAAAATACGTTTCCAACGTACTTATATGAATGTAGAATCGATAAACTTCTAGTCATTAGAGACTGGACTGCTTTACTTAGTTGCATTTGTGGATTCCATACTTTTATTAGGTTTATAGTTGAATACAAGTCTTAGGGTAGAACTTGTTCAGGGACTTCAAACATACAAGGAAATGTTGTGACCATTTTCAAATAAATCTCAGTGAAAAATTGTATATTTCACTGAGATTTATTTGAAAATGCTTGCTCGGGCGGGCCTTTGCCCTTAACAGGTCGACGTCAACCAAAATAGAATCGTAACCTTTTACAAAGTTTCATTTAGAAATCATAACAAAAAGCAATCTTGTACAGTCGGCATAACAGACTCTACATTTGCGTTGTAAAATCGTTCCTATTGCAAGTGGATAAGATCGTTTACTTAGATCGTTGTCCAACTTACGCCCGTATTCACAAACGATGCTTGCTTAAGTGAAGCAGCAAATCGAACGCACAGTGTTGAACAGAGCTCTGTAATTGGTTCGTATGTCACCCTGTGCGCCGTATACAGAAAGAAAGCTGGAAACTTATAAGCGCTTACTTACTGGCGCTTGTCAGCGCTAGTCCGTTCGTTCACAAAGAAAGCAAGTTGAATGGCATTTTATATGGCAGCGTCCAGCGCTGACCAGCGCGTGTTGAAACTTGTCGGCGCTGTTCAGTGCTTATCGGTGCGCGTTCATTATTTTCCTGCGCGGGTTACCACCAGCGCTGTCAAGCGCCGGTAAGCGCTTATAAGTTTCCAGCTTTCTTTTTGTATACGGCCTAAGACCTCATAGTAATGTTTGTGAATACGGGCGTCAGCCTTTTCCGATAGCCGCCCCGACGCGCCTGCTCCGCCTTATCAATGTTGATAATCACGACAACTTTCGCTCGCGAGGAGCTAGTCTGGAAATGGGAGATTCGTATCTCACGTTTAGAGAGAAGTGATGACCACACGGGCTGACTGCGCTGCGGTGCCTAATAGATCCTGCACATTGACGGTGGGCCCAGTTGCGAGAAGAAAAAATATTTACAATTTGGCGACTTGACCCGTGGACAAAGCTAAAAATGGGCCAAGTCGTCAGAAGACATCTATATTGAATGGCTTTAGAGAGAGATCACTTGCTAGTTCTGGGTAGTAGACTCCCAAAGTGATGCCCAAGCACATAACCGGTTTGAAGCATAGTAGTTGGCAGACTATAAAATAGGAAGCAGTCGCCAAAGCGCTGTATTTCAGCTGAATAATTGTCTACTTTAGAATCTTAAGCTCAATAAGAACTTTAAACTTAACAGCTCTTTCAGGGACCTAAGTATTTTTCAAACTAGCCCGATCGTCGTCGCAAAATGAAATGATAATTACCTTTAAAGGTATGTTCTTATTTTCTAGAAACTGCCTAGTAATAAATCACCTCCAAATACAGCTTTTTAGCCATTAACCCTGCAAAGTAATACACTTAACGAGGCTTTAGTACCTAATATCCTCGTTTATCAACCAACGCCCCGACATTATTGTATAGAGAGGAAGTAATGTACTAAATTCATTAGACTTAACACTGTGGTATCTTATATGCTACGTAATACGAGCTAGTTTGCAACAAAAATGTGTAGCCTGGTGTGCTGACCACTGTACATTAAGTAGATAGCGCTAAATTGTGATTAATGTAAAGTTAATCGACAACAGTGAGTAAATAATAGATGAAAACCATTAGGTAAATCTACCACTGAGTTGTATTTGAGGTGTCATTTCAACTTAAAATTGGATGTCAATAAATTAATCGTCACGTCATCACAAACATCATCATCATCAAGTACCTAATGTCATCTCCACTGTCAGTAGGTAAAAGCCCTTTACTCTGGTAAATACCAGAGGTAAATTTTAGGGTTAGGTCTACATTCCCCACTCTGCTGGCCAGACGGGTTGGATAGACCTGAAGTTCGTATACAGGGTGACAGGAACACTCGACCTATTCTGACATATTCCTTGAAGGGGGTAATACTAGAGGTCATTAGTCCAGTGAACCAGAAGTCAAAACTGGAACCAAGGAATTTTGCTGCTAATGATCTCTAGTATCCCTGTCAAGGAATAGGTCGAGTATCCCAGTCACCCTGTATTTCTTCCTTAGTCGCCTATTACGACATCCATCACAAACAGAGAAACTAATTTCTTTTGCTCTGAGATTTATACTTTAAAATATACGTACTGAACCAGTTACTGGAAAGAAGCAAACCATAAGTGCTGCACCCTACAAATCAATGCCTTATGATATTAGAAAGAAAGTGACTTGGACATATAATAGGTGAAAACGCGGGGCGGGTATATCATAACTAGGGTTGCTAACTAACTATACTATTAAAAAGTCAAAACCAGTATTAGGTATACTGTTTTCCACCTATTACTTTTTACTGTTGAAGAAAAATAAAGTTACAAAATACTGTTTTCAGCAAGCATCACTAGTGTCCATAGATATTTTTAAAAGTAAATGCCCAAAACTATTTTTAGGTGCGCGATGTTGAGCTAAATTGTTTATTTTTTTTAAATACTGTCTGTTTTCTTTCTCCGACCTTTGATATAAGTACCTACTTTATATTTAAAAAAAATCAAAGTTGGCAACCCTAGGTATAACCCGTCGAAGTGTTCACGCGCCGCAGACGCCCCGTGCCTCTTGCACGAAAAAGACGCCCCGTGCCTCTTTCGTCTTCGAGTCATTTAAGTCTTCAAAATCAATCGTCATTGAAATATTTGTCGTAGTCCACTTAGAGCACCCGCCCAAATAGCAACTGCACGAATATCATCTGGCCTAGTCCACGAAAAGCACCTATCGATATTGACAAAAATGTAAAAAAAAATAATCCATGAATATCGATATCGATAGGTACTCTTCGTGGACTAGATCAGGTGCATTCGTGCGGGTGCTATTGGGCGGGCGCTCTAATTGGACTACGTCGAAAGATTACGGTCTTACTGAGAATTGAAAAAAATATAATAGCACGAACAATTTATGACATTTGTTTACATATCGAGATCGAATACTGAACGTGATGTAAAGTGAACTTAGTATGAGAAATGGTGGCACGAAAGTAATTTTGACAATCGAGATCGTCGCGTTATCGTTGAACTCGAAAGCTGGGCATCGAATTTTGTCTCACACCGTCAATGTTTAGTGAGAAGGTTGAAACGTAAACGATTCGAAGACAAAAGTTTTTCGTGCTAGAGGTACCATACTCACGCACCGGCCACTTATTTCGACCCAGTTGTGAGTCACGGCTCATTTCCTAGGCAAAACGCCGACAGTTAGCAGGCACTCCTTTACAGCCCTGTCAATACTCGTAAATAATTCTACACTTTGTTTTTGCCGCTTTGGTAGCTTTGATATCTTTTGCTTTATCGATATGTTGTAATGGCCTACATTCTTATAAAAAGTCCTTTGAAATTATGTTCTAATTAAGTACAGCCCGATCGCCAAATGGCTAGAGTACCTTCTGAGGGCTTAGCGTGAGTTTACATAAACCGTAAAGTAAGCCACTAGTGAGCGCGTAAAATAATGACATTAAAATTTATGACGGATTGTACAGCGCCCCTAGCGGAAACATTCAAGAAATAAAATTTTCATATACTTTTATTAACGCGCTCACTAGTGACGACGTTGATTGTAAACTCACACTAAGCCCTCTGTACACGCCCAGTTTACCCGATGAAGCTGTAAAAGCTCCTAAAGTTCTATTTAACAACCGAATGTATTTTACAAAAGATTCTCAAGAACAAATCCTTCATTTTTATTGCACTGCAAAGAATGTGCCAAATATATGGCTCTTGTATTACACAATTATTATTTTTTAACTTTAATTTAGCAGAATTTCATCATGGTTCACATCACTGCAAACTATAAAGTGATTATGGGCAATACAAGAAATTGATTTGGACCTACCTTTTGTACTTTAAGTACAGGTAATTCAAAACAAGCAAAATTGCCCTAACATCCCGGTAGTACTTAACGTAAATACGCTTTAAGTGTAAAATACATACAATTTACACAAGTATTTTCTCTCCAGCCTACACAGTACATACGCTGTAACGAAATAACCTGTATTTCAATATTACGTAACTAATTACTTGCCCTAAAGACAAAGTTTAAAACTAGTAGAGACTAGGGCATGAATATCGGAATCTCGGAATCTCGTAATATCGGAATCTCGGACTGCGAGATCCGATATTTCAATTCCGATATTGAGCGATCCAATATCGTAATATCGGAATCAGATAAAAGTTTTAATTGAGATTTTAAACAAAGCGTTTAAACTCACCAAAACCTGCCACAAAGCCCAAAGTACATGATTGGCAAAGACCAATGATTTTCTCATGTCTTTCACCATCACTATTTATGGTTAATTGAACTTGTTCTAAATCAATTTTAGCATTTGCCATAGGTACTTGGTCAACAAAGAAAGACATCTCAACTCCCTTTCAAACATTAATTTTACTGGACTATGGACCGTCAGTTCTGCGTACTACGTGCCCTGCCCACTACCACTTCAGCTTGCTAATCCGTCGGGCTATATCAGCGACTTTGGTTAGTTTACCAAGCTCCTCATTTCTGATTAGATCTCGTAAAGAAACACCAAACTTATCCCTCTCCATAGCACGCTGTGTCATAAATTCAAAGGCCACGTTTTCGAGCCGTATATCATCACTAGTAACACACACTAATTGAAGACTTTCATCTTCGTATTCGACGATTTATCTCTTTTTCGAAATTGCATCTAACTACCTAGCTAATCGTTTGTCCGAGATAGATATACTTACTTGTCAACAATCTCGAGAATTGAGCTCCTAACCGAAACAGGGTAAGGGGCAACATGGACATTCGACATAAGCTTCGTTTTTTCCATATTCATCCGAAGGCCTACCTGTTGGGAAACTCGATTAAGGTCTTCGAACATTGTGATAATGTCTTCCAATGGTTCTGCCTTAGTACGCAAAACAGACGGACAATGAGGTAGCAAAATTCTGAAGTGGAGGCCACGTACCGGAAAGCGCAGCGTAGGACTCATAACCACAAGGTGGACCGACGACCTCATAAAGGTAGCAGGAAGGCGCTAGATGCAGGCCGCCACCAACCAGCCATTGTGAAAATCAGCATCGGAACCTGTGTACAGCAGTGGACGTCCTATGGCTGATATGATGATGATGATGGCTCGTGGTTTTGTGAGTTGTACATCGATAATGAAAAAGGAACAAATAACAAGCATATTCAAGTTTTTTACCACTCTCTACAATTTTTGTAACACGTTATTTGAATGACTCTAAAATTCATTCCTCCAACATAAAACAGGGTAATATAATGAAGGAGTAAAAGTTTGTTTGATACATGTGATTTTACAAAAACACTTTAATTATTTGCTAGGTCCGTCTGCTCGTTTGCCTCTTGTCACATAAAAAACCAAGTGCAATGGATACCCATAACGTAAAAATTGTTTTAAAATACTTCAATTTTATGAAGTGCTGTTTTGTACCAAATTATAGATTTTGATTAAAATCATTATTTTATTGTAAACAATCCAGAATTCTTACGAATATAACCAAATATTAATTTTATAGCACATGAAGTCAATTCCGATATTAATATCGGAATTCCGATATTGAGATCTAATATCGGATTCCAATATCGGAATTGAAAACCTTCCGATATTACATGCCCTAGTAGAGACATAAAACATTGTTATGACCGGATTACCAAAGCATAGTGGGCGGAGTGTAGGGTTGCCACAACGTGGTTTTTGACACAGATACCTTAAATAATAATTAGTCTTATTACTTAATAATAACAGCGTATTATTATAGTCGGCAACATAAATATTTTGTGATATTACATCTGCCAGAGGCTTCGCCCACGCACATACTCGTACATTTCCTATATCTGTGTTGATGTTACAGGAAATGTATGAATTCNTACTTTTTCACGGTCACGCGTGACAAATTAATTATTATGTCATAGCAGAACCTTTATAAATAAATAAATGAAAGTTATCAGGTTGTCTAACACAAATATTAGTTGAAAAGAAAATTACTCCTCAAGCTACGACGGGTTTTCCTAAGTTCTAATTGCAAATTGATAAACACCCAAGACGTAAGAGATTCATACGCTATATCCGCGCATAATTCTAGTATCAACAATATTGACCTACAAAAGCAAGCCTAGACCGGTGATAAAATTGTAAGCGCTACTCGAATTTATAACAACTCATGAAATTGTATGATGCTGTAAAAGATTGATTAAATGAATTAAAAAGAAACGTGAAGTACAAATTTTTTGGCTACACTTCTTTCGTGATCAGGTGATCTGATAGAGTACTAAAGTCTTTGAGATAGCGAATTAAGATGACCCTTTCGTTTTCACGGGCGACATTTGGGTAAAAAGTTATCAATTGATTGTCCTCTATTGTATGAATCTGCTGATATATTTCTGTCCGCATATTGTGGCTCATTGGATATTATTATCCGTGGCCGTGGTGCCTATCTTTTCTTAAAGGTTACAAAACCTTTGTTTTTCACCTGTCATCAGCTTTGCAATGGAGGGAAGTCGAACCTTAACTTCGAACTCCTTATATATTCTTCTGATTAATTTCTTTGAGGGTCCAATGACAGTTAACTTTCCCCCGGAACAAACTTGAATTCATTGGTTGGGTTTTTATTGGCGGTCAAGCTGTAGATCGCTACACAGGAGTTGCAGCGGTGGGAACGAGAGGTGGAAATAGGCACGTTGTCAGCGTCAGTGGTAGCCCTACATACGTAACTCCTAGGCAACCAAATTGACATAATAATAAAGTCGGTGATTACCATCAGACACAACAATGGCAGGGCACAGCATCCGGGCGCATGCGCAATGAGTAACACACAACGTTCATGGGTGACATAAAGAAATGACTATCTATAGGTATAGGTAGCTGTAGGTATAGCTAGGGAGGTGCCTGGATGCGGGTGGCGCAGGACCGGTCTTTGTGGAAATCCTTGAGAAGGCCTTTGTCCAGCAGTGGACGTCTCTCGGCTGAAACGAACGAACGAACCAATTGGTAGCCGCTCCCATACCTTAACCACTGACTAAGTGCTAGCACTATAATATTAGCCACAATATGTCATAGAAATTACAGTGATAAGGTCGGTAGTCTATAACTAAGTTTTCAGAATCGTCCACCAAGAGAAAATCAAGAAATGCATTTAAACTAATCATAATAATTATTTACTACGGTTAGTAATTATTTGGGCATGATGGCAAACCACTCTAGGACTGGGATATCAAAAATATTTCAGACGTTTTCTTTATTTATCAAACCCAACTTTTTTCAGTTTAGTTAGCGAGAAACATTAACTTTATCGAACTGAAAATATAAAAACTTTTTCTGAACGTTCCGTTTCACGCAACTTCACGTTTCGTTTCCCATTCATCACTCGCGTGATGTTTTATAATCTGCGAAAGCCGAGGCCAAACGCAACTCTATTTTTTGACTGAATAATAAACTAACTTGTCCCTACTTATGTAAGGTTAAATAATGAGTACGCACCATTGGATCAGCTAATGAGTGTCGAGCAGTGTATATAGTGGTTTAGATATCACTATTTTACTTTAATAGAGACGTTGGAGATATCGATACTTTATGTTAATTTAGCACCAGATTTGTTCTACATCTGATTGATGCCTGTGAATTTAATAATAATAATAATGTAAGTTATGTAAAGCTCTGAATATCAATCAGCAGAATATAATTTACATAATACTAAATATTTTAAAGCTGAAGACTCTTTTTGTTTGGTTGGTTGAACTCGCTAATCTCAGGAGCTAATTTATAATATTAGTCCAATTTGAAAAAATATTGTGATGTTGGATAGCCCATTTATCATATACAGGGTGTTAGGTAAATGGGTATATGAGCCGACACTAGCCCATGTTAACATGGGCATATAAATGGTATGGTGAAGTCAGAAAATCTATATCTTGATTTTAATTATTTTAATTTTCATACAAATCGGATTTTATAAAATTTATTTTGTATGAAAATTAAAAAAATTAAAATGATGATATCAAATTTCTGACTTCACCATACCATTTATATGCATATGTTAACATGGGCTAGTGTCGGCTCATATACCCATTTACCAAACACCCTGTATAATATAGGTTTGAGGCTACCATTACGCTACAATAGGAGCAGAGCATTAATAAAAAAATATTCGTAGGAGCTCGCGGACAGCTACTTTTCTGCTCTTGCTCCCATTTTCTTATTTCTTCATTTCCATTACGCTTAATAGCATTCCTTAGTTAAAAGATAGTCGATAACTCTGCCAGGCACATAACCAAGCATCGCCACGCATCACTTAGCAGCAGCCTCAATTCGATATTTTAACGGCGCGGTTTTAAATCGATATTTAACTGCACAAGTAACATCTCTATGGCGCCGACTGAAGTCAGGTTGGTAACGCATTCTGTTAATCAGACCGCAAAGCTGTTATTATGTGAAACGGACTAACCATTTGTCCGCAGAAACCAACATTTTTACCAACGTATTGGAACAGTTTGACAAATAAAATGCATTGATAATGCTAGGTAAATTATTTTGTATTTTTTTCATGGTACATTATCGGAATTATAGAAAAGGAAGTAATCTTCGCTCTGCTATTTATTTTCATACGAAAATATGTCAATATTTACTTAATCCCTTCAAAGTTCTACGTAGGTAGAGTCTGCTTTGTCCGTATGATGAACGTCAGCGTTCATACAAAGCAATAAATTACAGTTTCGTTGCGATTCTATAATATGTTCTTCTTTACAAAAATCCGTTGCCAAATCTTGTCGCCATGTGTAACTAATTGTGACAAGCGTTGTGCCGAACCAATACAATTTTGAAACATTACCGAAACATGTAACTAGGTCGATGTCAACATTGTAAGTGGTCAGTAAAGCTCGTATTTTCAAAAACACTTGTTAATAATTGTCTTGGCCTTTAAAATATGACAATTATTTAAAAAGATTTAGGCTGGGTTGCATTGCACCATCTTACTTTAACTGTGACAAACGTCAAAAATCTTTCAAATTCCATACAAAAAACACCTGTTATAATCATAGTTACGGTCAAAGTTAGGTGGTGCAAATCAGCCGTACCGTATTTATCTCCAACTTTTCTTTTGTTGAACAAACACTTTTTTTGGTGAGCTACCAAAGTTTTAGTCTGCGATACTAATATTATTTGCTCAATTTTATTGTTTTCATAAAAATATCAAAACATAATCATCATCATCAACAGCCCTTTACAGTCCACTGCTGGACTATGAGCCTCCTCCACTATAGTGGAGGGTTTTGCCATAATCTCCACGCTAGGCAGGCGGGTTGGAGATCGCAGTTTAAAAGATTGATGTTTTTCAGAGAGCGCTGCTGCCCATTCTCTGTTTGATGTGTAGTCCCTAAGTCGCCTCTTACGACACCCGCGGGAAGAGTAGGGGTTGGTGACAAATGTATTCTACTCTGCCGTCACCACACGGCTTAACATAATAGATGTAAGTTATTATTAATATTACAATTTACACAAGCATTTGACTTTATATGCCTCACATACAAAAAACATTCTTGCAAAACTCACATATTTTTTTCAAATTTTGGAGCCAAGTGAGTTTACGGCTGCTCATCATCATCAAGTCATATAGTCTCCACAACAAGAGCGCGACCCTCTAATTTTTTTTTAATTATTATTATAGCTTTAAAAATCCACAGTTATTACAGTTATACAGGGTGGAAACGTTAAGTGATCTCACTCGATTATTTCGAAACTATACAAGATATCGAAAAACTGATTACTGATTCTGAAAGTGCTTTACGAGCTCTTTCAAACAGTAATAGGTTACAGAATTAACTGGATCTATCCGAAAATTCAATGTTTTCAGCCTCCATACTAAATGTATGCCACTATGCCAGCCACACAATATTAGAAGTGTTATTTTTTTTTATTTTAAATAATAAACACTTAAAATTAATTCGTGAATAGCATTCTTATTTAAAATTATTCACGGAAAACATTGGTTTTAGGCTTTACTTGCTATAATATTATCAAGACATGAGTGCTATGATTGTGGCAGTATTAAATGTATGGAAGCTGAAAACATTGAATTTGCGAATAGATCCAGTTTATTTTATAACTTTTTATTGGTACCATTGGATAGAGCTCGTGAAGTACTTTCAGGATCAGTTACCAGTTTTTGGATATCTTGTATAGTTTTTAATATTATGAGGTTTTACTAAATGTATGGAGGCTGGAAACATTGAATTTTCAGATAGATCCAATTTATTATGTAACCTATTATTGGTACCGTTGGATAGAGCTCATGAAGTACTTTTAGGATCAGTAAGCAGTTTTTGGATATCTTGTATAGTTTAGAAATAATCGAGTGAGATCACTTATCGTTTCCACCCTGTATTTAAAATTAATTAAGTATTTCTCTTGATTGTGGCCCCACTTGGGTAAAAGCCTCCTCCATCATTTTGATGGAGGGTGGTGGTCTACTTCCCCCGCGGTGACCAGCCGTATTGGGAGAGAGTTTTTGTTGTGTAAGATGTTGTTGTTGTTTACTGTAGTTAGATTTTCGTTTCCGGTGTGATGAGTTGTATTGGTTGTATTAGTTCCTGGTTTCGTTTGAAGCGGAGTTCCGTCTAGCTCGAAATGTATCGAATCTCTTGTTAAGTTTTTTTGGAGGGGCAGCTGTTATATTTTTTGTGTCTTTCTGATTTTCTTTTGGTGACTTAGATGGTGATCTTTTTCTTTTAGTTTCATCTACATCCCTATCCTTGACTATAAGTTTGTCGTATCTTATAAACGCTATCTTCCCTTGCCTTTCTTCTTGCCCTTTTTTCTCCTTTAGTTCTTTCCTTTTTATAAGGACCCTCTAATTTACCAGACTTAAATGGAGCATTCGGCCTGCAAACCTCACGCTGGCTAGACGTGTTGAGGGGAAGTTTACGGCTCTCAAAAAGGTGGATCTGACTAAAATCTATCAAAAGAAAAGTGAGTTATTTATGATACTCAAGTTGCGTTAAGGGGGCGTCCATTAATTACGCGAGACAATTTTGGCTATTTTTAACCCCCCCAGCCCCCTTGGTGAGATTTCATGAGATATTGCCAGACCCCCTCCCCCACCCCCTAATCTCACTTGAGATTTTCCAAAATGCCTATTTGCAATGTAAATGAGATAATACATGCTTCGAAAATATTAGATTTTATAAAAATAACCCGACCTGCGTAAAAAAAATAACTATTAGTACAATTTTTAACTATTAGTTTACATTTTGTTAATATTTAAGCATAGGTAGCAATAGCAAACTGCGGATCTAAAAACTGGGCCTGTGTTCACAAATGCAGACGGAGGATTTACTCTGTTTGTTGTGGAATAAATTACGAAAAAATTACGTGATATTTCTCGACACCCCCCCTCTCCCCCACGTGAGATTAAGTGAGGTTTTTCTGGACCCCCCACCCCCCCCTAAAAGTCTCATTAATTAATGGACGCCCCCTAACTGCAACATAGACACCTGCTAGTGAATCACAAAACGTAATACATTTCGTTCATCAAATGATCTCGTAACCAAATGAATAGGTATGAGTTGTTACCGTTAGTTACCATCGCTTTACTTCAACCGTTTGGTTACGCAAAACAACTGGAGGGCGTGGAGTGGTAATATGCGAATACTAATATCGGTTTCGAACTTTTAAATTAGTTTGATGATCTTGTTAGGTAAGAAAATTGATTATCCAATAAATTGCTATGATTAATGCTTCTGTCGATGGTCGAGCATTAACGTTGCTTTATTAGTTGTCTATGCCACGAAATAGACCTAAGAAACTTTTAAGAAACATCATGTACAAACCAGTAAAGTAAGAGTTGCATTTCAAAAAACAACTTTAAGAAGAGGAAAGTGATCTAAACATCTTCTAACAATAATTATTTTAAAAGTCCACTCGTTAATGTTACCTTCATGGTATAAATACCGATACAATCGATTCCAAGAGACCAGCCAGACCTTTAGCTTGACTTAACGATTATAAAACTGTTGATATTCGCCCAGAATTTTTATCAATACATCATAAAGCGAACCTTTACAGTCATTCAGTCTTGAGAAGTAAAGCCCACTTACAGAGTCAAGGTGAATCGAGCTTCCCCAATTTTCCGACACAATAATTATGACAACAATACCACTGTTTTCCCACCAACCACCCAGATTAACAACCGCTATAGAGCCACACAAAAACTTGTATGGCTGACGCATCATTGTGTTCATTGCTCCATTTCCCCAGTAAGACAGCACACCGCTATGCATGTTTTTTTGCCGTGAATAAAAAATGTTATGTTTAAGTGTGCTACTACAATTTGCAGACTTTTCTTTTGCAGCGCAACGACAATTTGATATACTGGTGAGTCGCTCCAGTTCAGGTAGCGTCACATCTTTTGAAGGTACAGACGAGAGCACATCGAGATAACTGTAGCATCTTATGTAGTTGTGATAGAAGCGATTTTACAACAAAAATAATCAGGGCCCCAATTGCGTTAAATATTTTCAACTGCCACGCGACTGGATTACAAACGAACATCAGCTGTTTTGACAAATCCGTATCACGGTCTCGTTTTGACAGCTACTTCAAACGATGCTGTAACGTAAACGGAGCGCAACTGCGCAACACAAAACTTTTAATATGCTGTTAAAAGGTTTCCCAAAAAAACTATCATTGCTAGTGAACTAGTGATACACTGATGTTCGGACATCGGACTGATGTATCATATTAAAATAAACACATCAAAATTGATAAGTCATTCGAAAAGCGCGATGACCTCAAACATAAATAAATAGTAGAGTCAATGTTTATCTACAAAAAATGTGATGTTGTCGACCTCAATGGATCCAGTTTATACCCAGCACATGTGCTAAAAGCATATTACACAAAAAGAATGTGTCGCGTGACACTACCAGCATCCAACATCTCGCTACAATATCGATTCGAAGTCATAACAATCTCGAACCTAATTTTTTGAGCCGCGTGGTTCCACCAGAGTGGAATAGGACCACCCCCACTCTTCAGGAGCAGAAGACAATCTATACCTTGATTTTTTAGAATCCAGCAGAGATGTAAACAAACACTTTCATACACAATTACACCATAATCACTTACGTGTTCATAATATCATACACATTATTTAACAAGCCCATGAAACCAACTTTATTTTCACGTTTATACAAGTTTGAAATCAATCTTTGAAACAAATTATTTTAGCAAAATACGTGGACGATGAAAATTTGTGAGACTAGTCAAATTGACTTGACGTTTAAAATCATGTGTTATCTCCATATTGTCTATGACTTGTCTCTGACACATCAGTGCTGTAACCTGTGAGTCATAGACAATAATCTGTAAATTTAATCGATATTATTTTAAGTATTCACTTATTCCGATTACTGATTAATTTTAAATAAAAACTATACGATACTTTGTTTAGTTTTCCAGCGATAACTTCGACAATATTGGAGATAACGTAAAATTATTTTTCTACTTTTATTTATGGTATACTTTTTCGGAGTCAGTTTAATTTTTAGTCGGTTTTATTTAAACGAAATTATTTTACTTTTTTATGCAATTATGCTTACGTATTGTTCCATTGCTTATTTTCCTATATAAGTAAATAAAATAAAAGAAAATAAAAATATTCTTTCAGTGAGGGTTTTCGCGATTGAAAAATCCGCCAGATGGCAATACGTAGACGCGAGGTCCAAATGCTGCGTGATTGGTGGATTTTGACTCTGTCAATGTCATGTCAAAAATAACAAATCATGCAGCATTTGGACCTCGCGCTGCGCGATTGGTGGATTTTGACATATCTGTCAATGTCATGTCAAAAATAACCAATCATACAGCATTTGGACCTCGCGTCTACGTATTGCCATCTGGCGGATTTTCGCATCTTAAATTACATCCCTAGCGGAATAGAGCAACAAAGAACTGAGCGCGCGAGATGTCGCTAGAAGCAACACTGTCAAACAGAACTTTTTGCAACTATTTGAAGTTAAATAACTTTACGGATATTATTATCATTGATTGTTTTACTGTCCAGTGTGTTTTTTGATTACGTCTGTGCGTATGCAAACAAACAAACTGTATAGTTTGTTTCCTGTTCTCGAAAATTTCATAATCAGTTCACATTCAATGTTGCGACTTTGTTGCATATTTTTAGTATTTTGACGATCACCCGGCGATGATACGCAAGTACTACAATATTTCACTTCGCGATTAACGAGAGGTTTTGTCGCATCACTAGTTCACAGACTAAAAATATTTTTATGTCAGTTGGCCATTTTTGATGACATTTCTGCTGATTTCTAAAAAATTAGACTGTACATACAAAGTGCGCTCGGGCAACGCACACATAGACAACGCTCACGGAGACATCGCCAATAATCGCAGACCAGTCTAAACCAGTGACAGCGGGAATGGCGACAGCTTTAGATGCGTCTGTGTGCACGCAAAATGAAGGAAATACAGGCTTAGAATGTCTTCTGTTACTATCTATTTTATGTAAGAGGCGACTAACCCGTATTCACAAACTTTACTATGAGCTCTCACAGTGCGCGTGGACGCACAGGGTGACACATGAACCAATCACAGAGCTCTATTCAACGCTGTTCGATTTGCTGCTTCACTTAAGCAAGTATCGTTTGTGAATACGGACGTAAGGGAGAAATATGCCAACATCGGGCCTCTCCAATACTCCCCAAACGGTCTGGCCAGCGTATACTTAGGCCAAATATTTGACTCTTGGAGTCCGTTCCTTAGAGACTGTGGAGACCAAATGACCAGATGATGAAACCGATTTAATAAGCATGTTATTAGTAAAACTAATTCATCGCCTTGAAAGGTTTTGTGTACAAGCTGAATATTATTTTGCATGTAGTACTGTACATTTTAAATTGTACCTTTACATTTTAGTGGTATACAAGACTACAAATAAATAAACGAAATACATATATTCGAAATTAATTGTGTACAGTCGCGGAATGAAAAGGTTCGTCACCTTAGTGTCGGTTTTCGCTTGCACTAGGTACTGTAAGAGTCAAACCTGCCAACATAACAGTGCAAGAAACAGTGCTGCCCCCCTAGACAAAACGCACTTTTTGATCGAAGCGAAAATCGAATCCGTCAAAACTCCATACAAAAAAGGGGCTTTTCGACCACTTATCGACTGGTTTGCGATTATAATTTGCACTTTGTCTAGACCCACTGCTAACATTTAAATAAATAATAATATGACGTTTGCTAATGAATAAGGTTTTGCTTGTTTATTTTTCTATCCCATCAGTGCAATGCAATGATGACATTGACCAATTGACAATAGTTTTTTTTATTTAATAGAAATAATAATGGCAAGTTGAACCAACAAGAAGGTTTTATTTAGTTTATAAATCTAATCTTCTTGACAAGATAAATCGTCAAACAACTCTGATCTGAATAATTTTGAACTTTACTGACGAACAGTTAAAGATTACTTTCTCTAACTCGAGATTATTCTGTAACATAGTTTCAAAAGGTAATATGTGCTCGCGATTCGTTGAAGGAATCAATTTGAAAACTGACGAACCTTTTCATTCCGTGACTGTACATTGTACACATAAGAAAAAAAATTAGGGAACCAGTTTTTAACCGCATAAATAATTCAAATGTAAATGAAAATGTTGGTTTTTATAATAATAAATAAATCGGTGCACTTACACGATAAAACTAATATTTATTGTTGATATAAGCGACGAATTATCTTATTAACGAAAAACACGCACAATCATTTGTCCAGATTTTTTAAAAACTAATTAATCCGTTAATTTACTGTACCTATAACGTTTAAACGAACGTTTAAAATTTTAAAAGAAATATTCAGCTAATATATTCATACACAATACATTTCTAGACAAGCGTGACTGAGCGCGTGCTATGTGTAGACTACGGAAATAAAGATTACTGATTTTTAACTTTCTACCAACTATATTTTTGTAGAGTAATATTTAATGCTGTTTGTCCAACTTTTATTTATTGAGTAATGTTAGAAATGCGTTATGACAACAAATTATTATTGTGCTACTATTGCTAACAAATTCGTTTAAATTGACAATTTGACAAAGCTCCTTAAATGGAGATTTGTTTTAAATTAATCAAAATAATTGCTATGACAAATGTTTGTGAAGAAGAGCGATACTTTTGAACAAGGACATAATTTCTCGTGACAATACAGCTCAAATTAAACCTAAAACGCCTACAACATCTCGTTCCTAATTTGAAACGGTTACCGAGAACGAGAAAACTGTTACACGACACACGGGAGACAAGAAGTAAGGGCCATACGCACGCGCCTAGTAACGGAATCACGCATTAACGTTGGTCACAGACCCGCATCTGCCATCCGCCTTCGGTTCCGGTGGATTCTTTAGAAAGTACAGAAGCTTTTCTTGTAGTCCACTATTGGGTAACCACTTAATAGAAACGTTAGGTAATGTACTTAACATCATTAGGCTTTGAACAAACTTTGGAACCGTTTATATGTTGCCTTATGGCTGAGTCTACAAATTTTCCTCGATTTCTCCACAACCTGCTCTTGGGTGGGTCAAGTGGTACTGACTAATGAATCATAGAAGAAATTTCGCAAAATAACAATGATATTATAGGATGGCTTTTCTTCAATGGTGAAGATAAAGATGTTCGTGACACTGATTCTGGTAAAATGCGGACTTTCTCTGAATACAAATTTGTATTTTGTTAAACATAAAATGACGGGTTTTGCTATATTTATGGATATGGCCCATGTGTTTCACAGAGATGCCGTGATCTAATATTGAAACGCTAGCGGCGCGGAACAGATGGCCATAGTTGAGGCGTTAACCTCAGTTGACATTGAAATTGAACTGAACGAAGACTATTTAAGGTCACGCGTACACAAACTCAATTCGGAGATTGGGTTTTTTTCTAATTTGACATCAATTTTTGATGCATTTCATGTCTTACTTTGCGAAGAAACATTCGCTTTGACTTTCTAGTCCAAGACGAGCTGAAAGTCTAGTTATTTCATTTGTTTGTTTATTTTAATTGTGTTAAAATTTTAATATTACATCTTAACTTCATCACCGGCAAGTTTAACTCCATGTTACGATCTATCCGAACCATGTCTATTTAAAGACAAACATTTTAATTAAAGACATAAACAGCATGAAATGATCGGCGGTTAGTTCATATTAATTGCCGCTAAGTAGCGCTGATCATTAACAAAGTCGTTAATTGGAGTGGTAGCGTTGATTGCGTCGGGCTTAGAGGTGGGCGCCGATATAAAATTGGCCGGCGGCGGCGCGCCGACTTTTTGACCTCGGCGGCGGCGGCGTCGGCGGCGTGACCTTGTTTGACCTTTGTTCATTAGGTATTTTTTTTAAATCTGCTTTTTTAGTATCTGTCGTCAAGACTAATCAGGTGATTTGCAGTTTGTTGGGGTTTGAGCCACTAAAGCAGTGATTTACTTATGGTCGGGTATACTATATTACATGGGTCATAGTTAGGCAAGGGAATAAACGAGCAAGAATGATCCTTTTCCATAATTTTAACAATACAAATGTCAGATTAATTGAGCGATAAGAGAATTCGTTAGGCGACTTGCCAGCCTTTTGGATCATTTCCAAAGTTAAGAGACTTGCGAGGTTCTTCTCACTCAGTGTGATCATTGTCAAGACCATGGACTTCATGGTGATGCAAGTGCTTTACGAGGGTCCATTTTGGCTATTTCTTTAGCCATCTCTCTTAGCGTTAGTTCCTTCGTTTCAGCCGAAAGACGTCCTGCGCCGCTCGCATCCAGGCACTTCCTGCGACCTTTCCCAAATCGTCGGTCCACCTAGTGGGAGGCCTGCCCACGCTACGTCTTCCGGCTCGTGGTCACCACTCAAAAACTTTNGTACAGTTCTGGACTGCAAGAGTACCGCTTTAAAGCCTTGTCCGCTCTAATCGAGTAATCTAGTAGTAACTCACCCTTATAAAGGCTGATTTACACGTATTAAGTAGTTAACTTTTAAGTGATCAAATTGCATCGTAACTAAATTTTAACTTAATTCCAAACGTCAAGCTCTTGTTTACTATGAAACTGCTTGTCAAAACGTGTCAAGTAACAAGCCTCGTTCACCAACTTGACAGAAAAATCAACTTAAAATTTAGTTAGGTACCTACTTAACACGTGTACATCAGCCTTAATAACTAAACTACTCGCTACTGACCAAAAAACCGTTCGCAGTTTGATCGATCGAACCGCCGAGTTTGGACTCATTTAGTTGGCGAGCGAGTGAGCAGGGAAGCGTGGTTGTTACTCACCTGTCAAAATGGAACACATGTATTGGCTCGACTAAACGATTTTTTTATGAAACACAAGGTTAATTTGTCAAGAGTATACTTATATTAGTCTTATCTTCTTACAGACGTCACTCGGCAACCCACAAGACATGGTGATCATTGGCACACAGAAGACATACAACGACGGCAAATGGCACAAACTGGACGCCGGCCGCTACCTCGCCAACTGCTCTCTCAAGGTATGCACAACACACACACCTCGCATGCTAGCACACGCACACTAACACATTTCTCTATCAGTGAGTTGCTTGCCATCAGTTATAACAAAAGACAATTTCTGGACACAACTTATTACCAGCTATCGGGAAAATCTTCAGCAGGCAGAAGCGATAAAAATATGCAAGCTGTAGAACTCAGAAATAACGGTCAAAACGGTTGAAATTCCTAAATCATTATCGAATTTTCCATGCCTTCTTTCTTGATAACTATTACAAACAATTGATTCTTTTAACACCTCCGCAAACTATTTACTCTCAAATAATAGCATACGAAGAGTGTTTATGGTCCTTAACTGGTATTCGTTTTTATTCCCAAGGTGGACGACGAAATCCTCCGCGCGGTATCGTCATCACCAATCATGGAGATCACAGCCGTGGACACGATGAACTTCGGCGGCAACAACAAGGGCATAGTCCACGTGCGCGACGCCGGCTTCGACGGCTGCCTGCGANTTGATTGCGTCGGGCTTAAAGCTTATCTTTATTTCTAATCGTAGTTTCTTTGTAAGGTTTATAGATGTATGATTGCTTAATATCATTACTATGTATTACATGTTAGACGATGAAAGGTATAATTTATGGCCCCGTATAATTTTGAACAGCCATATAATAAGTAAACTGTGTGATCAAAAATGAATTTATTCACATAGTATGCAGCTTCATAACAAAATAATATTTGCTGAAGGAATACCGGGAAAGATTTCCACGACAGGTCCAAGGCTGCACGCATCCATTCGCGCTCTACGCAACCTTCACCAGGTTCCACCAGGTATAGTCATGAGAGACAAAATCTTAATAATAGAGAGATGCATGTTAAAGCGTGAGAGAGCTGATCTTCCCTGCCCTTTTGTCCCTATGTCTGAGAGTCCTCCGCCTGGACATGAGCTCCCCTGGCCTACATGGAAATCTNCGATGGCTCCTACGTATACTGGCGTAAGTGAAAAAAGTAAATTTTACAGGAGAGCCATTTTAGTGGCCAGAACCATATTTTTGGGTCATATCTTCTGACCTACTAAAACGAATTTAATGAAATTTCACATTTAGCCTTAACATGTAATGCTTTTGCTACTGCCGTTATCAATTTTTATATTTTTGTTATATATTTTGAGATTTTACGTATTGCCCTTTTACGTCGTCACATTTCTATAATTTCATGTATATTTTGAAAATTATAAATAACTTGAAAAAATAATTTTCAAATTAGTTTGAGATGCGACTCTTAACGCTAAAAATTAAATAACTATTCATGTATATTGTTCAACGTAAAGAGACTTAAATGACAATGTAAATATAATATTTTAAGCGATTACTCTCTTTATTTATGCATGTAATTATTTTAATTGTTATCATGTGCTATATCAATAATAAATCAGTTAGAAAAAGTTATTTAATGTATCGTTATTACGTTTTAACGCAAATACGCCCATATATTGTGCTCGAGATTTAGTTAGGTCTTTTAACATAATGTGTCATATTTTTAAAAATTAAAAATAACTTGAAAAATTCGAACTTCCTAAGGCGGGAATTGAACCCACGATGCCTTAGGCAGTTCGATTTTTTCAAGTTATTTATAATTTTCAAATTAGTTTGAGATGCGACTCTTAACGCTTAAAATTAAATAACTATATAATGTGTCATAATTTATAAATAAAACAATTTGCTGAATATTTTCATGGCTTTATTTAAGATTTGGATTATAAAAAATATATATTTACGTAAGCAACTACTCGTATAGATTGACGAATCGTATGATTGGGCTTTATACGTGGCGTAGTTTTGCACATACGCCTATTTGCCTAAAATTTTATTTTGTATCGAATGGAAAAAAAAATTTTTTTTTCTTACTGACGTTATAGATTAGCAAAATGAAATCATTGCTTAAATAATTGGAAAAAGGCGTAAGCGGCAGTTTCGCCCTTATACGTAGGAGCCATCGACATGGAAATCTTTAAAATAGACTTCGGACGCAGGTCGGCCTTAGTAAGGACAATCTGTTCAGGTGGGGTTTCTTGGATGGCTCAAACTTGGAGTGAAGTGTGGTTTTGTTCCCCAGTTGACGAAGCATAATGATGTCGTGCCCTGCGTCCCAAACAACTAAACGCAGGAAGATTTAATGAAGGCTACTGACAACGTGACTCTTGTGGCGGAGTTTTGGGCTGACGCTGTGTAGGTTTGTAGTCGACACGACAAGAAGAAGAAGAATAATGAGGGCTATCGTTTTTATACTTAACAGTTGGCACCCCTGGCGATTGACAGGACCTTACTCTACAGTGGCGCCATCTTGATGAGTGCAAATGCGATAGTCCTCCTACCACTTTAGCGCTCACAAGTTGGCGCCACTGTCTTCACTACTAGCAAGTGACAGGACCTTACTCTACAGTGGCGTAAACTGGTGAGCGCTAAAACGATAGCCCTCATTAGTTAAACCTTTAATCTATTGTCAGACAAGTTTAGTGACAACAGTTAAGTTACTACAACTGAACGGATATAAAATACTTTACTAAGAGCATGCCGTTTTGAATCATCCGAAAGAGGGTGTATTCACTTGAATCTAACATACTTACTTGCTATTTTCAAGTAGATAAATTGAGAAAAATCAATAAGCCAACTTTATAATAGGCTTAATAAGACATACCTGTAATTGCATTAGTTCATTCAGTGACATGTTGGATTTTTTGTTTGACTTTTTGTGTCTGCCGCATTGGGGTCGACAGCCTCGTACTTCCTCATGCAGTGATCTCAATAGTTAGCTAAGTTTTGATACTACAGTTAAAAAGTAGTTTAAGTTTAATTTAAGTTGTGTTAATTGCACTAGTCATTATTTGAAGCATGTTATGGCTAAAGTGTGTGCTTTTACGTGCTAGGTATACGTAAATTGCGTATGGTTATTGTTATATGTATTATTAGTAACTATTTTACATTTCATGTGTATTTGAAATTATATTACTAACATAAGTACTCGTACATATTTAACATGCCTTTATCACGAAGAGTCAACTATGAAAATTTTTGTTCATCATCTTATTTTATTGACCATTCATTTAGCTTATGCTAAATATGGACTACATTTGACAACTCTACATACTTTCCTAAACTAACAGGATCATTATTTTCCAATATTAGAAGAATTCACATCATTAGGAGCGCACACAGCAGTTGCCAACAAGTGAATATAACAAGTGGAATAAAGATGCATTTCGAATTACTTCAATGAGTCAAAGGAATCTTAAAAATGTCAAAATCTAAAAAACATCAATTCAATTAGCGCGTGTTTCGAAAATTTTAGAAATATTATTCATATTCATTTATTCACTTTTTATTCATATTTTCAAATAATTGCCTCACATTCCATGTAGTTCATTAATATCAATCTACGTTCACAGCATCGCGAATCGTTCACGGTGCACGCAGCCACGTGTTACGGTTTTCAACCGTTCCAACGCAGACTTTCTCTCAAATAGTTCAATTTGTACGTCGAACACCATCGATAGGCCGCGGACACGACAGCTGACTATTATAATAATATCGACAATTGGCTCGGACACACGTAATCGATAGTTCCGACATCTGGACAATCATAAACGTCCGATTATACAGGGTGTCTCTGTAAGTCTCGATCAAACAAAAAATATTGATACTACGGCTCAAAGGCAACAACTTTCCCCAAGAAAAGGTTGTAATCTTCCAAAACATTCATGGTTTCATACAAACTGTCTTCAATAATCAACCAATTAGTACGTGGACGTCAATTTGTTTTTAAGAATTTGGATATTGTTCCTGTAGGAAAATTGTTGCATTTGCATAGTAGAATCAGTCCTTTTTCTTTAATCCATACTTACAGGGGCCTTATGCCCATTTTCACATTCAACCCCTAATTTTTAAGTGTACCCAAACGGCCAGACCTATAGCAAAATCCTTGTTATGTGTCACTTAAAAATAAGGGATTGATGGTTAAAACGGGCATTAGAGAATTAAGCCAATAATCCTCTATGACGATGCACCCTGTATAGACGCCCATATCTACGGCCACAAGAGTTCCCACTTAAAACAAATCACGTTCTCTATTCCATCGAAACAGGCAATATTTACATTCTTATTTACAATGCACTTGTATTATTCATCCATGATTGTTCTAGGAATGCTGGGCTTGCTGCAACTCGCAGGAAACGCGTCCGTTTTGTTTTCAACCAACGTCCAGTATTTCCTGGACTTAAACACCTTTTGCATACATTTCCGTATCCCTAGAATGCGTAAAAGGATTTTTTGTTGACAAAACAGTCGCTTCTTTGAAATAATAATAAGCTGCATACACACACGATTCCATATTATTAACCAACATTGATTCAAGGCATGTGTGTGTCTACTATAGTAATGGGTTAAATTCCCACAAACCCACGTATTAAATAGATCTAAAGCGTTCGCTCCTTAATCCAGATTTTGTTTTCATAGTAGGTACTCGAAAATACTAATATTCCTAAAAAGTTCTTGTTACGTCAATAATAACAGAAGTCCAATTTAAGACAATATCTAAAGGAGCTTTAATTAATGACTGTACCAGTTCCCAGATAACAAATTGAAAACAATAAATACATCTCGCAAACCTGTTAAATGAGTTACAGATTATCTCACCGGCCAGTTTTGAAACCTGTGACATGAAGCCGACGAGTTTGGACTGCTAGCTGCATTGTATTCAAATGAAATAGATCATTTAGACGCAGACGCGACGATTTCTACACCAGCCCATAACGTATCAAGAACGGCTTCAAGGTTTCGGTATGGGAACCTGCATCTGTGGCAATAGATAATTATGAATGCCAATTGATTGGTCTTGCGAAACATTTTGAGCTGCGAGGTGCATGTGCTGAATCATTAATGGATTAAACGTGCCTTTTCCACATCCTTAACACTGATTAAGAATGATTTAGCGATCGTGTCAATGAACAAGTTATTGATTATTGCTGGCAAAGAAAATAATGTATTTCGAAGACCAATTAAATAAATTCGTGAGAAAATTTTGAGAATAATACGATAAAAATGTTAAGGGCATGCTTTATGTAATGTACAATAATTGGATAATTGGTTAATGACTGACTTATGAAATAGGTATTTCATAATTTCAGTTTATTATCATTATTTAACGCACCAAGGTTTAACATCGATTCTGATCTATCAAATTCTACTGCAAACTAATAGATAGTGTCTACTAATCAAATAAAAAATATTTATGAAGACCTTTAATTACAAAGCATACCTACCGGTTACGTTGAAACTGCATCATCATGATGTTAACAGTTATTGAAAGCCAAACTCATGGAGTGAAAGTGGGTTCAGTCTTCAGCCGTAGGAGACTAACATAATTCAAAGTTTATTATCAGCAGGCTTGACCTTTGTTCCCTGTCCAATAAATCTTCGAACAGCGATGGTTAATGGAGAACTTTTTATTCGAGACACAAAGACAACGGTAAGAAGTATTCGGTTATGTTCTTATCGTAGAAATACAATTTTTCTAAAAGACAAAACTTACTGAAGAAGTTTAATTTAAATGTCACCAATGCCAGCAGAGTCCTTGAATATTTAGGGATAGATGCACATCATCATAATATTTTACGCCAGAGAAATTTCGCATTTCTTCTTCTTGTTGAATTCCTTCTCGTATAAACATCTCCGTATTTGTTCACAACAAATAGCAGCCCATTTGTGCGTCCACTGAAATCACAACAAACACTTTCTCTAGCACTCATTGTTAGTGCTTGCAGGTAAATTTATTTCTATTTCGATTGTTGCGTCATAGCCCTCATCTGACGCCTTATTTTCTTTTTCCAAGAGAATGATGACCGGCATTGTTTCTTTTATTTTTCAACTCCAACAGATGTTTTTTAAACTGCCATATTGTTCTTCGTTCCGTTAGTGTAATTACACTGTTCGGTGACGAACCGTTAATGACAAAAAGAAAAGGTTTATGTTTTTTATATTTAAATTATATTTAGACGATCGGCCACTGGAAAGCTATGATTATAACAGTTTCGTGTTGTGTAATGTACTTATTCATCTCTGGAAGAATTGCTAACTGCCACAATAGATCAAACCTGGTCGAGTTGGCGCAAATAAAGGCCCAAAAACCAATAATAACTCATCGTAGCTTTGCTTGATTATGGCTGTCTAAGAACATTGATGAAATATAATTAATGTACCCTACCTATTCGATTGTTGATATTTTTTCAGACAATTATGTGTTTATTAAAATTTAGGTTCATTCATTCGTGCGTTTGTTTCAGCCAAATGACGTCCACTGCTAAATAAAGCCCTCCCCAATGATTAAAATACGTCAGTTCACAGGTGAGCACATAATAATGAATGTCGTTTGTCTTAACACATTCACTGTGGTCAACTTATTGCAATATTACAACAATGAATCCGTGACTTATTAGATCAAGGTTTCAATCGTTATCTAGACGACATTCTTAGACGCTTTGACTGTCTAATGCTTGTATAATCATGCACTGACGTGACTGATGAATTTTATTCATGTTTATGTATGTTTTTATAGCCAACAAATGTGCTAACATCAAATGGTTAGCACAAAATAAGCGATTCAATCAAATTGAGTGAATTCAATCAGATGCATGTTGCGTAAGTTGAAATTATGGATGTAGAAGTGAAAGAAATAGTTGGTTTGGCGGTCATACGTAAAAGAGCGCATCATCAATAAATTGTCTAGCTACACATAAATAAAGACAATGAACTAGGGTATAGATGCTAAATTGGCAATTCCTCTAAAATTTTAAAGTTAAAACGCATTATTCATCATCAGATTATTTAGTCTCCATTGCAGGAGAACGACCCTCTCTAATTTACCAGAGGTAAGTGGACCGACGATCTGATGATGGTCGCGAGATGTGCGCTGGATGTGGACAGCGCATGACCAGTCGTCGTGGAAGCCCCTGGGGGAAGCCTTTGTCCAGCAGTGGACGTCATTTGACTGAAACGAACGAGGGATACACACACTCCCTTTGCCAACGGGTTGGATAGAGAAACTGAAATGTCAAAGTTATTTTTAAGTTTTTAAGCAAATACATCAGCATCAATGGACAACAGTGTGGCAATATTACGTCGTATTAAATGTAGCTCATTCAGATTGGATTTTTGGCTAAATGCTTATCACATTTTTGATGTAGTGTAAGTATTGCAATCAATTATTACGAAATTATATTTTATTTCAAAAACCAAGTCGACTTAAAAAATCCTCGCATTTAGCATTTATATTTTATCCATTAATTGTGTTATTTATAATGACACTGACACAACTTTTATTGGTAAAGAATGTAATGTTTCAACATTTGTCCATACAAATTACAAACTACTTTCTAAATTACGTGTTTTACTGAACCAAATATTAATAAAGGTATTCAAGTCTTTATTTAAAGAACTGTTCTAGATTTATAATTGGATGTTATAATAATAAACAGCGTTTTTATTGAAATAACGGACTATTATAAAATTAAATTTGAGTATTTAATTTAGTTGGACGCGCTTTTTATGCGTTGGGGTCATCGAACTTCACAAAGCGACCACCGTCCAGCGTTGATTACATCTGATTGGAATTTCGATCGCGGTTCATTGTTATTTGAAAATTGGAATAATACTTTTCTAATAAAAGATTTAATCAGTTTTTTGAAGAAGTTAGAAATGTGGAATAATAGGTACTTTGAAGAAAAGATAGTTAAATATGAACGTAATACGAGCCTAAATGAGAATCGCCATAAAGAAAAACAATTGAAAATTTTCTTGTACTTAATGGCGAAAACTAAAAAGAATCTTTTTTATTTTGGCAAGAAATTGATAACGTTTTATAATATTATTTAAATAATACGAAATCAAATAAGAACGAACTTAACAGCCTACTAATTGTTCGTTTAAATAGTTCTAGCAAACCAGGAGATCACGTAAATGCAAATCACGGCCTTGAAGTAGGTAAAACAACACTTAAAAACTCGTAGGAACTGCTAAAACTGCAGTATTTTAGACATTACAAGGCTAATTCAGACACTGCCGTTTACTTAAACAATGTGTATTCCACTCAAAGGTGAGTAAAATAGAAGAAAATAGATCCAACTATTTATCAACAATAAAAAGTAAATTATTCCATTAAAACAAATGACTACTTAAAAAATTTGTATAAATAAAGAATAAAAATGGAGAAGAAAAAATTAAATCCAGTAAATTCTCATTGCAGACCCACGATACCCCTGGCGATACCCCTGGCGGTATCGTGGGTCTCGTAAAAAAACTACACTTCAGACCCACGATACCCCTGGGAGTAAAGTTGACAAACGAGGACCGGCGCGGGCGCGGCGGGCGGGGAGGGGGGGACGCACAGTGCACACGGCCAGTGCACAGTGTTGTGGAATACCTCTTTGAATTCTAAATTGATTTCATTGCAATAAAATTTATATCGTTAAAAATAAAAATAAAATAACAACAATTCATACCTACATACAACGAATAATTAATAAATAAATTACTTACTTATAAATTATCATTTTGACTATAATTATTTATTTTTGTCCTGGTACTTTATGTTATTTGATGTGATAACGAGGTAATTTCGTCTACCACGTTGTGTGTGACAATGATTTAAATGAGTAGTTTGCCCTTGAGAAAAAAAAAGAGATCTTGATTATCAATAATTTATATTTTTTTTATTTACACAATATTAATTTTAGACTACATTTTAATTTTATGAAGTCAAAATAAGTTTTTTTTTAACATTACAAAACTTCTCCAGTAGGGCAGTTTGTATGGGAAATATAACCAGTCAGTTGAAAAGTTGCGCAGTTGAGCAGTCTAGTTGAGCAGTGGGGAAAAAAGGAATTTACTACGGTAAATAAAAGGTACCAGGATAACATAACCTTATAGGAGCTATTATCAAATTCTACTGGTTGACCCGAGAAATAAATATGTATCACAAAATTGTTCCTTTATGATTATGTTGCCCTGGTACTTTACCTGATACTAATTATTCATTATACGAGTATGTAGGTATGAATTGTTGTTATTTTATTTTTAGCAATATAAATTTTATTGCATGTTCAATGAAATCAATTTAGAATTCAACACTGTGCACTGGCCGTGTGCATTGTGCGTCCCCCTCCCCGCCCGCCGCGCCCGCGCCGGTCCTCGTTTGTCAACTTTACTCCCAGGGGTATCGTGGGTCTGAAGTGTAGTTCTTTAACGAGACCCACGATACCACCAGGGGTATCGCCAGGGGTATCGTGGGTCTGCAGTGATTCTGTTAACAGCCAGGATCCAATATTGGAAAGAAGTATAATCTTAAAAATTTTAAGACAAATCGCAATGTATTTCCTCATATTTTCATATCTTCATAATAGTGTCGGCACATGCAATGGATATCATATCAGATGTATTTACATAATGGAGTCTCGTTACATTCCCAAGACGATACTTTATGTAACTTACTTTTGTAGTACCAATCAAGTGCTTATTACTAGTAACTTCTTGTATTTGTTGACTATCTTATAATGGATTGGAATAAATAAATAAATGAAATGAAACACAACTGGTCCTAAAACTAGTTACATTTTAGTTTCGATTTTTTGTTACATTATTGCACAGCCCAATTGCAGTTAGGGTCAAATCGTAAATACAATATTAAGGATACTAAATCTTGACGAAATTGTAAATTAAACTTTATTTCACGCACTAGTAAGCTTGCTAGTAAGTAGTTAGTAAACATTAAAAATATTGCATTAGAAACATAATAAATAAAATAAAGAAACAAAAAACATCGCCTCAGAAATTGCTTGCCACACTTCACTACATAGTCGCTTTATAAGTATGTTTAGATCTTTAAATCTACGCAACGGATTTTGTTGCAGTTTTTTTAATTGATAGAGTTCAATGTTTATATGGATACTTAACACCCGTGCAAAGCCGGGGCGGGTCGCTAGTCTCTGATAAAACAAGAATGTGGTCAAACAGATTCAAAAGTAAACAATATGTTAAAGAGACACCATTCAAGAGCGGTGAGAACAGTACAAAAGATGTCCTACAAATTGAAACTAATCTATGCAAATTCATCGGATGACCAATCACTTGCCGATTCCAGGTTAAGTACGTAGTTAATGAAACCGCATTAATTGTGTTTTCCGAGTGAATGACTCCGTTAACACACATACCTACCTGCCATACCTACCATAAACCCCTTTACTAATAAAAAGTTACACAGTTGTTGAACACTGTTTTAAAATGACATTTCCATACTAAACGTCATTTTAAAACACTGTTCAACGAGCGTGTAAGTTTTATTAGTAAGGGGGAAAGTATTTTACATGGTGCCAACCATTTTTGATTTTGTAGTCATTTATTTTAAAAGAACAACAACAGATTACAAATCATGGTATACGTAAAATACATCGTAAGAAGGAAATGGTTTGTGAGCATGAAAAATGAAATGAAAATGATGAAAAAGCAACTGCCATTAAAACTACCTACCTAATTAGATTAGCCTTATGTAAGGATCTATTTTAGAGTTAAAAGTTTGCAATATTTTAATTTGTATGGGATGAAAACAAAAAATACCATGACTACAAACTGCCAGTCTATGCTTTCCGATTTCCACAGGAAAATTGCTGTTTTCGAAGTTACGAGTTGTTAACGCATACAATGAACAGCACACCAGACTCTATATTTTTGTTGAAAAATATCCCCTATTAACACTACATGATTGATCTTCTCTTGATCTGTCTTCTGTATAGTCAGCCTCAAATAATTCGTGCTACACAAAGTACCCAAAAAGTTCGCAACTCATCTTTGGAACAATTGGAATAAGGTTGTGTTAACTTGTGTTGTCAACTTTTGGGCCACTGGGTGTCACGAACTATTTGAAGCTGACTGTACATCAGTGCTACAGTGAAATCGGCCACTCATGAGTATGCCTCACCGCAACCGGATCGTAAAAGGAAGTAATATCAATTTGCTTAGGCACAACGCAAGCTAATTGGGCAATTCTCGCGTGCACAAATTTCGGTAAAGTGTATTAGGAAAGCAACCGCAGTCAACCACAAAATATCACTCCGTTAAATCTGTGATTGACAACACATTTTCTTTGATAAGGTTGACACTTGACACATGTCGAGAATAACGCAAGTGTTTTATTGTTATTTAATTATATTCGCCAATTATTCTTTAATGAATTTCACAAATCAATGTAGTCGCTAGTGATATTTCAGTTTTTGTGTTTAAAGTTGTCACAGGTTCTTTATTTCGTGCATTGATTTAAAGTTTTAACAGTCGTTAATTTACAATTAGTCTCACGTCCGACAGCTCTACTTTGTATTTTGACATAATTCGTATCTACAAAAGTATTATTTCGTTTGATGTATCGATGACCATTGACAACCCTGCGGTAATGAGCGGAACCAACAATCAACCACTCAGCGATTACTACAAAGATTCAGTAGGAAGCAGTTTTCTCTGTAACGCTTGGCCACACATGGCAAACGCACACAATGGGTGACCAGTGACCAACGTAATGGTAAGGGAAGTCAACTTTCCTACGAATTATAGATCGCTCGTGGTGCATGATAATGAAGCAGAATTAGCGCCGGCAAACATAAACCTCATAATGGCCGATGACGCGAAATTTCTCTTCAAATAAAAAAGCCAGGAGTTGAGTAATCACTGTACTACGAGGGCTGCACTAANCTTTCTGGAAACAGCTGGTTATTTTGATTATGAAATGACTATATGAAAGCTTCATAGCAGATAATCATGGTGATTAATACACAATTTGTTCTACAAGACGTTTAATAATAGGTCTAAGACTTGAGCGTATTTCCGATATAGAAAACCGTAAGGAACATGAAATCAAGACGCTGTGAAATGTAACACCTGTGACTGCTCCAAATAATATCACGTGAAAAGTACCGTAACTGTTACGCGGCGCGATCTGCCACGCTTTAACGCTGTTACGATCCGAATCTCCCGATCACACGAGAATAATAGCAATAAAAGTAATTTATTTTCTGTAAATAGGCTTTTAAAAAGCGCTTTTAAACGTCACAGTTTACTATAACCCTTCGGAACAATAGGAGTAAATGGGCGCTGAAAAAAAGCAGCGCAAGAAACGTCACCATTCGGTACTTATAGACATCGAATTACTGAATATCTACGTTTTCTTCAAATGAACTTGAAAACATATAGGTATTTTTAAGATTTTTATACTCTTCTGTTGGAAATTGCATTTTACAAAAACGCAAGTGAAAGTATCTCGATATTTTGCTTTTGCTAACGTTGACAACCGCCGAATGATTCATTAATACAAAAAAAACGTGAACATTCGCAATAAAATTTCGAATCAGAAATTTTTTCGTGTACGAATATGAAGGACCATTAGTTATTTGTTACCAATTTTAAATGATTACTTACAAATTATGACCTGTTGATAATACACTCGACATCAAATAAATCGCACCTCCCGCGACAAGCATTTTCAAACGTGTGCTTCCCCACTTCCCACCAATATTGGCACCATTTAAAAGCCTAGTTCTAACCTTCATTGCATTAAAGGAAAGGTTTTTATCCCAAAAATGTGTCTTTAGAAGGATCCAGAGTCTCTTCTTCAAAAAATTGGTAGTTACGCTAGAGCCAACTTTTATAGCTATAAAACTGTTAAGTTGGGATTAATCGCTTTCCATCTGTTAAAGAGGACACGTGAGATCATTATTTGGTTTTATAACCATAAAAAATGGTCTAATTGATCCCATAGGTGAGCCCAAAGTGAGGTATTTTTTCAAGTCACATTTATGGTATATGTTAATCATTTATTAAGAAATTAAATGTGTTTTTATTTAAGGATATTTATTGGGCTTTCAAATAACACCAATATTGTTGGGGCACCATGATTGTGTCAGAAGAAAATCGTTAAAGTACGCGTCGCTGAAGGTGCGGTTTATTTGATGTTGAGTATATTTTGATAACATAAAAAAAAAATTTTCATAATTTTTGTAATACAGACGACCCAGCGACGTAAAACGAAGTTTAGGTTGAACTCGACGCAGTCTAATAAGGGCCTATCTACCTCTATTGCTCATGCAGGCGTCGTTTTGAGGGAGAGGTAGATATATTCGAAAATACGAAGAAAATTCTAACTCACTTTTTCAAAAATGTCCACTTTTTATCAGCTCTTTTCAATTTTCTCAAGTGGCAAAAGCTTAAGCAAAATCTAAACTGTAACATCATCTTTAATGCAATTCTTTTAAAGATTACTCTCTGTTTAACAGCACTCTTTATCAGATATCTGTTTAACAACACCTTCATCAGATTTATTACGAGCTATTTACACTAATTTTAGTCGAAGTGATTGTAGGAATAGAGCTGGGCTTCTTACAGGTTCATTCACTTCACATAAACCAATAGTGAGTGGTAAAAGGCAGGTTCTAACCGACTCCTGCGCATCATTAAACTGCCGAATGGAATCGAAGTGTCGTAACACAAGCCACGCACTGCAGTTAGGTAACATTATGCAGTTATAGAGTTATTTATTCCCAATATTCATGAATATGTAAGAATTTGTTGTTTTGCATAGTATGGTATTGCAATAGGCAATTTAAACAGTTCTAATTAGCATGCAGTAAACGGATTGTACAGATATAATAACCAATATAATTTACAATTCTTTCATAAACTTAAAAATACCTGCCTTGTCTTGCATAAATATGTACCTACACATTTTATTAATATTAGACTCAAATTGTTCAATTGCCTCCCCAACCCGTCTAGCCAGCGTGGGGAGAGTAAGCCAAATCCTCCATTTGCCTCTGGTAAATTGGAGAGGGTCATGGTCCTGCAGTGGATACTAAATGGTGATGATGATGAAGACTCAAATTAAAATTGAGCCGTATTAAATGATTAAGGCATGTTTAAGCCATTGTGGCCAAAGTTGTAACCAAAATGCGGTAAAAATTTAAGTCATTGATGTTTCAACCACCAGCAGACCTAAAGTAGTAGTACAAACAGTAGTAGATAGTGTAAGCAAGCATAGATTTATAAACAAACAAGATTAACAAATAAATAATTTGTTTTGATTTGAATGAAAACAAAATGTTATGAAAACATTAATAGATTAGCCCAAATACAAGCAAATTATATGAAATTCATCCGTCCGGGCGTAAACAAGTGCTAAAGTAACGCGAACAAATTGGTATCAGCTGACATATACGTAATTGGTTGCAAAGAGCTGCCACACCATCGATAGATTTTCGATTACTTCAGTGGGAACACTCGGATTTGAACACTGTGTTATAATTACATAACTTTTCCGATTGACGGATTGCGAATACGATGATGGAACCATTATATCTTTGAACGGTTGGCTTAAGATCGTTCGTTCGTTTCAGCCAAAAGACGTCCACTGCTGGACAAAGGCCTCCTCCAAGGGTTTCCACAAAGACCGGTCCTGCGCTCCGGCAGCAAAATCAGTAGTTTTACAAATTTCGAGAATATCGATATCTATCCATGCAGAATAAAAATTACATCATCATCAACAGCCCTTTACAGTCCACTGCTGGACTATGAGCCTCCTCCACTATAGTGGAGGGTTTTGCCATAATCTCCACGCTTGGCAGGCGGGTTGGAGATCGCAGTTTAAAAGATTGATGTTTTTTCAGAGAGCGCTGCTGCCCATTCTCTGTTTGATGTGTAGTCCCTAAGTCGCCTCTTACGACACCCGCGGGAAGAGTAGGGGTTGGTGACAAATGTATTCTACTCTGCCGTCACCACACGGCAGAAATTACATACTACAATGAATTCGATTTCTACAGTATCGATCGAACCAAGGCGATAGACCCCAGCTATAGAATCACGCAATGCAACAACGAAACGCACAGAAATCAATTCACAAACTGTTCGTGTGATACGGCATCTACAAAGTAACTGCACAAATAATTTATTACCATTGAAGTTAATTGTAATTCGATTGAACCGTAATTTGATTTCAGAATGCGAGGGTTAAAGCAATTACCCAAATTGAAAGTTGTTTATGAAGTAATCATTACTATAGGCAAAATTTGTTTAATTTACCTTTATCTGGTCATTTAGTCTCCACTACAGGGGCATGCTCTTTCTAATTTATCAGAGCCAAATGAAGGATTTGACCAACCCAGAATTATGAAATGATAATGTAGTTAAAAAGAAATTAGAATCTTCCCACGGATTTGTCATACATTTAATAATTACATGTCCAAATAAAGGGTAGCTAGAGGCTAAGAAGTTACATAATGACAATCATGAAGATATCAAACTGTAACCCAAAAGCGATGTAATAATAACAGAGCATAAAAACGACTCAGATGTTAAATGCCGTTTAAGACCCACGCATATAATTTTGAATCTTATTACAATGAACGAAGTGTGTTTCGAACAGCACATAAAAATTCGATGCTGGCAACGAACGATCGATTTAATGTTATGATCTAGAACGAATCATTCGATTGTGTCATTAGCGGGATGCGCGATACAAAAACCGCAAAAACTCTTTAATTCGATCAATTGAACTGAGTCGAATCCAAATTCGAAACGTTAAGCATATGTTACTGAACACGTTATACAACTATGCAGACGGGATTTGTACTAATTGGAACATAAATTTGAAATTATGTCCAATTTTCACGTTTTCACATAATTCAAAACGTTTAATTGATGTTCCTATTAGGAACATTTTTAAAAAAGGTGGTGTTAAAACGGTTGTATCGATTGTTTATAAAATTAATTATAAGGCACTTTTAACAATACAACTTTAATTTTATGGGAATGTATGGTGGGAAATGTAACCGGAGATATCTTGCGCTGATTTCTTTTAAGATTTGGTTTAGACTCTTTGACTTTGATTGCTATAAGCTTTTTTACTACTCCAATAATATCTCCCACACTTTTATCACTAAAAAAAGAATTGATGACGGTCGCAGTATCTTCTAATATCACATCATCATCAGGCGCGTCTAGTACATCCACAGATTAGGCTCCCCTCCCCTCTAATTCTTTCAAACCGATTGAGTTATAAGAACATTTACAGTAACTAAATAAATATTTTTCAAACTAGACAATTTTCTCCTATATCTGAATTCCCAACTTTGCTTTTGGAATAATACTGCTAAGTGTGGTCTCTAGAGAGGCCAGAGTTGAGTTAACGGCATCAGAGATGTGCCCCATCTCATTGATTTCAATGGCAATCGGACCTGTATCAGATCCGGTACTGGTTTTACTGTTACCACTGACACGGAGAACGCGCTCGCTAAAACGAACGAAAGTAACACAGACCAACAGTCTGGTTGTTTCGAAGATTCTGTTTACATATCCGCTAAATTGCTTGGAATATGTGAATCATCTAAGGATAATACCAAGAGATACAGATTGCCTAAACTGGAGTAGGTAATTGCGATTTAAATTTTCCTCTAACTTTAAAGTGTTATAGTCGGATTGGAGGGAAAGACAAAACACGATGTACTTCATTGCAAGTACTTAAATACTACTGACTGAAACAAAAAATATAAATGTAGAGTTGTAAATTACTGACTTCTTAATTTAGAAATTGAACTAATATTGTTAATTGATACAGAGGTTATCAATAATTACTACTAGCAAACAAATGACAGTACAGCGAGCCAGAATCCGAACAATGCGAGTCATCACACAACGGCGGGCTCATTCACAAACCGTCGAAGTAAACAAATAAACAATTAGCGGGACGATGGAACAATAACAGCGTTTGATGGCATCGCCCGTGTTTCCGCGGCTGCGACTACAATCCGCGAGGTCACACGTCAGCCGAAGAGCGAACGGTGAATGGATCTCAATGCCTCACCTCACTATTGTGGCAGACGTCCACTTCTGTGTCGTTATCGCAAATCTTAGCTGATTTATAGCGCCCCAAAAGCTACAGAGAGGTCTACGATAGTTGAATTTATCGCTACCCGTACTCGTAATCATCTGGCTTATTAATCTTATGAACCAGTCGATGCTACGTCTAATGATTAGTTTTTTCCGCTGCATATGGTGACCCACTTATTGTCTAATTAAATCCTTATTCCGTTTAGTGAATTTCAGAATGATTTCTCTGCAGTTAATTGCGCGGGTCTGCAGGAAAAGACCCGTTGAATCTGGAGCATTGACGCAGACTTCTGAATTACGTTGAATAATTATCTCATTAAAATTTAATTATCACCTGTAATTAGATAGTGCATTTTTATCTTTACCGTAATATGTACATAGCTTATCATGGCTCTCAGTATCTGGAGTGCATGTTATCTCAGTTTTATCGGCGGCTCTTCAGTAACATGTGAATTTGGTACTTCTTTCAAAATTAATACACTCATACATTTTAATTCCGTCTTCATTGACGTCGAAGGAAATTTTAATTGATTCAACAACACACGCTCCATCGTATCGAACAATGCATTGTTGTAATTCAAATGTATTGGTAAATATACAATCCATCACGTCCATCAAGATGATGATTATCTTAATACAACTTTCAATCTCAATGTTCAAGTTTTCTTTTAATAATAGAGAAAGTTACTGTAATGANAAACATATCGCCCCCCAAAAGATACTGCACTTCCTAATGGATGCAGGACTCGGAGGCGAACTGTAAGGAAAACAGCGGCGATCACAATAGATCGATAACGGTCGCAGTGATACTAGGACTTTATTGAACTAGAATAGCCGCTCAACACAAATAAAAAAAAATACTGTAATGATTTCCAAATTCGTATTTACATACGCAATCATTATGATGTTTTAGATGATATAAGTTCATAAATGTCAACGTAATTTAGGTTTCATGAATTATTTATTGCACGGTTCAATTTTAACTTTCCATGTTTGGAAAATTTCTAACATTAGGTGAGAACTTGCACACAAATCCGTGGTATTCAAGAGTCTGGGAACAACAATCCATCTACGTTCTTAGTGTCAAAGTTATGGCCTATAAATCTCGCTGTTGTATGGAGTTATGGCTGTGGTTATAGCACGCGTATATGAAAGGCCGGATTATCAAAAGCAGAGGCGAATACAGCGGCTTGTTCTTAGTAGAAAGTTCCTCAGCGACCGCCCGACTGTATGATCATTTATTAAACTGGAATCTCACTATTGGAGCGAAGAGGCACCGGTGCATTTGTTTGTTATGGCCATTAAAGGAATTGATCATATTAACCTTGTAGATGGTTTTTATGTGAACATAAAGTGAAGAGGTGTAGAAGAAGAGACTTAAACTGATGAGGCATTGCAGGTAATTAAACATAACTTTAATGGGGTAGAAACAAGACCACTTATGAAGATCTAAACGATTAGCCAACTAAGTCAGCTATTATGCAAAGAAATTTAGCGATACTGTGCCGCCTCGAAAGTGAAACGCATTCGCGTAGTTATCTTGAAACGTCAAACCTTTTAAGCGTTAATGTACGGTTTCTCCCAAAGGTGTTACGGTTGTTAACATTAACCAGCAATAGTACTTACTTATAGACAACAAGAAGGTGGTACATATGTCACTTGGAAAAGTTGTAAACATTGTGGGGACAGCACCTTTAGCAACAACAATGAAAACGGATGGAATTTGTTCGCTTAGTTTTAACAAACGATAGGCAGCAAACGATAAGAAAAGGGAAACAGAAAGAAAATTCGGTGGAAATGCGACAAGAAAGTAGACAATTTTAATGAGAAGGAGCCTCTTTTCTGAAGCAATCGCGTAAAACCGAAAACATACAAATGACAAGCAAGCATAATCCGTTTACTTGGAGTGTTGAACTCTACCCCAGAGAGTAGGCCATTCATGCTCAAGTATTTTTTTGCATAAATTAATTTTTCCCACGTTTTTGGCGGTGCGGACAGGTGATTTTATAAAGGTTGATTACAAAACGTTTGCTCTAATTTTTTGCTAGTTTTGCAATTAGGTTTTTTTAAGGTGATGGAAGATGACCAACTAGATACTCTATAGTTGTCAACGAAAACTCATTACTATAGTCAAAAGTAATCTACGTTATGGGTTTTTATTCGATTTTAATAATGTAAACAATGATTATAACTAATTGGTTCCGTTATTATAATGGAAATGGTTCAGAGAATGAAATGATAACAGTTGATATTTTACCATCAATAGGTGTAATAATAACGGTATTATGGGAACACATTCTTGTTTATACTGTTTTCATTATATCCGTAGCTAATTTTCTAAATTGAATAAAGTGAAACTTGTTATCTTGTCATAGCCTTTTAAACACGAATAATGATGTCTGACTTTAGTCTATAATTTTCGTATTGTGTTCAACATGAGCATTCGTGCTACACGGCAATCATATATACGAGCCTAGCCCTGAAGTTGCACACATAATCAAACAAAGAATAACAAAGCTACGTAGATTATAACAGCATATCTAGTAGAGTTAATTAAATTATAAATGAACCTCTTTTTAATTTTGTATAAAGCCTTTTTACAATTTATAAGCTGGTTGTGTTAAGAAAAGATAAATCTCTTTTTACCTCCGAACTCCGGAGGCATGGGAATCAAGTCCGCTAGAGCTTATAAAGTGAATTATACCGTTAGTATACGATATCCCCGGTGTGCGGTTTCCTGACGAATATGACGGGTTATTCCTCATTATAATTACTCTTTTTTCCTGTAATGGATATCGATAACTCACGTGACTGGTATAATTATTATTATTAACGTCGATACATTACTTAGGCAAGCTTAAAATAATTAGTTACATGCAATGCAGTAAGTAGGTACCAGACCAATTATTATTATTATTCCACCAACTGGTTAAAATTGTGTCAGATAAAATTCATTTAAATTAAAAATATCTGAAATTGCGTCTCATTATTTTGATTAAGTGTCTAATTAAAGCGTTTATTGTCTCTACAAGTATTCTACTGCACGAAACGAATGTACTTTCTCTATTTTGCGCTGATTTTACACGTAATGAGTGGTAAATAAAACAATAAAGCTGGTACTTACGACGATAGAAAGTAAATCCGAAATACAAAGTCCCACTGAATCGAACGTCAGATCACGACTCTACGGTCGGCCCACAGTCACAGAGTTATTGGTAAATTATTATAATAAGCACTAACACAGAATGTTTGAACACTATAAAGTCATCCACACGCGGTGTCGCGGAACGTTAATTTGAAATCGGAACGCAAGATGTCAGATTGACGGTTGAAGATTCCAATATGGCGCCGCGCGTGCGCGCTCTACGGACGCTTAGGTCGGTCTGCGCTCTCTAACCGCGTCGCGCGCCGCGCACCGGTCCCAGACATAATCACCATTTTTTATCACTATCCCGCATCGTTTTTAATATTGTAAAGCATTATATTTAACCCTTGAGCTGAGATTGAGTGCGGGTGGCCTACGTAAAGCCCTTCGACGCGTTCTCACGAAAGTGTGGATTACACTTGAACTTTATACGGTTTTTCTATAACGGAAATGTAAGTTGAGTGAAACAATATGCAATTTGACAGTGGGTAATTTTTAGGTGTGAATGCGTAGGCGTGGGAATTGATATGCGGAAAGTTGCTGACTCTACATTACTTTCCAGTTCCACCAACCAACAGTCATGAATGAAAACACTGTTTTACTGAAACACACTCCAAATTGCCTACATGTACCACACTCTCCTAGATGATTACAGATAATCTAATATAATTATTTTGATAACCTACCTACAGGTATATCAGATATTATCAGATAACGAAACAAAACTAAAAAACACTTCTTGCGTAAACCCTTTTACCAAGAAAATAAATGATGGTATCATCATCTTAGCCCATGATAATCCTCTTTTAGCCTATGGTAAGCCCAATGAGCGTCACTAAGCTAGATTTCCCGCTTTTTCACGCAACCTATACTAGACATAATAATATTCTTGAGGTTGTCAGTCCATCAAGCAGAGTTGCGACTTACACTAATTTTGCAGAGACGACATTCGAGGATTCATCCTTACCTTTCACCTTTTCTTTGACGGGTAATTTAGGCCATACGTAAGTACCTTTTTGAACAATGCGTAAAACATTACTCATACTTACTTATTGGGAATTTTGGATTTATGATGCATAATATATCTTAGCATGATTTAAAATTTAATAAAATCGTCTGGTTTTAAAGCTACAACTTTCCTTTGGCAGGATCTTTTAACACTTTTTTAACAACACCACCCCAAGCAACTTGATGATAATATCTTTGCAAAATCACAGGGTCTAGCTGTGGTGACGTCACCCAGAATCCGATATAGCCTACCGATATTGATATTGCGTCGACCGCAGAGGCGAGTGGGAGCTGCGTACGCGCACTTTTCACACGCACTTGCCGGGTTTGCGCCTTTCCGAGATTGTTTTCATCACAAATATTTTATATGCTGCGCGAAACTTCACCTTTCGCTTGGCCAAACATGCAAAATATTTAAAGACGCCGCGAGCGCGACGTTTGTTTTATTTGAGAGAGGAAATTGTACACAAATTATTTCGGACGTTGGGCACATAATACATATTACCTATCTGCATCCTACCTGCATTGTTTTTGCATATTGAAATTTGATGATTTATTAACGCCAAAAATCAAAAAGATTTTTACACAAAAACGCTTTGTAAGCTGTAAGTATAAGAAAGATTTTGAAGTATAGGTAGGTACTTCTTATTGAACGGGATTTCACACACTAAAAATTAACAGCCAATTATGGAATCACAAAAAGGCTTTTTAAAACCTGAGAAGATAAATCAGAATAAGGTTTTTATCGCGATGCTTCGCAGAATCGGCTCAACTTTGTTGTCTTGCGTGCGAACAGGGATGCCAAGAATATTATTTAAGAACAAACTTTTCAATACTCCAAATAGACCTGATTAAATTGACAACCTTTTGATCGCGAAATGGCTCATCTTTTTGTCCTGTTTCATCTTTGCTGTGTAACTTTCAGAGGTCGACACTGCCACATGATTTATTTCTACTCAATCACATAGCTTAACCCATTTCGCCATCACACATCAATCATATACAAAATCGGACCAATGGCACTGCCCTGTGGCACTCCAGTTTTATTACTTTTAAAGGTTCCTAACTATACTAAACTAATGAAATCTCTAACAACACTCAGAGAGTTAAAAGTACTAAGACACGGGTCTTAACGCGACGTTTATTAATGAGTCTCAGAGTGTTTTTTCGGTAGAGTCGAATAAAAAACATAGAAATATGTAGTTTCAGAAAGTAAGTGAGCGGGCTAAGATTTCAGAACTGGCAACCCTGTGCAATTCACCCGCAAAAGTGTTAATAGTATCGTAAAACGAAACGACCGTTTAACCTGAGATGAAAAAAGAATAAGCAACAAGAGCGCTCTTAACCGAACAATTAAACGTCCCATGTCGTGTTCTGTACTTCTAGCACCAAAAACTTTCGTCTTCGAATCGTTTGCGTATTCGACAAAATTCGATATCCAGCCTTCTAATTCAACAATATCGTGACGATCTCGATTGTCAAAATTTGTTTCGTGCTGCCATTTCCTGAGAAATGGCGATTCGAGTACGCAAACCACCGTAAACGATTCGAAGTCGAAAGTTTTTCGTGCTAGAGGTACTGACGTTGCTCTCCTATTTTAATTTTAGTGCGATTGAGTGGCAATATCGCTCAGAAAGTAAACCAATTAGTGGTAATATTTCAATATTATTTGTTTTGTGTGTCATAATCATAACTTCGCCAATTACCTGCTCCATTTTAAAACCAACAATTCCTTAACTCATACATATACTGTAAATCACTTGTGCACTGTTATTATAGTAAGTTTTACTGACACGAGTGAACTACTTTATAAAATCGGCATACTTTTGCTGAAATGAAAGCTTCATAAAACTCATTTATTTCTGCAAATAAATTGGCCTTAAAAAGGCACTTTTACGTAATAATCATTTTAACACTGAGCACCAAAAAGGAGCTAACCTTTAAAATTTTGATTAGCCTCAATACCGTCTATTGTTTTAATTGAATGAGCCCAATCCAAAAGTTGTTTCAAATCATATTTAAACATATCTAATGGGCGACTAAACAATACCAAAGGCTTTGCGAATAGAGAGATTAATGCAAACCGATTGAGATAGCCGTACTGGGCTGTTGTTAGAAACACAATAAGTCTCTACACAGAAGGTTCATAGCACTCTTTGTAGAAGTATCAATTTACTAGATGATAAAGAAGTAATTAATGCGAAATAAATGATTTTTTATAATCATGAGAGCTGTGTGGTAACGGCAGAGTAGAATACATTTGTCACCAACCCCTACTCTACCCGCGGGTGTCGTAAGAGGCGACTTAGAGACTTCACATCAAACAGAGAACAGGCAGCAGCGCTCTCTGAAAAACATCAATCTTTTAAACTGCGATCTCCAACCCGCCTGCCAAGCGTGGGGATTATGGCACTATAGTGGAGGAGGCTCATAGTCCAGCAGTGGACTGTAAAGGGCATAAGAAGCTACGCCATGCCAGTAACATTGACTGAGTCGACGCAACAAAAAATTCTGAGCTATCAAATGTCTATAAAATACAAATTAAAAACTTGGGAAAATAGTGACATCTGCTTCATTTGCGACCAGCTTTCGTTTAACATGTCCACAAAACATTGTGGAAACACTGAGGGTAGGTACATTTTTCCATTGTGACTCGTTCTGCAACAATGCTCATTATCTGAGATATAGCTCTGTTGAAACAATCCATAGGTTATCGCAGGCATTGCAGTTACCTTTGTCAGAGCGGACTTTATGACGATTGCGGATTTGCAAATCGATTTATTTGTCATTCCAATACGTAATAACGTAGATTTTATCGAATTGGAAATGGATAAATGAAAAGAAAATTGTGGTCTGATCTGTACGGCTAATAAAATGAGCCACGCTACCACTCTTAATAATGGTTCATTCTTCCGACTCAAAGTTCCTTTTTATCTTTTTGTTACTACACAAAAAGTAATTTGGGATCCTATCCCCTATCAACTATCTATCTATCCCCTATCTGTTTTTCTCACCAAAAGCTCTAGCATATAACTAACATTGTAGCCTCTCATCATCCTCACCCAAAAGACTGCATTCAGGACTCCTAAACAAGGATCCAAGTTGATACTATTAGCCTAGGTGCAGACCACCGACTTTTAGTTGGCCGATAGTTGGGTCGGGATGTTAAGTAATCAGTATGGACACATATGAAAGTGCGCACATTACACTGATTTGGTATCGGCCGATTCTTCAAACAAATTAGAATCGGGCCCAACCATCGGCCAACTAAAAGTCGGTGGCCTGCGTCAAACCTTCAAAGCAGCATGCTGACCTAATAATATTGCATAAAAGAAACCACAAAGTACTTAATATTCCAAAAATGACGTACGGTGTCCTCGAATCCCAAAAACTTCGACCCTAATTACGCACGGGCACCTAACTCTCACCTGTGCTTAAAATTGCAAAGAAAATTAAATTCGACCAAGGCAGGGTAATCACTTTCGGAAATTTCATACATTCTTCCGCCATCTACGGTGAATGTAGTCCCTGTTGTTATACATATAAGAGCCATAATAAGGTAAGTATAATTTCCCTAAGTGCCAGGGCTGCGTAACATGCAAAATGATTACGATCACACTTGTCATATTTAGCCTTCGCGTCTATCAACAGATTTTAACGCTAGTAAAATTATACATACAACGCATTAGTTAACTAACTTAAAGTAGATGTGTATATGTAGAGAAGCCATTATAGCCCTATGACACAGCTTTTAGAAAGCTCACTACTAGTGATTCACATCACCTCACAAAACTGATAAAACGAAAGTGTATTCTACAATTTATCGTGTTGGATGGTCAATTTGTGGGCTCCTGTTGCACTTCTAACGTCATCGTAAAGTAAAATCTATATGTATTTTGTAAAGTTTAAGAAAATGCGCCATGTCTTCGTTGCTCTATCATGATAATTATATAGTTACAATCACCGAGCGACTGCAACTCTTGGGCATCGAAATGTCCAGCAAGCTGAACTTTGGCGAGTACATAGAATCCATAGCGAAAACTGCTGCCAAAAAGCTTGGTATCCTCTCGAGGGCAAGGCAGTACTTCTCCAAGAAGCAAAGGCTGCAGCTTTATAAAGCACAGATCCGACCTTGCATCGAATACTGCTGCCACCTCTGGGACGGCTCTGCCAAGAAACATTTGGCTGCTTTGGATTCGGTGGAAAGGCGTGCCAGAAGACTTATCGACAGCCCTACCCTTGTTGAAGCGGCGCTCCAGGAACTTGACCATCGCCGTAAGGTAGCATCCCTATCGGTTTTCTACAGGCTACACTTCGGAGAATGTGCGAAAGAATTACATGAATTAATTCCACCAGCCCCCTTCCATCATCGGGGAACCAGACGCAGGTAAGCGTACCATCCCTATATTCCCTATATTGTTGACATTCCACCAGCTCGCACTAAGCGTTTCGATGACTCTTTTATAATGCGAACAGCTAGGGACTGGAATTCGTTGCCTGCTGCTGTCTTTCCCGAAAACTATAATCCGGGCCTTTCAAGGCGAGAGTGAATAGGCACTTACAGGGCAGATATGTTACCATCCTAGACTGCATCCCACTTAACATCAGGTGCGATTGTGGTCAAATACCTGCCTTGTTATGCATAAAAAAAAAATGTAATATTAGTGACCAGTTGGGTAGGCATAGCCCAGAATGTTTGTAGATTGAAATAGCAATAGACGTAGCATCGCCAACACCTCTTCAATGAATATACGAACTGATTTAGAATGTAGAGACCTATCAGATGAAAGCTAACATGGATCGGTTCTTAGCAGTTCTGTCCTGCAGAGGAAGGCTTAGGCCAGGTCCAGACACGCACGATTTCTAAGCGGTTCCTATAGGGCGAGGCACTGAAACGGCAACCGTGCGGTTCCAGTTTTCATGTATATCAAAATAAATGTACGAGAACTTCCAGCAATCGAGCGATTATCGCTTCGTCTGAACCAGGCCTAAAGTGAATGTAAATGATGGGAAAGATACAATGATGAGCTGTGAGATATAAGATGCTAGTACCAGCTTACTGTCAACGAAAGAGGTCTCTATATTTTCAGCAGAATATCTTGAATCATAACTATTTTAATCATATTCAATAGAATGTATTAGATGTTTATCACTAGTAAAAAGAGAAATTACAGCCCTATGTTTAGAACTAAACGCATCCTAAGTAGCGTACGAGAGTCAAACACCGCGGGCGTTTTCGCACGCTCGGCTCGCCGGCTGATCGCACCACAAATTATTTGCGTGCATTTCCTCCGAAATTATGGCATTCTTAAACATTTAATAGAATTGTATTCTTTAACTGCTAGCATTCAAAGAAGTTGTGATTATTAGTTTAGCTAAGTGTTTACGTGTGTAGCTAAGTAATTTAGCTAATGCTATGAATTGTTATGTCTATCAGTCAACTGAGATATGAAGAGCAATTTTCATTATTATTAATTTTTTTGCAACCAAAGCACACCCTATAACTACTTTCAAATTTTCTTTATTAATTGCTAATTAATGTTGTGACTCTGCATGATTTTTTACTACTAACTGTTCTGCTTCCTTCTATAACGCTAAGTCTGCCATGCACTCAGCGTCTTTAAAAATAAACTCATCGTGTGGGTCCATCAAAATAAGGATGCAGCTACACTGCTGTGGCACATTAGATACTCTCACACTCACACCAACCAAGGAAATAGTTTATGTTAAAATACTTTATGTGTAACTATGTTAAAACCCCGAACTTGTGGCGTATTACATTCCAAACGTTCGTTCGCCGTTCGTTCATTCGTCGGCCGTTTGGTGTAGTGGTTCAGAACGGACTACTATGCCGAGAGGTCCCGGGTTCGATTCCCGGCCGGGCAGAAATTGAAATGATGAATTTTAATTTCTGTGACGGGTCTGGGTGTTTTCTATGTATAATATGTATGTATTTACAAAAAAAAAAGTATATAAGTATGTTTATCCCGTCGTCTAGTACCCATAGTACAAGCTTTGCTTAGTTTGGGACTAGAGGCGCAGTGTAAAAATGTCCAAGGATATTATTAATTAAACAATCAGGTACAATACGAGTATAACTCATCATCATCATTTCAGCCATGTTTATCTAAAAGCTTTTATTTGCGGTGTTTTTATTTGTAGAGATACATATAAACATCGTCATCACCAACATTTAATATTCTAAAAGCAGATAAATTCTTTCACACACAACTTTTTCATGTAACCAAAAAGTTCCAATACAGTTTATTTATTTGTCTTGATATTTTTAACGACAGANAAATACACTTATGAGTAATAAATTTATGAAAACAAATATTAGGATACATCACATTTATGAATATTATAGTTATTTATTCGAATGATTATGAGTTTCGATCATTAGTATAGAAAAATATATGAAAACAAATATTAGTAAAAACTATGTGTATGATTAGTGATATTATGAATATCAATGATTATGTTTTTAAATATGTAGGTTTTAAATTTTTTATGAAGAATGATCATTATGGTATCAAATTGTATGAGAAATATTTTCGGACCTCCAATGATAGGAATTGAAAAGTTATGTAAGAAAACGCGCTACCGTTAAAACCCCGAACTTGTGGCGTATTACATTCCAAATAATCAGGTACAATACGAGTATAACTCATCATCATCATTTCAGCCATGTTTATCTAAAAGATTTTATTTGCGGTGTTTTTATTTGTAGAGCTGTAGGCGTGTTAGCTATACATATAAACATCGTCATCACCAACATTTAATATTCTAAAAGCAGATAAACACAACTTTTTCATGTAACCAAAAAGTTCCAATACAGTTATTTATTTGTCTTGATATTTTAACGACAGAATGACGTCAGACAGATTCAAAATCAAAAATGAAAATTATTTTATTCAGTTTTTAGACCGATATTTTGGCACTTAAGAACGTCAAAACAACATCCTAACTTTTGGGCCCTACCAGCGTTTCGAAACAAACATGGCAAGTGCTGAGAAGAAAAGCCGGATCAAACTCAGTCACCACTAGTTGCCAGTCATTATTTAAAAAATTATCCAATTTAAGTAGCTTTGAAGCATTCAGAGGGCTGAGTGTGAGTTTTTTTCAAACGCGCTCACTAGGGAGCGCGTTTAATGTAAACTCGCACTCAGCTCACAGGCCATAATGGCCGCATCCTTATACAACTGTTATCTAATAACACGTCTCCAAAGTGCGAAGACCTAGTGCAGCTGCACTGCACTCTGGTGGCCATAAAAGGTGACGAAACTCCTAAATGTCAACGCATCGTAAAACCAGAGGTGTGAATTGTGAAATTGTTGGGTAACGTGTGACAGTGACGCCTGTATTCACAAACATTACTATGAGGTGTCACAGTGCGCGTGGACCAGGGATGTTATGGATATTCGTAACCGTAACCGAAATTTTCGGATATCCGAAATAAAAACGTAACCGTAACCGATTCAAAAGTTTCGGATAGTTTCGGATGTAGGCAGAGTCAAACAACAAGTCAGTCCACGCTGTAGACGTGTGCATCCTGTGATGTGTACCTGACACACGAACCAATCATAGAGCCCTATTCAACGCTGTGCGTTCTATTTGCTGCTTCATTTATGCAAGCATCGTTTGTGAATACGGGCGTGAGTAGGTATATTGCACATGCGTTTGTTTTATTCGTCTTTCTTTAGTAATCAATCTTCGTAATAAATTGGGTAATATTACTACTGTTTCTACATAATAGCAGTTTAAGCTCTTGTCCATTATGTATGAACAAAAACAACTGTTTCGTTGTTACATATTGCAATTACAAAATCATTACAAAAAGGAAAATTTTAGCCATTATGGAAAATTTTATCTTTCCTGTGAGTCAGTTTTATATTTAACTTCTTGTTTTATAAAAGTGCCATAATAATACTCGTACTATGTCAATGAGGTTGTATAAGTACTAAAGTAAGATCTAAACTATTAAAAGTAGGTAAGTACCTACCTGTTCATTCTGGAGAGTCGTCGCCCGCGCCGCTTCTCTCCTCAGCTGTATTATCACCCGCTCCTTCGATTTTATTTCCTCCAGCTGTGAACAATATCATTAAACGATTTATTACACCATAAAAGAAAACTATACGCACCAAGCCTGATGGAAAACTAACCACTAAAACATCGCTGCGAGAATTGTTGCTATTACAATCAACACAGGCGTTTCGTCCGTTTAGGAGTGCGTGGGTGGAGCATAGCGTGTCTAAAATTGTGTCGTAGTAACAACAAATTAAAAAGGAAACTAGTCCACTAATATCGTAATTTAAGTCTAGCTTACAGAAGTTTATAGTGCAGGAACTGACAAATTAGGAACGCCTACAAATACATTAGTTTTTGAAGCTAATTTATATTTACTCTTCATTTTCTATTCTGAACTATGTCACTCAAATAATACGTGTTAAAATAGTTCTGCTATGGTTGAATTATCTTAGCAAGGTGGTGCTCAGTATAGTTAGCAAAAGGTCAAGTATAAATGTCCAGGACGAATTGCCTGCGATCTTGACTAAATGACATCAGAGTTGGACAGATGAATAAGCTCTTTAAGGCGTGCTCGTTAAATTTTATCAACCGCAGACAAGGAGGTATGCATTTGATCTTGCGATATGACTTTAATAACACATATTGCAGTTGCGCGATCAGAATACAAAGGTTTTGTTGTACTCGTAGGCTTGATGAGGAAAACTGTAGGTACAGCTCTACAACTCAGTACTCCATAGAACGCCAGATAAAAGCAAAGGCATACCCCGTACAGACAAATCTTCAGTTCCATCGACATTCTGATTTAAAAAAGGTTGAGTTTTTTTATGCATAACAAGGGAGGTATTTTTTGACCGTAATCGCGCCTGGTGTTAAGGGAGATGCAGTCCAGGATGGTACATATCTGCTCTATAAAGTGCTACACTCTCGCCTTGAAAAGATCCGGATTATAGTGATCGCGAAAGACAGCAGCAGGCAGCGAATTCCAGTCCCTAGCTGTTACGATACTGTATAGGTTTACATTTGTGATACAAGACAGGGCAGATCACACCATACTCTACTCTACATCACACCAGTTGCGATTGCGGTCAAATATCTGCCTTGTTAGGCATAAAAAAAGAAAAAGAAGGATAATGTTTCAGGCACTTACCAGCTTATGGCATTGTGCGCGTGCGTCCCTACGCGCGGCGTGCTCTAGCGCCGCGTGCTTGGCCGCTTGCGCGCGCAACTCGGCTGCGCGCGCACACTCCGCCGCCTGAGCGACCTGTCGATGAAAAACAATAATTCATTTATAAAACAAAACTCATTTATGCAAGTAGGCTTGACATGCCCCAGTATTAACCCTACCACTGCTTCAGGACAATATATGGGCCAGTGCTGAGAAGAAGCAGCGCAAGAAACTCAGTCACTTTTATTTATTACCTAGATTTAGCAACAGCACTGCTTCACAAAGGCCTCCCCCAAGGTTGTCCAAACACTAGACCACGTTAGATTTACTAAAATGAGATGATTTATAAATTAAGATAAGGTACTCAATCAAATACGAAAACAGAACCATCGAAACCAGAGAAATACCGATCAAAACTTATTATAAGTNACTTATTAAAATGAATGTTCACTAACTACCAACAAGCTTTTTCTGCTTTCACAGTAGAATAAAACTTTCAAATGAATACGGAACCAAACGGAACTAGACTCATTAAGTTACCGGTTGGTTATACAAGCTCGTTAATCGTCAATTCACGTGTCATTTCACCGTTGAAGTTAATGAGAATGTATGAAAAGGTGTGGAGCAATATGACATGCAAATATTATTATTTGCTTTGCACTACCTAATTGACACCAGACTAATATGTAACATTCTAACATTCCCTTTCAACGCCTCAGTTAGATTTAGTGCTCTCTACCGCTCCACACGTAAAACTCGAGTCATAAAAATGTTAACAGCCCTTAAGATCATTTTACTACTACACTGCACGCGTATTAGCACTTCCAATGTTCTATTTCAAGAGATCGAAACTTACCATAACGAGACGTATTACAAAGCAGAATACGCGTATCAAGTCGTAAACAAAATTTACAACGCTTTCCGACAATGGTTCTTTACTGTTACCTTCTGTGAATTTACTTACTTCGAAAATAGAATCTTGAAATACACCGAAAACATGGACTACGGATACCCCGTTTTACTATTGAATGGGTGCCCGAACACCAACAGAACTAGAAGCAAACCAAGAATCAACATTCATGGACAAACCGCTTACGTCATCACATCTGATTCTCTGACTCTGCAGGGTAGCGAATACATCGTTGAAGCCTTGGTGAGAACAGGCGTGTTTAAACCAAGGAGCACGGTCATATTCGTCATAAACGTACCAATAACAAAAGACAACTACTTCTTCTACTCAATGAAAAACCACTTTAAATTACTGTGGAGCAGGAGCATCACCAATTCAGTGGTTATAACATTATTAGATGACAAGTTTTGGACCTTCACTTACAACTTTTTTACAGAGCAGATCATAGATGTTACTGACGTTAAAGACATTTTTCGATTGTTGAGTCATCAATACGACAATCTTTACGGGCACGAGTTAAGGCTTAGTGTTTATACAAAGGTGTTCATTGAACCTACACTACCAGCGGCCTGTACTTCGAGATTGTGTCTTACAGTGATGAAGGAGCTTAACGCCACTTGTAAAGCAGTGCTCCCAAGAGATGGTAATACGGTGGGAGACCTCATGCCAAACGGGACGTCAACAGGAGTGACTGCAGACCTAATAGACGGATTCACTGACTTAGAACTGAGTTCTCGAATCCTCAAAAACTCCTACTACGGCTACATCGACACTACTTACCCTCTTTCCCAAGATGATCTATGTTTTATGGTCGCAAGTTACGACAAACAGTCGACTTTTAGCACAGTCACGAAAATGATATCAGTCACTATGCTCATAATTTTTATGACCAATTTCTTATGTCTTATATCTATAGCATTAGTGGCAAGAGAAATGGAAATACGACTTTGGGGCCTACACGAAAATAGATCAATAGGCGTGACTGTACTGGATCTAGTGAAATGTTTTATAAGGCAAACGGTGGATGTAAAATTTCCTGGATTTGTATACAGATTCATCATTGCCATGATAATCAATTACTCTTTAGTTGTCAATTGCGTTATCGACGTAAGTAATAACAAAAAAAGTGATGTAGATATTAGAAAATCTACCGAGTAACTTATTATGTAAATCTTTTCATTCTTTTTCGTTTCAGGGAATAATTACATCCGCGATAACATATCCTCGTTACAGAGATAACATCAACTCACTTGATGAATTATTACGAAGCAATCTAACTCTTGCAGTACATAACCGGCATATCAGGCTATTCAACAGGAGCATTAGTGAAAATATACATTACGACTCTTTTATGACACGAGTCGAGTTTGTCAATGATGTGAAGAAAAAAGAAATAATAGATGAGCGACTGTTCAAGTACGCTGTTCTGATGAGAAAAACTGATGCTCTGTACATCAGCAGGAATATAATTAATAAGTATAACGGTCGACCTGTTTTCCATATTGTTCCAGAATGCCCAGTACCCTGTTCAATCGTATACGGCCTGAAATATGGAAGTCCTTACCTTAACAAACTGAACGATATTCTTAACCACTTATATCAGGGTGGAATTCTGCAATATTGGGCAAAAACCGAGGAGTACAAAGGGAACCAGAAACTAATTAACGTTGAGAACAAAGATAAACCTCTAAACTTACGTAACCTTAAGGAAATATTTCTTGTGTGGTTTATTGGACTTTTTATTAGTGTCGTGGTATTCTTTGTAGAAGTATGTGCACACAAGCATCGCAACTTTGTTAGGCACATGCACAAAGTTCAGAGAAAAACTACGAAACCTATACAAAAACAAAATTAACACACTAAACTTACTGTTGAAAGCACTAATTAGAGAATTTCATGTTGTGATATTATGAATAAAACAAATTAATTATTTTACCTTAAGTTTCTCTTGAAGACCCTTGTTCGCAGCTTTTAAAGACTGAATTTCCATCGTCAACTTTTTTAGTTCTACTATTTTGTTAGCTTGACTATCTTCGTTGACTCTATCTGGCTTATTTGTACGTATTTGTTTCTCTAGGGTTTCCTCTTTCTTTTTGTGTTCAGTCTTTATATTTCTAAGTGCGCTTTCGTGGTGAGCCTTCAGGGCTCGTACTTCGCTCCGCTCGACGTCGAGCGATTTCTTTAAGGTCACATTTTCAAGNCTAGCTTACAGAAGTTTATAGTGCAGGAACTGACAAATTAGGAACGCCTACAAACATTAGTTTTTGAAGCTAATTTAATTTAGCTCTTCATTTTCTATTGTGAACTATGTCATTTAAAGAATACGTGTTAAAATAGTTCTGCTATGGTTATGATCTTAGCAAGGTGGTGCTCAGTATAGTTAGCAAAAGGTCAAGTATAAATGTCCACGACGAATTGCCTGCAATCTTGACTAAATGACATCAGAGTTGGACAGATGAATAAGCTCTTTAAGGCGTGCTCGTTAAATTTTATCAACCGCAGACAAGGAGGTATGCATTTGATCTTGTGATATGACTTTAATAACGCATATTGCAGTTGCGCGATCAGAATACAGAGGTTTTGTTGTAGGCTTGATGACGAAAACTGTAGGTACAGCTCTACAACTCAGTACTCCATAGAAAGCCAGATATTTTTTTTGTTAAATTTTATCCTTTTGCAGAAAAATGCAAAGGCATACGCCGTACAGACAAATCTTCAGATTCTTCTGATTTAAAAAAAGGTTGAGTTTTTTTTATGCATTACAAGGGAGGTATTTTTTGACCGCAATCGCCCCTGGTGTTAAGAGAGATGCAGTCCAGGTACATAATAATGGGGAATTATAAAACGAGCGACTANTTTTCAAGTCGCAACCTCTCGACGAGGCTCTTTAGTTTGTTAAGGAATGCTTCGTCGACGGTTCGCTTGTGCTCCTCGGGAGCTCCGGCGGAGATCTGGCTGCTGGCGGTCGAGGTGTCGGTGGACGCCATCTTGTGACGTCACCGGCGTCGTTTCTCAGTTCGGGATGTGTCCCGACGGTCCGCGGTCTTTGGCCTCGTACTATGTACGGATCGCTGGTTTGTATCGATTGTCGTTCGTGCTGTGGTTCCGAGCCAGGATGAAATGCCAATTCTGGAATTTAAAATTAATATCGTTTTTTAACATCAGTGACAAAAATACTTAAGGATTGTTAACAATTTAAATCTAGACATTCACGGTCAGTTAAGCTACTCAGTTGAACTGTCGTACATCCAAAAACTGACCGTATAGATGAAATCTTAAGTTAAAATTCATCCAGTTAAGATTTACAATAGATCTACGTAATTTTAACCATTGCACTTTTTATGACCGCATCGTAATATTTTTGAGTAAGTAAAATATAATATGTCCGGCTCTACCAACTCTAAAATGAATATCATAAATTTTGTGGTTTATGTATTTTACCTACACCAAAATAGGTGATCATAAGTAGGTACGTTCATTTATGTGTAGATGTTAAAGTTTTGGAGATTCATCTATGATAAAAAATAACAAGTCTAATAAAAATCAGACAAGGCGTTATTTTGATGTGATGTTACTGCTAAAGCTTAGACTACAAAACAAAAAAGAACCATTTCTTACTGTGTTTAAGATAATCTTAAGATAAAGTAGATATCTAAGAAATTAAAAATATTGGAATAGATACAGAACAAAACGAAAGCTCTCGTAAAAAAACCGCGCTAGTTTTCCGAGATTAGTATCTTACTCTGATTAAAGCTAGAGTCAGTCAAATCACTATTCTGTATATCCCCATGGCCTAGATTTTATAGGGAACAATAGGCTAATATGTTTGGTTCCGAATTCCGAATAGTCGTGTTGGTATATGTAGAGCGGGCACAAATAGAGCAAGTTTAATGGGAGCGCCACTCGACACCACGCCACTTCGCTAATGGGGCGACGGCACGATGGGGAATCCAACAATATTTGGTAAAAAATACCAGATATTTTTAGGGGGTTTTCAGAAAGGACCGTGAAAAATTGCTACTTTATGCATGATGTTTGACTTTTCTCGCAAAAACTATCCGAATTTGTGTAAACTTTTTAATAACGACACAGCTGTCTTTATATCAAGCAAGATCAAAGTTCATTTTCTTTAACACCACGAGTACTCTGCCTATCTAATACTCCTGTAAATACATATTACGCTTTTTCCGAATAACGAAACTACCTTTTGCATTTAATCATGAAGTTTGGAACGGCTTGTATCAATTGACACGGACAGAATATAATTCTTATACCTCTACAGACCACGGTTCAAGTAGGTCAAACGTCTTTAGTTGCATATTGAATAACTGGCCATTTCGATATCTAGCCTCTATTCCTTTGAAAACAAGACCTACAATTGAGCATACATTTCAAATGCGTGCTCAACTAGCCTGAAATAAATTAGGTTCGATTTAATAAGGAAACGCTCGCAACTCAAAGGACTCGTGCAATTGGAGTAATTACCGGGATAGAAACTGTAACCTGTACATGTATGCGACTTGCATTCACTAGGGCAGGGTTTCCCGAACCGTGTTTGACTATGACGCCCTTGGGAACTTCCCATTTTACAATTACCATACCATAGTTCTAGCCAAGTAACAAATTATCAGAAAAACCCGAAATAACTAGGATGTGTTTTATAGTTTCTCTAAAGGTCTATTCCACTTTGATCACCTGGATTCCATGTGATCATAGACCTCTTCAAACAGGGTTCAAATTTGGAAAGAGCCACTCTCTATATTTATTTCCCATCGCCTCTCGACGTTCTTGGGATACTGTTGGGAATCCCTGCTCTAGGGCATTGTTGTTTTAATTTAACCGAAAAGTAAACATATGACAATAACACGGACAAAGCGGCCTAAACCTTCAAACTACGGCATTCAAGCGGGTTATTATCGAATATGAGTCATTCGTAACTTGCTATGTGTTAGGATAGGAAATAGAATTAATTGATAGTACCTACAGTCAGCAAATGGTTTGTGACATCCAAAATGGCCAAAAAGTTGACAACACAACCTTATGCCGATTGTAATAAAGACTACTTTGGGTGTCACGAACTATTTGACGCTGACTGTACAAGTACACTCTGAAATAATTTAAAAAGATTTCGAAATGTTTAAATTTCCACCAAGTTTGTGACTATTAAGGGGTTTTAAAAGGTAATTTCCTCTAGATACTTTTGATGTAGAAAAAATCGTGAGTTAGATAGCTCTTAATAGACAATAAACATTTGAAACAACTTACAAAGTTATGTAAGTTACCTATACATATAGATTTTATGATTTTTTTAAAAGCAGGCTTCTATTGACTTCTCGAACAAAGCCAGAAGAAATCAGAAGAAGAACTATACGTGGTCAAAGTAGAGTCAACGACCGATTACAAAATACTGATAAATGGGAAGGAAACGGGGAGCTCATCTCTTCTAATGTAAAGCTTGGTTTGACCGGCGGCGTTGGCAAGACGTTAGCTGAATGACCTTCACACACTGACACAAATAACTTGCTGACAGAGAAGCATTTCCTTCAACAAAAATACGCTAGGCGTAATAGAATTACAAGTTAGATCATCAAGACTATTGAAAACAATGTTTTATTTATTGCCATTATCAAAAACTTTCTAACGTAGATGCAGTGGTTTGCATTCCGTAATTATGGTTGCAGGTTTGATTCCTGCAGGGGCGATTGTACCTACCTACCACTGTTAACATGCATGTGTTGTGATTTATACAGTACATATTAAAATTGTGTTTATACTCGAAGTCAAAGAAGTTTATCAATAACATAATAAGTAATACTAATAGAGCTTAAAAGTTTTGCTTCGCGACAAATTGAAATCAAATAATCATACAGAACTCTACCTGTCTATTTACTATCTTCAGCTTTTAGAAACTAAACAGTTTAGAAGAATGGTATATGCATAGTTTGAAACATAGGAATGTTTTATGTAGGTTTATCAAGGCTTCTTGTGGCAGACAGAAATGCACTCGGGAGAAGCCGCAGGCAAAAAGCTACTCTAAAATAATACATTCCACTTATATCTAGTAATATATTAAGAGAGGAATAATAATGAAACATTAATAAGCCACCCATAGTTACGCCACTATCAAGTTGATTACAGGCTATTTAATTTTAATACCTTCATAACGGGTACTTTTCAATACAACCAGTATTGTAGAGAGTATTTAGAGAGAATTGAACAAAATGTACCAAACTTAACATATTTTTATTATTATTTTAGTCGGAAAAGAAATCATAAAGAAGCTCTGCTATAAAATCTGTTTTCGTCAGAAAGCAAAGTAAAAATATCTATGACTCTATCCATAGTCATAATAGAGGATGAAGCAAGCATGAGTTTTATATTATGTGACTCAAGACAAATGATAATATGATTTACTAGTGAACTACTACATTTATATCCAAACGTCATAATAGAAACAGTGTGAATTATAGGTTAATTGAGTAGAATAATAATGGCGACTCGTTGAGGCACAGAGTCTCTACTTAGTTAGTGGATCTTCAATATATTTAAATTAAAATCTGAGATTTATTTTATTTTAATTAATCCTTCAAGCTCCGCGAACCTAGACACAATAGATAATCAATTGTAATGACATTAATTAATGCCGTCTGGGACTCAATCGGTTAATACTACCAGAAATCTAGTTTGAATCCAACAACGCCAATATTAACGCGTGGTTTTAGTCGACTGAAGAACTCAATTTACTAAATAGTAATAAATTTTAAACTGAAAAAGTATTTTTAATGTATTTATAACACAGGTTCTGGTTTCGTTTGTACTTTTTAAGCTTCGATTGGCTAACGTTAAGAATTTGTAAACGTTTACACACTTTTCTCATTTTAAATTCAATTACGTTGTTTCTGGCAAAAAATGATATTGTACATTTAATATCGGGCTAAGAAAATGGAGCACAACGATGCGTCTGAGAATATTCATCAGCCTGAGGTTATCATTACTCCGTTGGAGACTGTGGAGACACGGCCAATGTAACGCTCCGGATATAGTCTATCTTCGGCATAGTAAAAAATAATAGTAAAACAGCCTCATACTATACTGTAGAAGCGGGTAACCTTAGCTCTACATGGCAACTTTGGCTCAAAAAAAAGTATTGAAACTGACCAAAATATCTCTTTATTAGACAAGCTCAGTCTGTAAGAAATAGCTTTAAAGACAAGACCGCCTAAATTGTGCCATATCTTTTGTATGTTTCTTTCTTTTTCTTTTCTTGACTTGCGTGGTGTACAATAAAGTGTGTTCTATCTTGCAACCAACTAAAAATAAATAGGGGTCAATAATTGCCCTGTCGTAAGAGGTGGGAAATTAAATCTTCTTTTGTTTTGAGCCAAAGTTGCCCCCTAGAGCTAAAGTAACCCGCAAATACGGTACTTGAATTGTAAAAACAGTTGACGGTATCGGACTACTACAAAAGTTGCAAAATCCAACCTATTGCAAGTGCATAAGTTGCCGGTGATAAGCCGTTATCCTTGTATCCAACTGGCTGTGCAAAATGTCCCAAATGTAGTGAGAGAGAACTCTCGAATAATCCACTTTCTTAGTAAAATCAAGTAAAGGACAATGGGCAAAATGGTACCCGGCTCCAATAGATATGTGTCTAGTATCGTTTGAAAGGTCTTACCAAGATGAACAACTTTTACTATGACCACCAGCCTCAGATCTGGTTGTGTACGAAGATATACATACTTTTTTGCAGAATGGTACCCGGCTCCAATAGTTATGTTTGTAGTGTCATTTGAAAGGTCTTACCAAGACGAACAACATTTACTATGGCCACCAGCCTCAGATCTGGTTGCGTTCGAAGATAAAGATACTTTTTGTGTAACCTAAGTATCATACAGTATGGAAGGCAGACGCGCTCGGGGCAGGGCACCGACGAGATGGTCGGACGCGGTGAGGAAGACGGTGGGCGGGAGTTTGCATCGTGCGGTCCACACAGCTTATGACCGCAGTCTGTGGAGGAACACTATCTGTGGTCGCGATCCTCATCAGTGAGGGACCGAGGAAGAAGAAGAAGTATCATTACGTGTCCATCGTATGGTACTTAGGTTACGCGAGGCAGGAAGGGTTTACTGCTCCAGCATCCTTCCTTAACTCTATAATTATTGATGGGGATAATTGTGAAATAAATATTTTTATTTAAAGAAGTACTACCTACCGTAGTAGTAGTAGTAGGATTAAAATGACATTTCCATACCAAATGACAATTTAAGCTAGAGTTCAACTAGGGTGTAACTTTTATTAATAATTAGGGTTAAAGTTTTATTACTTCTTAAGGGTTTTATTATGGGTTGCTAAAGTGAATAAACCCACAAGACCCAATAAGTCCACCCACAAGATGGACCGACGACCTCATAAAGGTAGCGGGAAGGCGCTGGATGCAGGCCGCCACCAACCGGCCATTGAGGAAATCATTGGGGGAGGCCTATGTTCAACTGGACGTCCTATGGCTAAAATGGTCATGATGATTATGATGAAAGCGAATAAAGGGCTAATAGCTTGGGTAGTTCATCGTAGGTATAATCCTTTCCTTTTCAATGCTTCTTTTAGTTATATTAATAGATTGTAGTCATAATACATACTCGTATACATGGATGATTGTGTTATACTTTCATTATAATACTTAGTGGAATTACTGCTTTCAAAACGTGAAGTAGAACTGGCCCCATAGCAGACATTTTCCTGCATCTAAAGGCCTTTTAAAATATATATTGGTTATGGCTATTGGAGCGGGTACCACTTTCCATACATTTGTGCCCATCATCCTTACTGCCGAATACTGCCGATGTCTTTAGTAACTGCCCGTTCAAACCTATATTCTTACATGAATAAACACCTACCTATACATAATATTGCTATCTTGGTCTAACTTCAGCCGGCACGAGGCAGACTTGGCATGTAAAGACGACAGCATATCAAATCAAGCTCCATGGCATCTTATGTAATTGTGTTAGATACTATTTTCCAACAAAAAGATAGTGTTTAAATGTGCTGTCGACTGATCTTGTAGCTTCATACTTTGAGCACCTAATTAAAGAATGCACCAACTATGGCGTCCGAACTACGAAAAGTGATTGCTGAAAATGTTTTTATTTGACTACGGAACTATTCCCACCTCTCGTTCCCACCGCTACAACTCGTGTAGCCAGGATCTACAGCTTGGCCGCCAATAAAAACCCAAACAGTGATGTTTTTGACTACTCGAATTCATCTATACTATGGTGCTGACTGCTGAGTGCTGAGTCACAAGTTCCCAGAGCTAGTAGGGACCTTTTTGTTTGCGTATCATCGCCTAGCAACACATATTAGGGACGGGGCCAATGGCCTCAAAAGCTTTCAAAATAAAGCGTGTCAAAAATAAACAGGTTAAAGATTGCTCTAAAAAGATTTGATTATCCATAAAATACAAAAAGTTACTTGTGAAATTATTTCATTAATATTTTACATTAAAAATTAAAGCCAACCCCAGCTTTTACTTAAGAATTTATGAGTAGTCATTCTTAACTGATTTCTTTTAATTGGTTATGTATTTTGTGGAGCTCTACCAGGTTACAAGTTAACAACTAATTTTAAACTCAAATCCCAATTCGTAAACGAGTTACATACATAAAGATGTATAATCTCTTATGTAGTTGGATTATTTCTGTATCCTTTAGCACGTCCTTCCTCGCCCACTACCCACATAATAATATGTGATGACAGAGTCGTTGCGCCCATTTGCATTCTTTAGTAGATTCGGCACATCTTTATGTGTAGACGAATGGTTATTGGGATGAGTTTTCACAACTATCTATCTGAATAATGCATAGTTAATCGTGAAAGCTCGATAAAAGCTTCTTATTGTATGGACGACACCACATCGCAGCAAAATGTGCAAATAGTCAGGTGCTGTCTTTGGTCTACTACACAACACGAAAGTTAATAGGTACCCGTAATTAGTGTTACAAACTATAGACTATAGCTGTACCAATCTACACGTGTTTTAAAGCGCCCAAGGTAGAGTTACATATTATGTTTTATGAAAAAAGAGTTGGCTGCAAAAAACCTGAAATGGCTTAGGTAGTAGGTTCTACATTACAAGGTCATGGCTAAGCAGCCATGCTAGTAGCTCAGAACGCATTTTCTTTCAATCAGCAATGTCTGCTGTTGGACTGTGAAAACTTTGTAAAGGCTGAACAGCTGAATTTATACCGCCCAGAACCGCTCGTTGTAGAGTTCTGCAGTGGATTTCTGAAGCAGGAAATCAGCAAGTAGCGGAATATTACATTTATATTATCTTTTACGCGTATTGTTTGATAAAATGCCTTTATTTGGTAAGTGGTCTCCATAAGCCAATTAGTATAACTGAGACTACGGAGATTTGTCAACTCGATTTGCCTTTCATTATACCGAGAACGAGAAATCGTATTCAATTACCATAAAAAAGAAATGGCCTGAATTTCATTCTTATGTAAAGACAAATTAATTATCAATTTGCAATCGAAAAAAGCTGTTTATTCGCCTGTGTTTACGTTCAGTCACGTCGTTTTCGATTTCGAACGACCTTCCGTAGAAACGGTGGCGATGGCGAAGTGCCAAGCGAAGTCGACGCATTTTGGATAACTTTGGAAGAAATGGAAGAATATGCGTAATTCGTTAAATGTTTTCGCAATGCGACTTTGCAATGTAAATAGTGAGAAGCTATTAAAGGTCATTCCTATTGTAGGGATCGATATTCCCACGTAGGACTCCCTTGAGCTTTTAAATGTGCGAGCACGCCTTTTTGGGAATTTGTAGCAAAATAATAAGGTGAATTATTTTCATTTTTATTAAGTTTCATTTTTTTTTACAAATTACGCCCGTCTTTTAGCGTTTTAACTCGGAAATTCTTGATCGCGAAAAACACGTCTTTAATCACGACTAGAGGTATGAAAATCAAAACTTGAATTGTATTTTTAGGCTCCTAAAAATGGTTATCCATTTTCATGATGGCAAGTAGTTAAAGATCATTATAATGGCCGTATTGTTACATACCATTTGATATTCAGTGAGAACTTACAGACAAGATAAGTGTATTTGTAAATTGAACAATACTTATCATAGCAAACAGGTCGCGCTGCCCACTCGACGCTTTTACCTCTACAGATGTAGCAAATTTGCATTTCAACGACTCTACAAATATGTACTTTACATATACACGCTCTTGTTTTACCAAGCACTGCAATAATAAGTACGTACCGTTTGAGCCGCACTCACTCGAACCGGATGCTGTATTAATTTATTCACATTTAAATGCATGAAAGATGACTACGGATACTCAAAAACGTAGCTCAAATGTTCAATTTCCGTTTATAGGACCTCAGGCTGCTTTTTTCATTTTCATAAATACATAGGTACAGTCAGCGTAGTTCGTGACACCCAAAGTGGCCAAAAAATTGACAACACAACCTGATTCCAAATAACAAAGACGTGTTGCGAACTTTTTGGCTACTTTGGGTGATACGGACTATTTGAAGCTCACTGTACACAGCCTACAAGTGCACCTTGCTTGAATAATAGACAATACTAAGCATTTAAAAAACTCAGTAAAAACTCAATAAAACTCATTTATTTCTGTAAGTAGGCTTTAAAAAAGCACTTTTACACGTCCCAGTATTAACGCTACCACTGCTTCAGGACAATAAATGGGCCAGTGCTGAGAAGAAGCAGCGCAAGAAACTCAATTGTCTATCCAAAATTAATGAATTTGCCTCACATTGAACACCCAAGAAGTTTCATAATGTATGTAAACCCCTCTGCTTGTACTTGTGTCTGTCTTCTTGGTTGTCCTGAAATATCCTGAAATGTCCTGAATAAATAAATAATTAATTAATTTTGCTTCCCAATAAGCCGAGCTTTAAATAAACTGAAAAATTACCAAACTCGTGAAACTGTTTACACTATCGTGAAAATAAATATTGATTGCCAAGCAAATCGACGTATTTTACGCGCGTCGAACGCGTTGCATTGTAAACTTTAACACATTGTTTTCACGGTACATTTTGCGTGACCGCTGTTATGTGTAGTAGATTCATAAGAAACTAGATTCCATAGGGGTCGCTACCCTACCTCACTTCGTCACGCGACGCCATAACCGTAGACTGAAATAATATAACGCTAAATGTAGAGTCATTTAGTTTTAGACCATTTGTCGTATCTAATCATCTTGTAGGTATAAAGTAGGTTGCAAAACTGAGTTCAGAATCCTGCCGAGCTAGCATAGGAGTTATGATAAAATCTTAACGATGATTTTGGACGACAAATGTATGGGCTTATCACGTAAAATCGATAAAATGCCTATGTTAAAAGATTACCATCGTGGCGCGTATACGCCTACCTACTAACTACTAATAGTGTCAAACAGGCTTCATGAGGCGTCATTATTATCAACATTTTTTTCATAAATGTAATGTCCTACCCAGTAATTGAACCCAGGACACAAAATCAAAAGCTATTGATTGTTGAACATTTCATACTTTCTCTCTATTTTTTAAACAAAATTTTTCGCTCCAACAAATCTCAATGCTATGAGTGTGCATGATGGATGACGTACCAGGAATAAATAGGACCTTGACGTGGTCTCTCAATTGGTCTCATTTTCACTATACAGTGCTCTGATACATTCATCCGGGAGATGGGAGATGTATTAAAAAATAAAAATATGCAAAGAGTATTTTACCTCAATCAAAAAGAATCCTGGCTAGTATATCCTTCAATCCTGCAAAACAATTGCACCCTTTTCACCGAAACACACAATTTTGATTTTGGAACTGATACGCGTTTCGCCGTTTCCCGCTTGATTTTTGAAAAAAGAACCGCACTGTCATGCAATTTTGTGGTTTGTATAGAAGAAGATAGAGTTTATTTGGGCTTGCGCCGCGGGTAACGGCAGGCGGACCGCGCGGAGTGGACGTCGTGACTGAGAGCCGAGTTTCAGTGGGCGGTCCGCCCAGCCGCGCTGTGACGTGTGCTGTGGCGCGCGTTATTCAGCAATGAACTATCGCGCACGTTATCAAAGACTCCAATGTACACAGACTACCTTTTCGTTCCAAAGTCGCGCCCATTATAACGACAAAGATACAGGGTTTCACTTGATGTGCCGTCGGCACCACTACACTGTACACAGGCTGCGCTGAACTAAAAGTTTGCTAAAAGACGGGATTACTTTCACAACCCCATTCAGTCAGCAATGTGACGCTAAGGTTGTAATTATTGACAAAAAAATTGTCAATAATTACAACAAGTTACACACGACAAGTTATTTTAGGAACTTAGCCAATGCACATAGCATTTTTTTTAAAGCTTTTCTAGTAGTTTTCTAGTAGTGAGTAGGCCATACAAATAGTTTTTTCAAAATGATCAAATATCATCCTGATATGAAAATCCATACAAACGTGACATGAAAATTTGTTACTCTACGTTAATTGATTTCAGCCTAATCAGATTTATCATTTAGTTGTTTTTTTTATAATAAGGCCCTTTGAATTTGATGTGAATGTGTTGTCTATCCCGAAAATATAATCTATGAAAATTAACAGCCTTGACCTCAATCAAATACCTGACTAACTCTTCGAAACTTTTTTTCAACATTTTTTGTTTCATACTTTTTGAACTTATAATAGCGGCTTTTGTTGAGCGCAAGTTTAAAATATTCTAGTAAGTTATATTGACTCATATAGGCACAGAATATAATTGGTAGAGATCACACAACCCACACGTAATTATAACATTATAGGTACACGTACCGATTAAACTGCAAGTACAACTTACTTAGTTATTACGATTCACTTTTTTATAATCGATTATTGAAAACATTTTAAAAGTATTTTTCCTTATAAATGGAAAAAATAATTGCAAGGAAATCAGTAGTAAAGATTCTAGTTAGCTAAAATAAAGTAATAGTACCTATACTTTACTAAAAGCGTAAATGCGTGTACTTTATTTCACCTAAATGTATTTTTTTAATATAAACTTCACTTTTTTAATCCAATTTGTAACTGACATTTAGAATGTCACTTCCTACGATTCCTATTGGTTGATGTCTGTGATTGAAAAATGTGTTTCCTGAAATAAACGACTATTTTATGAACGAAACACGACATGGCTAGAATGGGAAGTACCTACATAATATTAATAATAAAAATCTTTACCTTATACAGCGCCTTAATCTCTGCGAATCAAAAGTCAGCCATAATAATAATTATGTATGCATATATTTAGTACCACTCCAAAGTGCATTGACCGCTCGCTAAAAACTTGCGATCTCAATTTTAGCGCACCAGTATTACAAGCTTTCGTATCACGTTGTTTGCAATCCTAAAACCACCACTGTCCACAACACTTCACAATATTTTCACAGATCTCACAAGCACAATATTCGACAGTTCAGAGCATGCATCCGATCTCCATGACACTGAGCGGGCTCACGCAAGTAGACATGCAATAAATCTAGGGGTAGTAGGCTCACCACCAAAACCCCTACTCCTAACGTCTGTTTCACTGATAATACAACTCCTTTTAACTCCTTATTGTAATAGAGCTATTTGACGCATCAATAAGAACACGTAAAACACAGCCAGATGCGTCAAATAGCTGGTGAGCTATTTGAATTTTGACGCATCTGGCTGTGTTTTCTCCGTAGCTAGAGCAAAGTAAAAGAACCTTACAATACAAAGCACTCCATAGTTTTGTAACACCACTTCTAAAACACATATTCTATTTAAGTAGATAGGCTTTTAAAAACCCCTGCGCTCAAAAGTAGAGTCCATACTTACTTATTTTTATAAGCAAGAAAACTACAATTAAAAAAATGTAGATGTAGGTAGGTGTAGGTACTTGACTTAGTACATCTCTTCATCAATTCGCAATCAGGCACTGCGTCAATAAATTTACTGGAGTGTAACCCATTGGGTTAGACCAAAGCAGCTGCTTAACCCCAGGCCTATAAGAGTTTTAAGAAGCCCGCGCAAGTATGATTTGAAAATACGCACCAAAATAAAAAATCACGGTAACTGAAATAAGAAATGTAAGTGGCCAGTCGTTAACGACTGAACCCACCGTTTGGCCCGACTCTTCAAAAGGTTGAGCAGCCTTGGGTTAGACCTTCTTGGAAGTGATCTGGAGAGAGCCTTCTGGACCAAGTTTACGGCATATCTGCAATGTAAATTAATTTTACACTCTTACGCTCTACAAACCGGGCGCACCAAGCATGACTCGTCTAGCGCTTTCATTGACACCAAACGAAAACGTTTTGCGGACTGAGTGGTGGTAAACCCGAAAATTATTTACTTACATCATTGTAAAATGTTACGGATTGAAGGATACCTTCAATTACTTATCTTATCTAAATATAAAATTGTCGTGAACTCCTCCAAAACGGCTTGACTGATTCTTATGAAATGTGTGTAAGTCTGAGAATAGTGACGTTAAAGTATTTTTCAAACCCCTATTCAGGTGATAAGGGTTACACGCTTATGAAGTCGCAACTGTCGCAAGCACAGCTGCCTAGTTTCTCTGTAAAATCTTCTTCGGTACCATTAGTGTGATATTGTGACCAAATAAGTATACTTGACGGACATTATTATAATGTTAATGTAGCTAAAATATAATACTCTCGTGCCGTGAAGGAATAAATCATTGTAGTTTAGAGACATAAATGAATTGAGCGATAAAAAATAATTAAATCATTTCAGTGTAAAACGAAGTTTTCCACATTGCGTACATAATGACAATTAAAATTTTATTACACGTCGCGCCTTCTATAACCGCATGCCAGAGAAAAAGTAAATTAATCTCGTGATCATAAATTTATCAAATAAATTAGACTCTACAGTCACATAGACTCTCTATCCCGCTGCAGACTAAGAATCTGCACCGAAACTTTAGAAATCGCAAACATAACCCTTCTTCTAGCAATCGGATAAAGTAACGTGGAAACTTCTTGGTGCGCAAGCGCATAAAGCGCGCATGTTTCATTGGTCCGACTAACCGATGAGCGAATTCAAAAGCTATTGACCTAAAAATAACACCCGCGCCGGGAAAGAATTGTTTACTATCCGAGCTTCACTGTGAGAGAAATGTCAGTAAGCATGTGCAAAGCACTATCGATATCCACACTTCCATTCTAATACCTATTATGAATGCGAAAGTGTCTGTGTGTCACCTCTTCACGCTATAGGTATAACTTCCAAGAGGTGGGTAGAATCTAAATCGAATTATAATTAATGATATTATGAAACAATCTTGGATCCTGCTGATTATGAAGCCAAATGGTGGATGGGTAATTTTTGAAACAGCTTGAAGCACAACAACAAGATTTTCCTGTTTCCTTTAATTTACTTATTATGAAAATCGGCCTAAACAGTAGCTCTTGCTATTGGAAAACTTGTAACAACACGTAGGTACCTACAACAATTTCTAATTTCTAACATAATATTGTAGCACAAAATAATTAAATTAAGTATTTTTTCTACATTTTCTGACTGTCTGTAGTGCGATATGTGTAACTAATTTAAGCGGAAATTAAAAATACTCAATACAAAACCGAAATGAATACACTATTTTTCACTGTTATCTATTGCAGACGGTAGGTCCAGGCGGTCCAGGCCAAGTTTCAATTTCATTTGTTGATAATGTTGACGCGCTATAGCCTATAGGATAAAGATATATTATGTATGTAGACATCTAACCTAAATAATTAAATTATAAGTAGGTAGTTACTTTAATTTTAAATAGGTGCTTCAAAGAACTGTAGTTAGCTTAGCTACATTTATAAGTAACTTTTTGCCCGGAAGATATTGCTTCCTAGCGATAAGGTCGCCTGAACTGTACCGTTCGAACTTCACGTGGGAATATTTTCTTTTATGTGCGATGATGTGTGTAATTTTTTGTAGGTTTAATTAAATTTTACGTAATAGTTAAAATACCCACCCATCACATAAAAAATCTATAATGTTACCTTAATTATCACTGTTACGGGATTTTGCAACAAAACACTTTTATAAAGGTAAAACAGTTAATTTTAATTACCCTCCTGAAGTTTCAACTCGGTTGCACGAGTCATGGTCGCGGGCAGACTGAAGAGATGCGGAGTCGTCTGCTCGGGCGCGATGAATTTTCTTCACCCACCCGCATTTTCACAATATTTTCGTCCGTGATACAGTCAGTCCGACATAATAGTATTAGTTTAAAATATTATAATGTTACCTCAATCTTTAAACCCGTTTAAATAAAATGTTATTAAAAATTTTGCACTTGTGAACATCTCTTATGTTAGTCGTAACTTTTAGTTGAGTTTACTTAAATATTATGTAGCCTATTAGGTATGAAGTTAGAAACTAGAATGCAGAAAGTTTGTTCGCAGTTAAAAATTATATCGATAAACGCACCTCACTGGTTTACTGCATCTTCATCCTAAGGGATTCAAAACAAACAACTAACACTTCTTACTTAAACACCACCAAAATTGTAATCTTGCCACTCTAAAACCAGTTTTACTATCTCAACATTAAAGTAGTTATTATCAAAATAGCAGACTCTATCACGGAAGAATTTCAAAGGGAAATAAACGTAAAATAGTAAGTGTGCTGATTACTTTCTTTGACCATATGTTTTTCTTTCAAACTCTAAATAAATTTTCAACCTTTAAGCAACGCCGGGAAGGATTAAAATGCAGTGGATTAATCGTATTGCACGTGATATTGAACAGATGTATCAGACTTACAAAATAATCTCCATTGGTTATCTTAAAATGTTAAGTAAGTTACACTTTTACTAATACCTTTAGCAAAATAGATATATTATCAGAATGGCACAAGCCTTAGTGATTTGATCTTCGACTGTTGTAACAAGGCACAAGGTGGAATTAAATGGCCATAATCGCATGTACCGCAACAAACTGGACATTCGAAATTGGACATTTAAGTGGTTTAATGTCCACTCAAAAAGTGACCAAAAAGGGGGTGTAAAAAACTGGACATTCGAACAGTGAGTTGTAAAGTAATATTAGTTCAATGCATTCGAAATGCTTAGGTAGGTAGGTACCAGCTCACGTACTCTACAACTGCTTTTTGAGTGGACTGTTAGTTACTTTTATTTTTTAGCTTCATCGCTAAAACGGTAGCCCTGCCACAGCTATCTATGATGATTAATGGATGGAGATTATCAGACGCCACAGTCCACAGTGGTCGCGGATTCGATGCCCGCACGCACGCATAATACCCACCACACGTCACACGTGTATGGTATCGTCTGGGTGGATTTCTATGTAGGTACTGTGTTGTTAATGTTTCGTTAACAAGTAACTGTTACCTACCAAATAAGTGATCTACATTACATATACCTGGGTACTAACATAGAAAAGGGTAGGTACTAAGGTGTGGGCGCTTTCAGTTCCTCGTTCTTTTGCGTAGTTTCACACTACACCATAGTAATAATGGTAATAATTAATCTGATAGTACTTACTGGTAGTAGGTACTGCTTGTGACTACACTAAATACCTAGTGCACTGCTGCGCTGGGTAAAAATTCTTGGTAAATGGAAGGACCCAGATTAACTGGATATTTTTATAAGGTTCTATTTCTATGTGTATGGTAGTGATGAGATGATTAAATAAGCGTAAGTGCATTATTAAAACTAAAATTATTTAAAGTCTGAAAATATTGAACCTTCAATCACAATATACGGCTAAAATACCTACCTATTTTTTAAAATAGATCTTCATTCTCATACATTAGTACTTAGATCGGATGATTCACCCTAAAATACCTAAATTATCAGTAAAACAATCGTACCAACTGTTGAGAAAAAATTACGTTCCGTTTGTCACTTTATCAATACTATAATTATTGAAAATGATAATGTTTACACTCATTTGTTCGAAATAATGAATCAAAAATTTAATTTCTTTGTTGTTATGTTTTTATATTTTGGTTTATAGTTATCAGTTCATTATTCTTAGGTTTAATATTTTGTCAGCTAATATTTAAAGCTGCTTCGAACGGAACGTGTGCAATTATTTCCAATTTGACCAAATTGCTTTTTGACAGATGATAAAAAAGGCTCCCGTCCCTTGACTGTCCGTCCGCGATTAGAAACTTGTGTAGCCACTCCTATTTTATTAAGTCCAAATTATATTTTAATAATACGTGCCTCCGTGAAATGTAGTGATAATCAATCAGAACGTAATAGTGACATGGCTTAGTGATTCAGTAAGGTTTTATAGCAATCCATCACAATGAGTGGGCGCTCGGGTCGTGGAGTTTTTGGGAAACTGTTTTCCAAGAAACAGAGTAACAGAGATGAACGGGTTACTGAGATTGGTATGCCGACAAACGTCAAGCAACACATACACGTGAGCAAAAACACGGAGACTGGTATGCTCGAAGGTCTACCAGCTTCTTGGCAGCGACTTCTGAACGCTCAGATCACACCAGCCGAACAAAATGAGAACCTGGACGCGGCCATCCAGGCCGTCAAATTGCACATGTACATCATCAAGAAAGAGAAAGCGCAAGATGAGCCCTTCAAACCCATAGTCACGCAAGAGGAAATCAACAGGGAAGATTTGGAAATAGAGAAATTGTTGGACCACAAAAATGCTCACCAAAGCCAAGATTCTGATTTGTCAATTGGACAGAGCAGTGAGGAAGATGCTGGGTTTGTGGAAGCGTTTACACAGAGACAGACAATGCCAGCTGCGCCTACAAAACATAGTCTAAAGAAAAAGGACCCCACAATGGACTTATCTGCAGTAGTACAAGATTTAACGCTTATTGGCGAAGATGGTGATGAAAGCCCTATATTAAGGAAGAAAGAATTGATAAACGCGACATTGACAGATGAGGAAATATATGAAGAATTAAAGAGAATATGTAATAAGGACGACCCCTACGTCAGGTTTGAAAGGGTGAAGCAAGTTGGTGCTGGAGCTTCAGGTCAGTGTTTACAATTTCTTACTATCAAATAGTGACAATTTATATATTGATGCCATTTTTTAAAAATTAAACAAATAGTTCAATACCAAGGAAATAGTCCAATTTATTTCAAACAACAGATCACCATGTAGTTTACCATGTCTTATCAAAGTAATATATCCTTTCTTTTCTATTTTTACTATACATAATCTAATCAATTTTTACGTTGCTGACAATTTGTTCTATGAATGATAATGGTGGACGCAGATAGTGCAAATGGTAGTCAAATAATATTATGTAGGTACACTGTAAAGCATGATTTTCCAAAAAAAAGCTAATTAACTTAATCCCAAGCATGCAATGATGCAAATAATCACAATAATCATATTTATGACACATCTGAAGTTACATAAATGTGCATAAAACTTAGTTGTACTAGTAAAATTGATTTGATTTTGATTGACCAATTCATAATATAAATTACTCAGTTACCATAAATGCATAGGACATTAGATCAATAATTGATCTAATTATTACTATTAATTAATTAATTAACAATTCAATCTTTGGTTTTCACTAAGATGTAAGTTGTATTTGATACTCAACTTTCTCCAATTAACCATTGAATGACACAGCTAAATCCCAATAAAATGCATAATTCATGTTTAAATTCGCAATTAACTATGTTCTCGTTTGTTCTCTTCAGGTGTGGTTTTCATTGCCATAGACAAAAAGGACAACTCCAGGGTTGCAATCAAGGACATCGATTTGACTAAACAGTCTAAGAAAGATCTCATCCTCAATGAAATTAATGTGCTCAAAGGTTTCAATCACAAAAACCTGGTCAATTTTTTGGATGCATTCTTAAGTTATGACCACTTGTGGGTAGCGATGGAGTTACTCGATGGCGGCTCTCTCACCGATGTTGTGACCGAAGTAGTAATGAAAGAGGGCCAGATAGCAGCTGTATGCCGCGAGACACTGCAAGCGATAGCCTTCCTGCACTCAAAGGGGACTATACACAGAGACATCAAATCTGACAATGTTTTACTCGGAATGGATGGAACTGTGAAAGTCACCGATTTTGGATTCTGTGCTAATATTGTTGGTGATGAAAAGCGACAGACAATGGTCGGCACACCTTACTGGATGGCACCAGAAGTGGTTACGAGAAAGCAGTATGGAAAAAAAGTTGATGTGTGGTCTCTAGGTATAATGGCTATCGAAATGATCGAAGGGGAGCCTCCGTATATGAAAGAGACGCCGCTAAGGGCGCTATATTTGATAGCGGCCGTGGGACGGCCTAAGATACCATGCTGGGAGAAATTGTCTCCACAATTCCAGGACTTTTTGGACAAGTGCCTACAAGTGGACGTGGACTTGAGAGCGACTGCAGATGAGCTGCTGGCACATCCCTTCTTAGAGTGCGCAATGGAGCTCAGAACTCTCACGCCGTTGATAAAGGCTGCCCAGAAGATTCTTCACAAAAATCTTGACTGAAACTCTTCCATTCCCATTTTTATATCCGTATTACACTTTTGTAGCAGTTTGCAATTTTGTATGTAATTTATGAATTTAAGGAGGTGCCAAGATGTAGACGTTGGTTTAGGTTGGTGTACAGGTTGATTATTGCTGTGGGTGAATTAATCCTATTCGTTTTGTGCAGATGCGTTGTCAAGGAAATGGTATTTCAGATACAAACTATAAGGTTCTAATTTAATTAAGATGCTTCATAAGATAAGCTTATTGTAATGTTTCGTATCTAGCATAAATCGCAGGATATTTATTCGACAGTACGCAATGCGCGTACGGCTTTATCAGTGCTCACAAAGATATGCTATCTGCTACTGATATAGGAGATATTTTAACATCACACTATAGGAGAAATTATGACTTGGAACTGTCGTTTTAAATTCGCGCTCCTAGTGTAAATGCCATAAATAAGTAAATGTTCATAACTTGAATCTTTCATTTAAGTTATGATAACTTTTTATTATAGAGTAAATTGTAGTGTTTAGTTAAGTTTACTTAAAATATTCTGTCCAAATTACAAATAAATTAAAAAGGAATTTTTGTTATGTACTCATTGGATAAAATATGATTATGCATTTATTATATTCAGTAATGTTCAGAAAAAACTACAATGAGATTGTAGTGTTATCTAAGAAGTGTTAACTACTACATATTTATTTTTGGGTTTTGTTGACAAAGACCAAGTTTTTACCAAAAATGTAAATAAAATATTGTTTACCTAGTCTTTAAAACTCTAGTGGCATTGGGTATTGATCCATTTCTACACTTCATATTTATGTTTCGACATTCCCTTCAGTTTTCCATCACTTTTTGTGGGCTTAGGCACATTAGGCAAAAAATAAAGACTGCATTTTGACTATTGTATTAGATTTGTATTATGAAGCAATAATGTGACTGTTAATCATGATGACTATGTATTGAAAATGTGTAAGGCGAGCAGAAGTATGTATTACAATTTTAATGTGAAAAGGACGAAAGTATTATCTTAACTTTTTTCTCTTAGCTATCTTTTCAAACAAGCGAAAGTCCGAATTTCTGCTTAAACGATGTTACAAATGGAGAATTAACTGCTAAACAAATATGCTAAGTTTAGTGCAGATTTGAGGTCATTTAAACTTATGGCAGTGAGTGATGATTATGCCAATTACCTTCAATTATACTCATGAACATCAATCCAAGGCAAGGATTTAGAAATAAACATGTGTTGCCAGTTGAATCCATCCTTATTAACACCGCATAAAGACTATTTTAGTATGCTCTCCTAGTAGATTTTAATTTTGATGGTTTTGATTCACATTTAAGTTTTAATGAACACATTCTATTGTGTATTATTTTGTATAATGTTAGAATAAGTCAATGGTGTTCAAATAATATTCAATAATTTACATGAACTGCTGTATTTTTTTCAGTCTTTTATTTTTATATTTGAAAGATAATATTCATCATATTTTTATATAAGTTACCCATTTGAAACATCAGTAAATAGGCCATGAATGTAAAACTAATTAGAGTCGAGTACAATGTTAAAGTATGATCTAAGATAAATTAATTGTAATTAGTATTAATGCAGTATCACTTGTATTTTATATTTAATTTTTATGTTTACATACCTACGTCAAGGTGTATAAATTACGTTCTGCAATTTTCTTATCAATTTGATATTTGTTACAATTATTGGGCATTTATAAACTATTTCTCCACCGCGAGTGCCTGCTTTGTAAAGCATTAATTAGTTATTAATAATTAATTTGATTGCATAGGCAATTTATATCTGTAAACGACACAACGAAGATTGCATAGATGTGTATGTCTAAGCTATATTTTCCTAGGATAATAAGCCTATATACACCAATGATGACACTTTTTGAACATTTTATTACTAGAGATTTGCCTATTAAATTATTTTTGTAAACTTTATCGATGTGTGTTTTTATTTTACGTGCATTTAAATACTCCGACCGGTGAGGCGGATTCAACGGAATCAAAAAACTACTTATAAAAATGTCATTACTTAATTAACTTGTAGGGACACCTGGAATAAACCGGCATCTCGGTTACTAACAGAGAACTGAACCCGGTACCCCTTGCGCTTAACAAACGCACAATCTGTTACAGCATTATTTCAGCCACAGGACGTCCACTGTTGAACATAGACCTTCCCCAAAGATTTCCAGATGACCGGTTAGTAGCGGCCAGTATTCAGCGCCATCCTGCTACCGTTAAGAGGTCGTCTGTCCCACCTTGTGAAAGTCATAGATGAAAGTCTACAATCAGTGTGTTACCAATAATGATGACATAGTCGTATGAAACGTGGGCTCTCATTATAGGACCTTTAAAGAAGCTTAAAGTTGCACAGCTGTTATATTTACATAACGAAAACAAATTGAGATTAAACATTGACTTTATTCAACTCCATGCATCCACTAAATATCTTTTTCCTGTTTGCATATTTGCAATAACTTTTTCCGCATCCTCTTCAGTTTTTTTCTGATATTTAACTATGCATTTGACGAACGCATCCCTAACTTGAACCGCCATGTTCTTCATGTCGCCGCAGACAAAAATGGTAGCACCCTCGCTTATTAATTTTACTAGTTGTTCGCCATTTTGCATAATACCATCCTGTGAAAGAAACATATTATTATAATAACTTTATTTTCGACTTTGCTTAATGTAGCATTTGAATCATAGGTACTATACCCAAATTTAAGTTCAAGGAATAGCTAGCTACTTAAATTGATTGATAATCTCATAATTGAATGGTCATTCTAATAACAAATCTGTTTTATGCCAACAACAAGAAAGTCTTTTATGGAAGTACTAGCTTTTGCCCGTGCCTTTAAGGCCTCAGCCTCGAGTTTAGCGGGCAGCGGGGCGGAAGCGGCGGCGGCGCGGGAGCGGCAGGATCTTATGCGTAAAATCAAATAGACCGGTTCTCGAAAACAGCGGCGCGGGAGCGGGCAGCGCACTCCTTCTTTTGCCCACAATAAATCGAGCGTTAGGAATAAATTTGAATCGAAATAAAATTGTCGCCGCGTTGTTCAGACATTTCGTTTGCGAATAAAAACAAATATCTCGACAACACAACCCCGAACACAACACTTCGCCGCTAAAGCGCCGCGCGAGCTGCCCGCTTGTTTCGAGAACGGGTCTGCGTTGCCCGCCTCGCTCCCGCGCCGCTGCCCGCTAAACTCGAGGCTGAGGCCTAATTTAGTTTGTCACAGATCGTCATAAATAATAATTATAGCCTAAGTTATTCTGGGTTATAAACAATAATACTGTAAAGTTTCATCAAAATCCGTTCAGTAGTTTCTTCGTGAAAGAGTAACAAACATCCAGACATCCAAACTTTCGCATATATAATATTAGTAGGATTATGAGTAATAATCATGATTCCACAAGTCCTCTTACCTGTATGTATTTATTACCGCATCCATTTTCTATTCTTGAAAATGATGTTATCAGTTCATTAATTATTCTATTTTCTAAAAATCCATTTAACTCATTTTCATAAATAAAGTCTAATTTAGGGTTTCTACACCCAAAAAACATCCAGACTGCTCCCGACTTTACTCCTGACTGTTTTTCTTTTAAATCTTGCCTTTCTTCAAGGAACCCAAGATATGGTGCAACTCCTGTACCAGGGCCTATTAATATCAAGGGGATCTCCAAATTCTCTGGTGGTGAAAACCCAGACATATTTTTTCTGAGATAAATAGGTACTTTAGTATTCATGTTACAATCATCAATAGTCAATGATTTTAACTTGTCTTCTATGTTATTTTTGCTATTTATTATTCTTTGCAACCATCCTGTTACAAGTCCTACTCTATTGTGTGCTAATTCAGTTACTGAGAAGCACATTTTTAGAATATTAGGGTTCAAACCACTATTTACAATTGAGTATGGCCTAGGCAACAACCTAGGGAGATTTGCTAGTAAGATTTCCACAGGAGGTTGGCAAGATTTAAATGTAGCAAACAGATCAAGAATGCAAAAGTGCTTGTTCAGAATGTGCGTTGTGTATGCTGTGGCTCCTTCTTTACTACACAAGTATTCTAGTATCTTCCTCTCATTTTCGTCTTTTGTATGTCTTGATAATGCCAAAAGAAACAGCTGGAACAAGAAAAAATCAATCAGGACAAAGCTATCACATCAATATGCTGGAGCTTTGGGATGCTATGCTGTTACCCATATCCAAAAACAACACTAAAAATTTTTGTAACTATTACTTTAATTTCCTATTTTTGTATATCCAAATTAAGCAGAACTTGTGAAGACAACTCGATGATACATAAATGGTATTAATTAAAATACATATTACCTTTTTCAAGACACTTCTGATGTCACAGCAGTGTGTCAAGACATGTCTTATGGTAGACTTGGCTGGTATATGTACTGGTATCTTTCCTCCTTTTGAGCTGTTACACAAAGTGTACTGCACATCTGCTAGCGACGTTAGGTCCAATTGGTCTATAATGGCCTCCACTTCACGGCTTTCATTGTGCGCTATAATGCCTATTGTATCACCAGGCCTGAACGCAAATTTGCTACCCTAGAAATAATTAAAATTTTATTAATTCTTATTTAATTTTTTCTGATAATCCTGGTTAAATTAATTCTTACATACCGTTATATCAAAGGTGATTTCATAAGCAGCTTTGCAACCATCATCTACAGCTGTAAGGCGCCTGCAATCTTGTATGTCTGCTTCAAATACTTCACTAACAGCAAAAGGAAGAGCTGGTTCTTTTCCATTATATTCGGTAATTATTTCCTGAAGGAAACGTATAGAATACTTTATTATTTAACTATGTAATATTTTATTTAATTGTGATTTATTAGAATGAAAATTGAAAACTTACATCAGCTGACTCAAAACTTATTTTTATTTGGTTCTCTTTGTAACTTGGTAATGTTATAGAACTAGATTTAGCAGTACTTGCTAAAATATCTGTGATGTTGAAATTAACAACCATATTTATAAATATTTCAAACAAATTCAACTTCAATGCGCGAATGATTCACGACGATCGCAAAATTTCCCAACCACATGTACGGAAATACTAATTGTTAAGAATCGACCTTATTGTATTTAGACAAAGTTGTTTTTTGTATGTGCTTTTTTTGACATCGCCCTTGCCTCGTCTTGTCAAAACTGACAGTGACAATTTGTTTTTTAAATTAAGGTTTAGGATACACTGTCACAATAAATTAATTAAAAGGTACAAAAAAAATCATTAATCATTATTTTATAAATAAATGAATTCATTAAATTTTAAAAACATTTATTCAGTCGTATAATAAATATATTACAACAGTATTAATAATTAATGAAAAAAAACAATGTTTTATCTTATAAATTCATAAATCATTTTTCCATATTAATCAGAGAAAACTGAAAATAAAATAAAAATATAATTATTTCATTAATTTTAATGTTTAAATTAAAGTATTTAAATTTAATGAAAAGCGTGATATTTTATTTATTAATCATAGGGCAGTGCAAATTGTAAGCAGATGTAATAAAATACATAAAAAAATAAAATCCATACTTTCAATGGGAACTCCTGGATCATCAGTATGACCTTCTAGACACTCCGGGCAAACAGTTGTTTCACATGGATTTGGTGTTGATGTTGGGAATGAAGGTGTCATTTCAGCAGGAGGAGGCTTAAAGTAACAAAACATTTCAGAAGTGCGATATTAATAGAACCCCTACTAAAAGAATACAATAAGTTGCAGCAGTAGACATGTCATTTTCTAGCTTTGATAACAGACCTTTTAGCGCATTTGCCTCTTGATTGCGTCATTGTAAACGATTGTTATTTTTAGCAATAGCCTACAGCCTTCCGGGCTACTGCAGGCTCCCGGTAATGATGTTGGAGATGATTGAATTAATCTATGCCTGTTCTGGCATAGCATAGATTAATATCGTAACATTATACATTCTTTATAATTTACCTCAAGACGATACAAATAAGACAATCGGCAGGGATCCCACGAAGTACAAAGTGTAGCATTATGCATCATATCCTTACGAGGTTCGTCACCAAAGTAATCAAAAGTTATAACAATGTTATTATCTATAGCACACATATCCAAAAACTTGTGTACTCCCACCTGTAACGATAAGCTGTTACTGTATCTATGAGTAAAAGCTCTTTAGTAGAATAGATTCTGTGATTAGAATACGGATTAAGTGAGTATCATGTACTAGCAAATTTGAATTAAGTAAAGTCTTCGTTCATAGGTTTATTAAGATAATCATAGTTCTTACCTTAGTTTTGTTACCACAATCTAAAGTTCCATTTTGAAAGTAGTTATTTTCTCTTTCACCGTTCCCAAGACAAAACATCCAACCTTCATGAAATGAATATTCTATGGGTGCCATTTCAGCTTCTATGCATGGATCAACAACGACAGGGATCGACTGCTTCCCATACGTGCATTTTCTTTCATGCATGTTTGCTTGAACTCTATATGCCTCAAGGTCAGGCTCAGAACCTTCTGGGCACTTGTAGTAATTTCCTATAAATTAATGTTATAAACCTAATGTTATAAAGTAGGTAGTACCTACTTAGGTAGTACCAACTTAATGTTATAAAGTAGGTAGTACTTACCTACGTGGGTATAATATATAGACCTACTATCAAACACACAAAAACCAAAAAATTTAATTGAAGCGCTTAAAAGGACAGATTAGAAGTATACCATTTTGTATTATGTAAATAGTTTTGGTAGTGGCACTGATTACGGTCCTTACTGTCAAGCCATTCCCGCCACTCTTTATATTTTCCATAAGAACTTCTTGGGCAGCTCGTTGTTCTCTTGACCACTTTGCTGCTTCCTCAGCTAAAATTTGCCGGCTTACTTTTCCTTCCGATTGCAAGGACTGTAAAGTTAAAATTAAATAAAACATAAAATAACACATTTTTGTGGCTTTAAGAATATTTTTTTCATCGAAGGACGCGCGTGCGTATGTTACGTCTAGAGAATTAGATCCTGGAATCCCGAAGACATTTGTGATGGATTAGTCTATTATCCCGAATTTTGGGATTGTATTTGACTAATCCCGAGACTTAAGAGATTGTAAACAAAAAAATTAAATTATTGCGTGAAATGAAACTTATTCTTTATTTGATTTAATATTTATGGTTTTCATTGTTTTATGGCGCAGTTACACTATGCGGGAAATTGACCGAGACAAAGCGCAGGCACGCACACCGAAGTATGGGCGACGCACGGCGAAACTAACTGAAGTGTGTATTTACACGTTTACGTTTCATAATATGTCTTGGTCAATTTCCTGAGCCCCGATTACGGTAATATTTAACGTCTACAATCCAGACACGCTTCTTCGATTCTGCGATGTGATTGGTCAAAACAGTCAGCTGTCAGTCAACGTCAGCTGTTTTGACCAATCGTATTGCAGAATCGAAGAAGCGTGTCTGGATTGTAGACGTTAAATATTACCGTAATCGGGGCTCTGCATAGTGTAACTGCGCCATTGGTAGAAACAAGGTAGTGTTATTACAGAGCCCCGATTACGGTAATTTTTAACGTCTCCAATCCAGACACGCTTCTCGATTCTGCGATACGATTGGTCGTTCAACAGCGTACGTCAGCTGTTTTGACCAATCGTATCGCAGAATAGAAGCGCGTCTGGATTGGAAACGTTAAAAGTTACCGTAATCGGGGCTCAGGTAATGCAGATTTTCAAAACGATTTAATGTTTCTTGTCAAAATGTGTTGTTACTTGTAACTGTAACCCAATTAATGTGTGATCCTAGTTTGAAATTAAAATAAAAGGCTAAAATTATTACAAATTTTTTATTTTAATTGGATTGGATCGGGATTACGGGATTTCCTATATACAATCCGATCGAATCTTCTAGTTACACTGAAATCCACGTTGTTGACACCTACCACAAAACATGGATAGAAACTGAAGCTATGTAGTATCTTAAAACTGTTAATAAATACAAAACGGTTCTAGCGGTCTAGCCATCGATTTTTCCTTGATTTACCTGCGGTGGATTTTCCATAATCACATGAGGTCGTCCAAGAGTATGCTGCCATATCAACTGAGCAGCTACTTTGTGCTTCGAGCTATGATGAAGTGGCTGTATTTGTAATATTCCATACCATGCCAGCTCCCTATATACACTGTCTGGAAGGTATCCGGTCTGCAAATAATATTTTATTTAAAATTTTTGTTGTCAGTATGGTTTACCTAAGGCTAGACAGTTTTAATGATCAGTCTGAATTGACGTACATCCAAAAACTGAATATAAGATGTTAAACCTTCATAAATTTAATATACCTAAGTTAATTTAGCTTATGTTGTATTTTACGGTGTACCAGTATCTACACTGTCAGTTTCTTGGATGTGTCAGTTCAAGTTATCAGTTTATCTAACCGCAAATGTCCAGCTTAAGTTTTATATCTTTAATGAAACCAAGCAAAACTCGCATAAAAATTTGCCTTTAAAGCTGAAACTAAAAGATTCAAATTAAGAATATTAATAATAAATTGGTTTTAAAAAATTATAACTTACCGGCATGAAGTCCATATGCCACTATAAATAATAAAATGGAATTTACGAAATATTATAACACAATATTTAGAATTATTATAATCATAAAATTGTGCCTAACTTACCTCTTCTTCTGTTTGCTCAGTGGTTGTAATTTCTATAAATATTAAAATGATTATTAGCATTCAAATTAATCTTATATGGTTATAATATAGGTCTCGGAACGAAAGTTGAGATGAACACATAATATTTACACTGATGTAGGTAAGTAATATTTGAATACAGAACACAAACAACACACTGCTGCCTCGTTCTTGATTAATGTCTGGTGGAAGCGAAACAGACAGCACTCGTTGGTCCGATACCAGAGCCCCGATTACGGTAACTTTTAACGTTTCCAATCCAGACACGCTTCTCGATTCTGCGATACGATTGGCCGTTCAACAGCTTACGTCAGCTGTTTTGACCAATCGTATCGCAGAATCGAGAAGCGTGTCTGGATTGGAAACGTTAAAAGTTACCGTAATCGGGGCTCTGCTCTGTGAGTCTGACTACGCCAGACGCGCCAGCGCAGACATACAGAGCCTTTTTTTGCCCGTTGAACCGTTGATGGCATCAACTCTCGTTGAGCGACCTTTAAGTATCATGTGAGTAGTAGATAGTAGTCATTACTACTATCTAACTTTATTATCATTATACAATTAGACGTATAGCCAGATTTAAACTAACTAACCATCATCTTCGTCCATTGTATCGTCGGATGATAATACGAGTAGAGCCTGAAATTTTACGTACAAATTAGGTACATTATCGCAAAATGTAAGTAATGCAACTAAAAATGGATAAAAGTTAAAATATTTAAGCAATAAAAAATACCTGGTACAATAATGCAGTCAAAATGTTTTTTATAACACGCATGTTGCAGTTTATTACGGTATCAAACACTAAATGAAATTCGTTTTACGGCTGCCAATCATGCAAGTAAGCTATAAAATTTTAATTGGCAGTTTGCGTTATTTTGTCGATTGCTACTACAGTCATGTTTAATTTTTATTGTTACTAATTAAATTAAGTCTCCTTTCAAGTTGAAATGTTAATATTCTGTCCTAAAAATCTTACTTATCTCGTACTTATATTATTTCGCAGCAGATAAACTAACAATCGTTACCTAATTATTTATAGTCTAATGACAATTATTAATGATTAACGAATGTCATTAATTTGTAAAACAGGTATTTTATCATGTACACATAGCCTTAAGCTGTCTAATGCACAACAAACTCACTCATTGCGTAAATCGGAATTTAAACACAGATAATACAACAAAAATGTCCTTGTCCTTCCTCCCTGTCATTTTATTTTACACAAGTCAAACAATAGGAATAGGGTGTAACGATTTTGTTACTACGATTCATGAATGAAAGATTGAAATAAATTAATAAAAGTGACTACTAATTAGTAAAGATGAATACTCTCGACAAGCAGTTAGCGGATCTAAGGATCTATGCGAATGAATTGGATGCCAAATTACAAGACGATATAAATGCAGCAAAGATGAAACCATCCATCCCACCGAAGAAAACCAAGCCTCCGCTACCGCAAATACCCCAAAGTTATTCTGTAAAATCAGCCTGTGAGCCATCGTACTCTTCAAGACTTGAATACGGAAGCCGAACTAGTTCCACATATTCGAATTTGGTGCCAGTAAAGAGTTTTATCGTTAGGAACAATACAGCAAGAGCGCGGAGTGGAGATGTGTTCTTGTACAGCAACTTACTGCCACCAGGAGGCACCAACCACGTGTATTCTAATATTCCGATGCAACGCAACGCCGCTGAAAGTATCTACGGCGGTGGCGGTGGAGATACAAGATCAGAAGTATCTAGAATGAGTGATTTGGGTGCCCAATCAAACTACAGTGAGTTGCGACGACCCGGCTCCGCTTATCCGCCTTCCTCGGCGTCTGTCAACGCTCAAGACTTCTCCACGTATGGTGGCTCTCAAACGTCTTCAACTTATGAATCCTTGTATGAACCCATCAACCCTAGGCCTTGTAGTCAGCTTTCAGGAACATCCTTGTATGGTGGCTACGTGGGGACAACAACAGAGCCAACTCCTGAACCCGATGAGGAGCTATACTGCGGGAACTGCTACAGATGTGGGGAAAAGATCATGGGTGAAACCACTGGGTGTACTGCTATGGAGAGAATTTACCATATTAAATGTTTCTGTTGCCAGCAGTGTGGTATAAACTTGCAGGTATTTTTACAGAACTTTATAAAATTATTTTTTGATTATAATAAATTAACATAACTTACTGAATTATAAATTACCTTTTTCAGGGGCGTCCATTCTATGCAGTGCAGGGTCGTGCCCTTTGTGAGAGAGATTATCTTGACACACTTGAAAAGTGCTGCGTCTGCGGAGATCCTATCCTGGACCGCATACTGAGGGCCACTGGCAAGCCATATCACCCCCGATGCTTTACTTGTGTTGTATGCCAAAAGAGCCTAGATGGCATACCATTTACTGTGGATGCTGTGAACCGTATTCATTGTATTGAAGACTTCCATAAAAGGTATGTTTTTTGTAAAGGAATTTCCTTCTTTACAGACTTTATTCACATTTGTAGTTCTTTTTCCACTTCAATTAAACCAGAACAGGCAGTGAAGATCTCTGCATGAGCAAATGCTTTGCCATTTCTTCTTCCTCAGTTTTCTATAAACAATATTATTTCACTTGGAATCAACTTCTTAAAATATGGATCTAAAATCCATCCAACAAGTTGGACTAGGTATAAATATTTGAGTTAAAAAGTACGAAAATAACCAAGTTGCTGGATGAAAATAGTAGGAACTTTACATCCGTATTCACAAATGATACTTGCTTATGTGAAGCAGAAAATCAAACGCAGTGTTGAATAGAGCTCTGTGATTGGTTCGTGTGTGACCCTGTGCGCCCACGTGCACTGTGAGACCTCATAGTAATGTTTGAATATGGGCATGAGCCTTTTTTTGTCAAGCTTGGCATTTTTTTAATTCCACAACGAAAGCTCTTGGCCTGTATCTCCCCTGACGGTAAGTGACGATCAGGCCGAAGGTAGAAGCAACCTTCACCCGGAATCCTCAACCACGGAGGAACTGGCTATCTTACCTCTAACTGCTGGAACACAACAATGCTTTGAATGCTGACTTAAACATATACCCGTTACCAGATACGCGCCTCGCTGCGCTCGGTGTCGGGAGCCGATCGTGCCCGAAGGCGGCGCCGAGGAGACCGTTCGGATCGTGGCGCTAGACAAGAGCTTCCACATCGCGTGCTACGCCTGCGAGGACTGCGGCGCATCGCTGTGCTCGCGGCAGGAGGGCCGCGGCTGCTATCCCCTCGACAACCACTTGTACTGCAAGGAGTGCAACGCGCGCCGCATACAGGACCTCTCGAGGAACATCAACTGAACACTATCCGGGCCTTTTCAGGGCGAGAGTGAGTAGGCACTAAGAGCGCTTTCACATTCAGGCGATTTAGCAGCGCGTCTGTCGCGCGTTTGTCGCGCTGCCGAAAATTTCATACTATGTGATAACGGATGCATGCCTTCACATTATAAAAACGCCACTGCCGCGCTTCTAACGCCCTAATATGAAAGCGCTCTTAGACGACTTTAGCAGCGCAAGAGACACGCTGACGATATTTTCATACTACTTATATGCCGCGCTGCTGTCGCGCTTCTTACCCTAATGTGAAGGCGGCCTTACAGGGCAGATAATATGTACCATCTTAGACTGCATCTCACTTAACATCGTGTGCGATTGCAGTCAAATACCTGCCTTGTCTCACATTAAAAAAAAACAAATGCCCTCGTTCGTAACAACAGCCCCTTAACACTGGTTCAGGATACTCCTCACAGCAAAACGACATTTGATAATGTATAGATCGTTCATCCACGAAGACGCGCCCCACCAATTTTTGGTCGAGGAAAGCGCGGGGTGCGAGGAGTTTGATCCGAGCGTTATTATCATTATAGTGTGCGTGTGCAGTTAGCGTGTACCGATAACACTCAAACATTAGCGGAAGAATGGTGGGGCGCATGTTCGTGGACGGAACGATCTATGTATTTATTTGACTAGAACTGTGCACTATTGCAATGCAGGCAGCTTAAATAAATAAATGACACCTCAATACATACCTTCTCTTGATATAGGGCACTAGGCAATTAACATCATGATGCAATCCTTATTATTATACCTAAAAGTTACTCTTATTATACATAAGGCATTTGTTAAGTGAAAACCAAAAAACCATAGCAAGGATTTACCAACCTGCCAATTTTATATCTCCTTTCATGAAAGTAAAATTAATTTTCTAATACCTACATGCCTCAAATGTATTACATTTTCATTGACTTAGATGTCTTGCATAGAAACAAAAAAATGTTCCTGCAAGTAGGTAAATGTCGAATTGTGCCACTGTACAGAAAGAACACGGTAAAGAAAGAAATCATATTTACAATATTAACTATTTAAAATCCAGCTTCATAAGGTGCTTGCTTTATATTTCTAGCAGATAAGACATAAATAAAGGGATTGATATTTTGTGATTTATAAGTTTAATATAATTAATTTAAAAATAACATTCCTTAACACATTTTGAATCTTAAGTGTGGCTGTGTAGATCTGATTGTCGTGTGAATATGCAGTATTAGTGTAAAGAAACAATATTGTGATTATATTTTTTAGGTTTGGTAGAATTTGATGTTACTATAATAATGTAAATAAAGCTGTAATGCTTATTATTATAAAGTTTAAACTTGTAATTAAATATGTAAGTCATACATAATGTTGGCCTCTGTTATGAGTCACTGTCATGTAAATCTTCATTGTATGAGTCATATTTGCACACTAATCTACTCATAGTTTAAAGTTACTTACGTTACATTCCTGTGGTTGAGGGGAGTGCAATGTTGAAAGAATGCACGCACATGTTTTATGTTGTCTGCAAATACATTTATACATACTTAAATTACTTAATACTGCTGGAGACCAAAATTTTATTAGATTTTTTACACATTAGATTATATACGTTTTTTGTTTGACTATACATAATTATAATGCCATTNGTGCCATGTTATATTATGGAAAATCTGTACCTAAAATATTAGGTTGTGTTATTTTATACATTTACTCATTGTAATTAGATTGTTGTACTTAATTATTATTAGATTTTCTATATGATTAGTGATTAAGAATACTATTGAATCCTATAATATTAGTGTTACTGTGTTAGATATAATGGCAAACACTATAAGTATTAAATATGCTTAAGGATCAAAAAGCATCCTGGCCAATGATAGATTTTTAGCTATAAAGTTGTATCATTTTATGGTTCACATTAAATCATAAAATTTACATGTGTATAATTTGTTTCACTCTGTAGTATCACTTGCATGTTTAGACTAATTTTAGGGAAATTTGGATTAAAATAAAACAAAAGAGTAACTCATCAAATGTAACTTTTTATACACATATTTTCTCAAGCATATCTTATTAAGACTTGAGTCGTCATCTTAAAAAACCTTAACTACACTTATACATTACAAAAAGAAGACTTTGGCTTCTCTTCAAAATAGCAAAGTAAAATACTTGTTTTTTAGTTTACACACCCAATGCCTCCAAAAAATATGACACAAGAAAATGCTTCCCACTTACAATTAACAGAACAATTAATTTATACACCAAGCAGGATTAAGGATTCCGGTCCTTACAATATTTGTCTTTTACTTATGGGTATGATTATGTAAATATTTTTAAATGCTATGTGATAGAAACACTTCCTTTCTGACTTTTATATTATGTTATATTCTTGATACGGATTTTTAGTGAATTTCAAAAACAGTGAATATTCGTGAAGCAAGCTGCCTTACAATATCATACAAATGGGCTCTTAAGAATTCCGTGAAATTGAGCTATTTTGAAATTTTCCAGTGCTTTTTATAATAGAGATCCCATATAAAAGACATTGTTTTTTATTTAGTTTGAAAGAAATTTCTTTGGCAGAAAATTTTATAATTGTTTAAAATGGTCACAGAACCCCTGGAAATTCACTCTTTAAGAGATTCATATAAAATTTATAGCCAGTCTATAAGTTACTATTCAGTGCCCAATTTTATCAGTAATTATATTTACATAAACGCTATGCGGTTTCAGGGCAAGTTAACACCAACTACTTTATCCTTATACTAACATATTTAGGCTGAGTTGCACCACCTATCTTTAACCGTTACTTTGACGATATCCGGTGTTTTTTGTATGGAGTTTGACAGATTCCTGATGTTTGTTAAAGTAAGTATGTAAGATGGTGCAACACAGCCTAACATCTAAATACACTCAGCTTCAATATTTTTGATAAGAAAACTAAAACGGGTTAGTAAAACCCTTTCATATAGTTTTATCTTTATAAGTGACCAAATATGCAGGAAATATATGTAGTTGCATCAATGTGAACTGAGGAATGTAATAACGGGCGTGTGTAAATCAATAAATTTTAATTACAAAACACTGGGTGTAATAGCAGTCACACTTGCTTTCTATAAAATTACAAACAAACTAAAATTCATCAGTTGTACAAAAGCATATACCTAAGTATAAAGTTGACAATAAACTTATACAAACACTAAAGCTTTGATAGTTTGGACTAAAATAAAATACTTTCGACTTGCGTACCAAAATATTTCACTGAATCACATTTCATTATTTACATCGATTGTCAAATTAGCATTCTTACAAAAACTAATGCTAAAACTACAGCTTATATTATAATGAAAGTTATTACTATGACCAACTAACGGTTAATTGAGGCTTGAATCATGTTTTAAACAATTGAAACTTATAAATTTCACAGTTGGTGACAACTTTATTAGTTTACGGGTAAGTGTAACAATATAATGTACTTGGACAATAGCATTTTTACTAAAATTGTAGCAAAATTATATTTTGCCGACACATATTCTAATATTATTATTGAAAAGACTAATGCTACAGAACCAGCGGATGCATTTAGCAGGGCTTTTCTTTTGTTGAAACTACAACACCAATAACGGCAGAGTGCCGAAAAGAAAATCCTGTGGCATTCTGAGTGAAATCAATCAGTATCCAAGGGCGAATTGTTACCACGATGCTGAGAATTGCTTTTCAAATAAAGACGTGCACAAAGCACAATGCAGAGGATGGAAACTTCTCAGGAGAAGAATCATCATAAGTTGGCAATCTCTTGAACAGTGATAGATAGGCGCGACCGTTAAACACTACTTCAGTAACGTTGATCAAAAGTACAAGTAAAAGAAATTTTCTTTCTAATAGTGTGGATGATATGAATGAGCCATTGAATGAATTAAAATTATTATTTACAAAAACATGCTCAGTCTTCGATCAGTGATCATCATCTTTACAAATTCATTCCAATGGGTTTTTTGTTTTCAAATACATTTCCAATATCATTTTGAATCCTACTCCGACTGCTGTCTGTAAGACATGCATTCTATTTACAGGAGATCTAAAGCATGCCATTAGTTCTAAATTATAAAAAATACAGTAAATTACATATTCTTACACTATAAAATCATTTACATGCGTTTGTCATTGTTTTTTTGCACATTCAAAGCATATAACATCAATATTCATACATTTTAATGCCTACACCAGGGTTTCCCAATTTTTTTTTGCCAAGGAACCCTAATTGATTACACTGGTCAACAAAAAATCAAAATGAAAATGGTGCCGAGATTCTGTTGATAGTTTATTATTAGGTGTGTATTAGTAATAATAAAAATATTTCTTTTTTTTTTCCTACGTGTAGTTTTGGATCTACCCTCAGTTTTAAAATTTAGCTTTAATCGGTACTTTGGTTGCACAGTTTGTAGTGTTATCGGTACATTTTTACAAATGCATTTATTTTAATATCATGTCTACATCGCCAAGAAGTTGTCTCAATAATCAAAATGTATTTTTGTTACATTTGTGGTGTGTACACAGTTAAAAAGTTCAAAAATTCAGGCAATATTTTATTAAAAGTGCTTATTTTTCTTACTTTAAGTCGGAAATTGTGGTTGTATTCAAGTCGTGGATACCCAAAATTGTTTGTATAATCTGCTGTGAACACTTAAGGCCATGTTACAATGGTCAAAGAAGCCGTAACATGAAGTTCAGAGTGGAGAAAGTGAGGAAAGAACAAAAAAAAAATCCTAGTTTGAGCATAATTTTTTTTTTAATTAATTTATTAAGTAATTTTTAATGGTCTATAAAAATCAAGATACTGATTTCTTAAGTTCGATGGACTATTTGGAACGATATGCATAAATTTTGTTAATTAAAATTACAATTTTTTTTTCGGAAATCACTAGCCCAGTAACTACTCTAAAATTGTGAGACATGCCTTAAAAACTCAGGATGTCATAATTTTCATCAAAGAGCACTACCTCCACAGTCATCTTGACCAATTCCCAGAGAATCTTGGGTCACTATAGCATGCTATAACTAAGAATAGGGAGAGCGATGCTATCAAGACCTAAAAACCATTGGAAGAGAGGTACCAAGGCAGATGGGATCGGTATATGATGGCTGATTACTGCTGGAGGATGTAACGTGATAGTTCCATTACACCTCATTCACAAAAGTCGTGGAAAATAAAGTTTTTAAGCATTTAAAAATATTATAAACGCTGATTTTGGTCAAATTTTGTATTTTTCTATACACGTCAAAATCTAGAAAACCACACGTAGGAAATCAACAAATTTACTACTAAAGCAACCAGCAAAAGGTCCTCAATCAAAAAATGTATACAGTTCCTTGGCACCAAAACCACTGTTGACCAGTGTTATACTTTTCCTAGCGGAACCCCCGTACTACTCCGCCCGCACGCCCTGCCCCTCCCTTGTGCGTAAACAAGTCGGTGCGAGCGAACAAACGTCAGTTACGAAACGTGGGATAATATTTTTTACGGAACCCTTGCGGCCTTTCCACGGAACCCCAGGGTTCCGCGGACCACCATTCGGGAACCGCTGGCCTACACATTAAAGTACAATGAGTTTCTGATATCATGTAATATCATCTCCCTTATTTTTAAATGACAGTAATATGTATTTGCTTACATATTTAAAAAAATTTACACCATAGAGCATTTCCTCTAAAAGGATTGGCAAAACTAAAATCAATTGATTGTATCCTTTGAAATATCATTACCTTCTCACATAACATTGAGCATTTTATTGTTGTTACAAATGCCCTTTAATTATCTGATTCTTCAGTTAATTTCTGTAATCCAGACTTGTTTTCTACTTAGTCCCAGTAGAATATAATGTCTCTTTTCTATTGTGTGGCAATATTAATTTTGAATCAAAACACATGGCTCGCTTTGCTGAGAAACAAATGACAGCGCTATTTAGATCAAATCACACAATGCTTACACGCACGTTCATAGACATCAGACTTTCACAGATAAGGCAAGCGCACACGGCCTCCTAATACGAAAATGGATACCGTCGCGTCGAAATTTTTTATTTTGTTACAAAATAGTGGCGATTTGATCCCACTATGTTCTACTCAAAAATCTTTGTTCTGCATTAACTTCAGGAATAATAAGCCAGCTACGCAGTAAAGGAAAGTTTTCAATGACGTAAACATCAGTGAGTTATGCTTATTTTATCCTCTTTTACTACTTAGTGAACAAAGGGACAATGTACCCAACAACAAAAATCAACTTGACACATAAAAACGTAGTTACGTTTCTAATTTATGTCATTTTAAGTTTAATAAACGGAACTGAATCTCATGCAAGTAATGTAATGGCCTAAACTCACGTATCAAATACTTTCTTCGAGTGACAGGGCTACGTGTGATACCCGGGACTGTCAATTTAAACCCTCATTCATTAAACACTCGTGCATTCATACCATCATCATCAATGACATTCATTCTGAGCCCCGATTACGGTAATTTTTAACGTCTCCAATCCAGACACGCTTCTCGATTCTGCGATACGATTGGTCAAAACAGCTGACGTACGCTGTTGAACGACCAATCGTATCGCAGAATCGAGAAGCGTGTCTGGATTGGAGACGTTAAATATTACCGTAATCGGGGCTCTGTGTTGCATGTTGTACTTTGTGGCCGCAGTGATATATCGCACACCTAGATCTAAACTGAGACAACTCAAAATAGAAGATTTTAATTCGAACTCGAGTAGGCATTTGTTTCCAAGATAATATCTAAGAACCACGAAGAGCTTGTAGAATTGCTACTTTTAATTGGTTTATGATAAAATATGGAAGTGTGTGTAGTGTAGTCCTCGACACTAGAATTTAGGCAATCATTTTGCGTGCAGATGGAATTGGGTTCTTGACATCATTATTTCCAAGACAACTAAGAATTGCTATCCAAAATATATGGGATTGGTGCCTTCTACAGCACAAAAAGTATGTCAATTGAGTGTGGTTTCAACTACTCAAGTTTTCCAGTTACTACCGTTTTGAAGTGGTATTACATATTTTAGCGCATCATCTGAAAGCGTTCTTTTAGAAGTATGTCAATGTGGACTACCGTATTTGAGCTCGCTAGAACGCCACCGTCTAGTAAGGTTCTGTCACTCGCTGTGGCTAAGAATGTAGCGCAAACTGTTGAGCGTAAACACGATATGAGTATCATTGTATTTGCACTCACTTGTAGGTAGCGTCACTGTAGAATAAGGTCCTATCACTCGCCAGTAGCGTCTACTAGCGGACGAAAATACGGTTGCCCCATAAGTTATTATTCCTTCGGAATAGAGCAACAACCACGAGCTATCAAACAAAACCAATTTTAGGATGTCACTAGATGTCATTTGTGTGTCAGTTTTCAGGATTATTCACTGTTTAGTACATTAATCAATCACTGAATCAGTCACCACGTTTATGAAATGAAGCACATTTCTCATTTCACACGATTTCACTCACGTAAAATCTGAAAAAATCTCAGAGCTCAAATTTTTAGTGAGCCAATGAATGCTAACGAACTGTCAAATAGTTGCAAAAAACGGTTCTGTTACGGTTTCACACAATGTTGCTGCTAGTGACATCTCGCTCGCTCAGTCCTTTGTTGGTCTATTCCGCTAGGTATTAAGCCGCGTTTTCACTAGGAGACATTTATCCCGCGACTCTGTCGCCCGACAAGAAATTCACGTGTCCCGCGCGATGTCATCTACGGGTCGCGAGACTTGTCGCTTGTCGATGCTCTGCGGGCGTCGACCTGCGCGATTTTCGTGTCCCTCGACAATCGCCCGACAGCCTTTGAGTAGTGAGGACGCGTGTCGCTTTGTGTCGCCCCTCGGGCGACATACTGTTCACTACTGGCTAGTGTGAACAAGTCATATGTCGAGGGACAAAGTTGCAGAGACAAACTCAGTGCCGTAACTAGCCTTTTATGCGCCCGGTGCGAGCTTTCAAAACTGCGCCCTTGAAAAATGCTTGGTCTGGTCATTTCTGCGCCCCTCCAGGGTCTGCGCCCTGTGCCTGGGCACCGCTGGCACCGCCCTAGTTACGGCACTGGACAAACTACGTGAATGTCGGCGACTTATCTCTGAGACATGTAAAGTGAAAACGTGGCTTTAACAGTATGATGTGCCCTTATTGACTGGTGTGAGTACCCAAATTGCAAGTTTCCGAGTTGCAACAGTTGAGCGGTGGTGCGATACAGGGTGTTCACCTGAAGGCGTTCTTCTCGAGCGCCGGCTCCCACTCGGCGTCGTCGGGGTCGTCGCCGCCGTAAGGGGACACCGAGAGCGGCGACAGCGAACTGGTGTCTTCGTCCGGAGGCAGCTCCGGCTGGGAAAAATTATAATAATTTCAATATGTGTTTTATTTCTATTCTGTTAGCTTACGGTCAAACGTCAAGAGGTTGTTAAATGACTGATGCTAATTCGAGAGGAAACACCACTGAATTGATTATATTTATAAAATAATTATATAATAATAATAAATCATTTATTTGCCAGAATACGGTTACAAATGGTTATAAAAAGAGAAGTTTCCAATATATTCTATCGTACATACGATGTGCAAATATTACAAAAAATACGGTTATGTTTTTAATATTAAAAAGTAGTATCATAATTAATTGAATATCATGCAAATGTCAGAAAATGATTATGAATTATTATTGAAATAGCACAAATATATTATTACATTAGATTCATACAATGTCAATGATACGACGAATTGGAAATAATAAGTGTGTTGAACATTCAGCATTCTTGCGATTAAATCAACATGTTGATTGTCTCCACAAATTTTTAAATGTGTTTCATTCTCAATTTTATTAATTACCTATCGGTTATTTTCTTCACTTCAGCCCACTAATTTACTCATGCTTTTTCAACCTCAACCTCTTGCAAATGAAACATTAAAAGGCATATCTGTGTTTTCGTAGCAGTCTCATTTATAATAATCACTGCATAATGCATGCATGCACACACAACAAATAAAGGATATTAGTTAAGTTAGCTGTAAACAGTTTTTCCCACCAAATGCGATTTCATGTACCCATTTCTGCGAGCTAAATAATACTAATTTTCAAGTAATGAGCACTTGGGCTGATTTTTCAATCGTCAGATAACTTAGAACTGAAGAATAAGTTTAGAGCATTGACAGTTTCAATATGGGAAAAATGACAAAAAAATCACAAGGTTATTCTACAGGTAAAAGATATCTGAGGATTGAAAAATCAGCTCTTATATGACTAAATTCTTAAAAAAAAAAGGAAACAAAAAAACAAATGCTCTCTAAAAAAAAAACAAAAAAAAGTGTTCATCAGTTCTACAAAACAAATCAAACTCATTTTGAACTTATAAAAAGAAGCGAAAAACAAATTGTCCACTTATGAAAAGAAAAAAAGTTGTCTTTTTAAAAAACGAACGAATAAAAAAAGTATTTCATGCGGCGACGGTGTTTTGTTTACCTGCGGGCTGTCGGGCGCGGGCGGCAGGTGTCCGTCAGGCATGCACGCCACCATGGCCTGGTAGGCCGCGTCGGGCAGCGGGAAGCGCCGCGGCGAGTACGGCCGAACCGTCTGCAACACCCGGTATAGCCGGTTACGGACTGCGCACGTTTGGGACAAAAGATTTTTAGGCGACGAATAATAGACTTTATAGTTTTAGCGCTACGGTTCAAATAGGGTATTTGCCACCACCAATTGGCGTACTTTTTAAAACTGTCAAAACAAGACTGCCATAGATTTTGTATGGCAATACTAGCCAGTAACGTCACTATTTTGTCAACTCAATTTTCTATTATAATGCAAACAAAAATCTTATTACAGGTAATAATTAATTAAATTTTTAAGACCAGAATGAAGTGAATTTTTAAAAAAGTTGTGCTTTATAATTATTGGGGAGTGGTGGCAAATACCAAATTGCAATGTTTATGGTTTTAGCGAGCCGGCATGTATAGGAATACCGAAGCACCATCCCATGTTGCAATTTCAACCGTATCGTTAAAAGTATAAGGTACATTGTTATTCGTCACCTAAAAATCTCTAGCCACTGTCCCGATAATGTGTGCAGCCTCTTAGTTTGTTATTATAAAGTGGCCATGGCGGCTCGCAGCCCTGAATTTGAACGCGGGTAAACCGAGAAATGATACCGCGGTTAAATGGTATTTAATTTAATACATAGCCCGAAATTCAGGTTCAAATCGTATTACCGAGTCGAATTTCTAGATGAGTTTATATTAGATCCCCGTCAACAGACAAGCAATGTTTATAAAAAAAACACCCGAAATTAGTAGTTAGGGTAGCCGAGTAGTTTAATGTGAGGTGAAGTAAGCATTCATTGTTAGCAAAACCGTTATCAAATAACCTAAAATTATTGTGTAAAGTTCCATGACCAGTAACAAATAAATCAGTTACCTATAAATAAAGCCTAAATTCATTGAGTTCAGTGTTTCTGTGTCTATTTATTTTCCTCCTCGATGAATGAAAGGAAACTGTCAGAACAAGCCAAACAAAGTTATTTTAATCTTATTATTGGAGAATGAAGATTTAGTTTTGTGCAAGAAGGAACATTATAGAGTGTGAATGAAAATATTATTTCTGGCGATTATAGAGGGTATGAACTATGAATGGTCGGCAAGTTATTTTATAAACTGTTATAAAAGTATCAAGTCCCATAAAAATTCATAAAATAAAATTCATAAAATTCATTTATTTTTGCAAATAGGCTTTAAAAAAGCGCTTTTACACGTCCCAATATTAACCCTACCACTGCTTCGGGACAATAAATGGGCCAGTGCTGAGAAGAAGCAGCGCAAGAAACTCAGTCACTATTGTCAGCCTTCTTTTCAAGGTTCTTTTTAACACTCGTCTTCTTCGAATGGATTCGAATAAAAATATTAGGAGTATCAGGACTGAGTTCTTTGAAGAGAATTAAGGGTTTGCCAAAAATAAAAAATCTGTTTCAGACCTTCTTACTGCTGCTTCATAATTTTCAGACTTAATGTCACTCAACAATCTCATCATTTATGAGATTGATGTCCGTTTTCACCATCAATCCCTATTTTTTTAGTGACCCCTATGAAATCAAAATTCCTGTTGTGTCACCCACAGATTACAGAAACTAAAGGGAGATGTAAAAGGGGGCGGGGCCGGTATCGCAAGTCGCAACAATATGCCCAAAAACAGAACACAATTCTCGTGATAGCAATGATGACAGCAGAGACGTTATAATGTAAAGTTTATATTGCTTGCGTAGTACTAACGATTATTCGAACGTTGAGTAAATACCGCAGTGGATAATGAGTTACTTTGTGTGTGTGAATTTCTAATGCGACAATGAGTTTCGAACTCAGCGCATTAGTTGGCATCGCTCTATATCTCTACTGTGTTACCATAGGGTCACTTAAACATTAGGGATTGATGGTGAAAACAGGCATTGGTTTTTTTTTTTATGTGACAGGAGGCAAACGAGCAGACGGATCAGCTGATGGTAAGTGATTACCGTCGCCCATAGACACCCGCAGACCCAGGGGCGTTACAGGTGAGTTGCCGGCCTTTAATGTGAAGATACGCTCTCTTCTTGAAAGCTTACTATTAAGCGATTATCACACTGCGCCGCGCTCCGCCGCGGTACGCGGGACGACAGATTTAATCATTGAATGCAAGTATCTCAATTTGTATAGAAAACACGCGCGGCACAACACACTGACAACGCGTCTGCGCGCGGGATTTTTTATATGAAATCACGCGGACCGCGGTGCAGTGTGATTATCGTCTAATGCCCGTTTTCACCATCAATCCCTCATTTTTAAGTGATCCCTATGGTAACATATAATATGAATTTTGTTTTCAAAGGGGTCACTTAAAAATTAGGGATTGTTGGTGAAAACGGGCATAAGGCGGTTATCACACTGCGCCGCGCTCCGCCGCGGTACGCGGGACGACAGATTTAATCATTGTATGCAAGTATCTCAGTTTGTATAGAAAACACGCGCGGCACTTCACACTGACAACGCGTCCGCGCGCGTGATTTTTTATATGAAATCACGCGGACCGCGGCGGAGCGCGGTGCAGTGTGATAATCGTCTAATGCCCGTTTGCACCATTAATCCCTAATTTTTAAGTGACCCCTATGGTAACAAATAACAGAAATTTTGTTTACATAGGGGTCAATTAAACATTAACGATTGTTTGTGAAATCCAGCATAAGTGTGTCATCGTAAGTACCTCGTGCGGCGTTTGCGGCGGCGGCGGCACCGGCTCAGGCTGGGTTGGCGGCGGCTCAGGCTGGGCGTCTGGCGCGTCGGGCGCGTGGCGGCGGCGCGGCTTGCGAGCGTAGCGGCTTCGCTCGCGCTGTTCGGCGCGCACGTGACGCGCTGCGACTGCCGCCTCGGATACGTCCTCGTCCTGAAAGATTGGGTTTGGTGTCAGGCTCCCAGCATACTAATAATATAATAATAATAATATAAGCCTTTATTCTGATTCGATCAATCTGATTGGGCAGGCCTCCTACTAGGTGGACCGACGATCTGGTAAAGGTCGCGGGAAGAGCCTGGATGCAAGCAGCGCAGGACCGTTCATTGTGGAAAACCTTGGGGGAGGCCTTTGTCCAGCAGTGGACGTCATTTGGCTGAAAAAAGAAAAAAAAAGAAAGCCTTTATTACTGGATTACAAGGTATTTTACAACATTAACATTTCATTTTACAATTTAGCTGCACTCATCTCCAGTTTGTCCTTGGACATAGGCCTCCTCCAATGATCTCCATGCTTCTCTGTTTCTAGCCATTTATGGCCATAACGGCCCTGCTAATTCGCGGATATCGTCCTCCCATCTTTTTGCTTGTCTGCCTCTACTTCTTTCCCAGCATACTACCACAGAATAATAATAAGTACTACCACAGAATAATAATAAGTACTACGTACAGAAGTATTACTTCGCGAAGGTATTTAAAAAAATGTATGCTCAATGTCATTAACAATATGGTGTTTAATTTAGCTTGTCTCAAGAGTCAAGCACCATTTTGTTGACAAACATCAGTGATCGGCACTGCGCCGAAGCTATAGGGGCTGACTTCGGTAAAATGATGTGACGAGAGGTGCCAAACTGCAGAAAATGACGGAGGAAATACATGATTATGCATGAATTATCATGAATAATATTAACCACTTATTTACCTCTCAGTGTCTTCAAGCAACTTAAAAAAGTACATTCTGTTTTTATTATTATTTTTTTCCATCATACACAAGAATACGCGTGCGTGAGTCAATGCTCGCTCCTATGTGAGGCCTTGTCAAATAGTAATCCTGTAGGGTGCCATCGTGTTCGTTTTGTTTTCGATGTAAATTCGCGGAGATGAACGAACAGGCCTGATACTACTAACGAGACTTTTTTTATACATAACAAAGCAAGTATTTAAGCACCATGTCGTTAAGGCGATTAGAGTCCTCAATGACCTTGGGCGTTTGACCTTCACGCCGCGAGCAACACCCGCGTACCCCGCACCAAAAACTCCGATTTGACACCGATCAAAAATACACGGGCATAGGTAGATACAGAATAGAAGCTCTTTCTTCATACATTACTGCCTATTATTTTAAACTTAAATTGATGAACCTTGATGTCGGTGTCATTTAACTCAGGCGTAAAGGTATTTAATAAAAATAACAAAATCCATGAACATTTTGTACGGGATAAAATTTTATTTTATTTTTCGTAAATTTTCTAATGCTTTTGTCGGTTCAGTCGTTCTCGAAATTTGAACAAACCCGACTTTATTACAAGCTTTTATTTAGCTTGCAATTTATGATGTATGTAGGTAATTACATAAATGTTTGTTCGGGTGGAATCTTGCAAGCTGAATTAGTTGCAAGCTGAATTAGTTAGACCAACTTCCTGACGACAACTAGGCTAGATGACAAACCCCTGACCCTGTATAAGCAAGTACCTAGAAATTTTCATAAGTTTAAAAAAGTGAAAAATACATTTAGAGTTTTTTTTTTGGTAAGTTCACCGACGGTCTTATTCAAACTCTTGCTACTTTCTTGCTTTATCCACGAAACATCCCTATTCTTCGAAATTATTACGATCTACAAACGGAAAATCTCTGCTACTACGCCGCAGTAAATTCCCCATCATAAATCAAAAGGCTGGCAGCTATTTCGGCCAGAGAATTAGCCTGGCCATTCAACGTGGCAATGCTGCCAGCCTTTTGGGCACCATTCCTGACTGCGGCGCTGGGGGTGAAGTATTTTTTATTTTGTAAATAGTTTTTATCATTAGTAATTTTAAATTTTTAGTTTTTAAGTCATTTTAAGTTAATGTATTATTATAAAATTTATTCTCTAATAAACAAGCTCTTGTATGCTAATAATTTTGGTTTCATGACATGCTCCTAAAATTCATCATTTTTTCATTGATTTCAGTTTTTATCTGCGAAACTTTTTAATAATATAGGTACGTTTCATGGTTTGGTAATTTAGGGAAGTTTATTTTCACTTAACATGAAAAATATGGTATCAATGTACTGAGTACCTATGCACCTTCAGTGGCAACAACAAGGTCTACTGGGTACCTATAGTCTACTAAAGGCATGAAATAGATTAATTTCACTAAAAATTAAAACCAACTCCAAAACGAATCAATAAAAGGTAGGACACCGACACCAACTCCGAAAATGGCTAATTTTGTAATCAGTATCCATATTTTTAATAAGCTCTATAGAACAATTCAATACCACTTTATCTTAATTTTTTTTAATGTGACAGGAGGCAAACGAGCAAACGGATCACCTGTTGGTAAATGATTACCGTCACCCATAGACACCCGCAGACCCAGGGGCGTTACAGGTGTTATTTTTAATTGTGGTATTTTCGCGAAGAAACATATTTAAAATCTAATTCTAATAAGTATGAAAAATATAAATTGTTTTCTTCACGTAAATCGATTAAGTTACAGATTCTGACTAGCTCCTAATTTGGATACTGATTGCAAAGGCCTAGTAAATAAATAACGTAATAATTTTTCTACTTGTATTTATCTAGTGCAGTTGTTTTGGAGTCAATTATAGTTTTTTTACACTAATAGATTCTATTCAGGTAGAAAATAGCGTCTGAGCGCGTCATAATTCAATTGTATCGTCTGACTGCACGTACTCTATGAACAATTCTGACATAAAATCTATTGTCGAACAAAAGCTGGGTTGCACCATCTTACTTCAACTTTGACAAGCGTCAAAAGTCTGTCTAACTCCATACAAAAAACACCGGTTATCGCCAAAGCTACGGTCAAAGTTAGGTCACGTCAGGTGGTGCAACTTAGCCAAAGAAAAAATTCATTTTGATCGCTAATGTCAGTTTGTAGCGAGTGACACAACCTCCCCGTCTGAAGGCCAGCGGCCGACTGCCGCCCGCACCCCGCGAAGGCCCCCTCAACAGCAAAACGTTCGGAATTTATCAAAAGTAAAATTTATGAATGAAAGTAATGTTCGATTGAAAAACGCAACGTGTCATTTAAAGATTAAAGAATTCCCAATCTATTCGTGCAAAAATCTTTTAAATTAACATAGCCGTTTTGGAGGAGTAGGGAATTTAAGTAAAAAATCGATGTCCCGTATTTATTTTTTTAATCCAAAACAAAGAGACGTAGCGAAAATTCAAACGTCACAAATGTAGTCCTTGAACTGTTGTATAACATATATTTTTTTCAACTATTTCTGTCCAGCAGTAAAAGAGGAGTAGGCTTTACAAAATGCCCATTTGGCGCGGATTGAGGACACTAATCGCCTTAAGTGGGATGGTACATATCTGCCCTGTAAGTGTCTATTAACTCTCACCTTTAAAAGGCCCGGATTAATACCACCAAATCAATGTAAACGTTAGAATGTCAGGTGTATTGTCACAGTACTCACAGTAATGAATAATATAAATATGAAATAAATCTACATACCTATCGTGTACCTTCATCTTCCCGTAGTTACCTCCATAAAACGGGAACAATATCATCTTTTGTGACAATACACCCGCCATTCTGACGTCCACTCAATCAATTTCATGTGCGAGATCAAGAGATGTAGTAGCAATACAGTCATGTAGTCAGCATCAGTAGTCAGTCAATCTGACGACTGACTTTTGATCTCTTACTGACGTAAGTGACCAAAAAGTTGCCACTTGCAATAAAGACGTGTTGCGAAGCGAAAAGACTTATTGCCTACTTTGGGTGTCGCGAACTATTTGACGCTAACGTTTTTAGAACTATGAATTACCTTATTTTTATAGTTTTCACAGTAAATGGAATTTTGCTACAGTTCACAAGCGCCAAATCTTGATCTAACTTAACTGAATTAAAAAACATTCAAAAACCAAAAAGAAGTATAAAATACATACATCAGATTCCACCGAGTATCGGTCTGATTTGGAGACCCCATTGTTTAGAGGCACTTCAGGAATCTCAAGCACTCGCCATCTAGAACAAACAATGACAACAATGTAACTTTTGACCATGGCTCACCTATTTGATTGAATGCTCTGTGACCCTCACGTTTGCACAAGACAGAACAGAACAAGTGGCACTTTTTTATCGAATCTAAAATGGAATCTGTTGTAACTCTATGGAGAACAGATGGAAAGAAGATCAAAATGCCTTTTATGTATGCAAAAAAGGCCTTTCGACATTTTGCCACTTGTCTAAGGGGACTTGAGCCATTAGGATGGTCTCGTTTTGGTTGGGGTCAATACAGTGCCGAAATACGTTATATAGGTAGTTCTCCCACAAGCTTTTGATCAGCAGTGGACCCTCTTTGGTTGATATCAATATAGTGCAAAATTTAAACGCGCGTTGTAAAGAAACAATATGGAATGACATTTTATACTAGTGTTCAGTTCAACCCGCGTATAAGTTTTGTAGAAAAGAAGTTACCTCCTTATTAATAGTTACATCCTAAAGCCCGGTCCGTGAGCACGTAGAATTTCGTCCAATGACCCCAAGCTACCCATCCTTATCGCTCGCGCCTAATTATATTGCTGTCGCGACTGTGCGACTGGCACCAGCAGTGAGTGTGCGAGCGCGATAGCAACATAATTACGCGCGAGCAATAAGGATGGGTAGCTTGGGGTCATTGGACAAAATTCTACGTGCTCACGGACCAGACTATAGTTGAACACTGTTTTAAAGTGTCATTTTCATTTAAAACAGAGTTCAACTAGGGTGTAACTTTTATTAATAAGAGGGTTAATGTTAATCGATGTCAGTACTAACTTGGGCGTGATGATCTCTTTGTAGGTGAGTATCTGCGGTCGCGTGGCCGCGGCTACGCTCTGCGGTATGACAATGTTGTCGATGTCGTACGACGCGCGCCGCGTGCGGCTTTCCGTGCTCGGTCGGCCGCGCCCTCTGAGGATAAACAATACAATTTAAATACATAATAATAAATTAATGAACGAAATTAGCACTTTAGTTCGTTTACGGATCTCCTCATCTTCTCAAAATGACAACCGGGATGCAAAATGTCCACTTCTCGAAATTACAACTTCTTAAAATGTCAACTTCGCTAAAAGACAACTTCTCATAATAATATTGTCTATTTCGGATATTTCGATTATTTGTGGATATTTTGCGTCCCGGTTGTCATTTTGATGACTAAGGCTCTGATTCGATCTCGTAAAGAAACACCGAGCACCTTTCCATAGGGCGCTGTGCAACTTTGAGCTTCTGTATAAGGCCTATAATGAGAGGCCACGTCTCCGAATCATAAGTCATCACTGGACCGACGGATTAGCAAGCTGAAGTGGCAATAGGCAGGGCATATAGTATGCAGAACTGACGGTCGATGGGACGTTCAGGGTACGCGACCGAAGACATTGTAAAGTTAGTAAAGTTAGCAAGAAGGTGGACGCAGGTCGTTACCAATCAGGCAACATGGAAAGCATTGTGGAAGGCCTATGTTCAGCAGAGGACGTCCTATGATTGAAATGATGATGATGAATGAAGTTATACAACTCTAAGGCCTTCAAGACACGCGTGAATAGGCATCTTCTAGGAAGCTCGCTACGTCATATACAGTGTGTCCGGGCTTGTAGTGATCAAACTTTAAGGGCAAAATCTAGGGACAATTTTATCGATAAAAATACTTCAAATTTGGGGCCTGACCCATTTCTCGAAAAATTACATCGATTTAAGTTTTTAATTTTTAGTTTACACCTCTTCTTTAAAAAACAAGTGAAAGCGTAGGTAGCTTAACATAAATAGGCAAATATTTTATATCATGCGATAGCCAATAAAATTATCTATTAGTTGAAGAAGAAAGCAGACACAAGTTTCATACATTTTATGGGAGTAAGAATGGATTTAATTAGAAAAATACATTACTTTTTTCACTTCTTTTTCAGTTATTTTCCAACACAAGAAAAACCAGGTCGTTAAGGTATGTTTTATTTGCATTGTATTTTTAGTATTTGAGCTATTCTACAAAACAAATGTAAATTTATTAGTCTACGTCTGTTAGTTTAGACGTAATTGTTGAACAAAGATACCCTTTCCCAGCGGTTTCCATAGCGCACGCGACATGCGAAAATGCACTGCCTGAAAGAATCACACAACCTATTCCGATTACTATGGAAACCGCTGGGAAGGGGTATCTTTGTTCAACAATTACGTCGAAACTAATAGACGTAGACTAATAAATTTACATTCGTTTTGTAGAATAGCTCAAATACTAAAAATACAATGCAAATAAAACATACCTTAACGACCTGGTTTTTCTTGTGTTGGAAAATAACTGAAAAAGAAGTGAAAAAAGTAATGTATTTTTCTAATGAAATCCATTCTTACTCCCATAAAATGTATGAAACTTGTGTCTGGTTTCTTCTTCTACTAATAGATAATTTTATTGGCTATCGCATGATATAAAATATTTGCCTATTAATGTTAAGCTACCCACGCTTTCACTTGTTTTTTAAAGAAGAGGTGTAAACTAAAATTTAAAAACTTAAATCGATGTAATTTTTCGAGAAATGGGTCAAGCCAAAAATTTGAAGTATTTTCATCGATAAAATTGTCCATAGATTACGCCCTTAAAGTTTGATCACTACATGCCCGGACACACTGTATAGCATCTGCACTCCTTGGGCGATATTGTATTTGTTTTTTAGAAGTAAGTAGGGTTTTGAAGAGCACTTTTACACGTCCCAACCTTACCACAGCTTCGGGACAATAATATGGGCCAGTGCTGGCAAGAAGCAGCGCAAGAAACTCAGTCACTATTGTCAGTAACAGTGAACAAATTAGATTAGAAATAGAAAAAACGTACCTTTCGCTTGATACAGAAGTGTCATCTTCCCTGTCTCTTTCTCGTATCTTCCGGGACAGCGGCGGTCTTCCTCTTTTCAACCCTGAAAATTAAGATGAGAAATGTTAATTCTTATCCATAATTTATAGTGCAATTGACGCGTTGACTTGATAATGAGGGAAATAAAACGTATTGTGTTGTTTGTGGACCGGATAAATAAATATAAATAAATAAAAATCATTTATTGTTTCCCACAACCAAAATTTAAAAGTTACAATTAAAATTAAAACTAAAGTAAATTAAATACAGGAAACAAAAGGCCATGAGGTTCAGCTCAATCTGCCTCGAGAGTAAGTCCCGGGCAAATATTCACGCGTGGGGTGATTCTTGTGAAGCCTACTGGTCGCGTTTTCGGCGTAGGCGTGACGCAAAAACCTAACGATTTGTTTTCGGTTACTCACGCGTGGGGTGTTTCTTGATACCTACTCGGCGTGTTCTCGTCATGAGCGTGAATGAGGGCGCAAAAACCTATATAAATGCAGATCGAATAAAGATTTTCTTGTACTTATTGGTCACTCACGCGTGGGGCGTTTCTTGTGAAGCCTGCTGGGCACTTGGACGTGGGCGTATGCGCGTGGTGGTGACTGATAATGGTGACAATAAAAACTATTTTGCAGTGATTATTTGCAGATCGGTCACGTGGGGTGCTTCTTGTGAAGCCTGCTAGGCGCTTGGGTGTGGTCACGAAGCAAAAACCTATCGATATGCAGATCGAATAAAGATTTTCTTGTACTTATTGGTCACTCACGCGTGGGGTGTTTCTTGTGAAGCCTGCTGGGCGGCCGGCCCGGCCCGGCGCGCGGTCTGAACCACGAGCGCGACACTAGCGCTGACACGTGGACTGACCTAGTGTTTGTGGACTAGTTACTCACGCGTGGGGTGTTTCTTGTGAAGCCTGCTGGGCGGCCGGCCCGGCCCGGCGCGCGGTCTGAACCACGAGCGCGACACTAGCGCTGACACGTGGACTGACCTAGTGTTTGTGGACTAGTTACTCACGCGTGGGGTGTTTCTTGTGAAGCCTGCTAAGCGCCTGTGCATGAGTTTGCGCGTATGCGCGTGGTAGTGACCGGAACCACGCGCGCGATACTAGTGCTGACATTGATTTCCGCGTGGAAGGCTTCTTGATGCCTACTCGGCGTGGTCTGGACGCGAAGCAGCGACAGACTATAGACACTAACTATAGATATTTTATGGAGCGATTACTCACGCGTGGGACGTTTCTTATTACACCTGCTGGGCGCCTCTGCTTGGGCCTGGACGTGAGCATGGGCGCAAAGATAGATTTGTAGATCGGCTACTCACGCGTATGGCATTTCTAGTGATACCTACTCGGCGTGTTCTGCGCTTAGGTGCAAAGCAAAAACCTATTGATTTGTGTCAATTGTCCCCTCCTATATTTTTGTGTATATTTTACGTCTGATCTGGTGTACAATAAAGTGTGTTTTACTATCAGTTACTCATGCGATTTTTGATGCCTACTCGGCGTGTTTTGGGCGTAGATGCGACGAAAAACCTATAGCTTTGTGGATCGATTACTTACGCGTGGGGTGTTTCTTGTGGAGCCTGCTGGGCGGCTGGGCTGGAGCCTGCGCGTGCGCGCGCGGTAGTGATGCGTTGTGCGCGCCGCGCGGCCGTAACCACGCAATACTAGTGCTGACGCGTGGACTGACCTAGTGTTTGTGGAGCAGTTACTCACGCGTGGGGTGTTTCTTGTGGAGCCTGCTGGGCGTCTGGGCTTGAGCTTGAGCGTGAGCGCGTGGTAGTGACTGGAACCACGCGCGCGATACTAAAGCCTGGTCCGTCCGCGCGTCGCACAGTCGCAACAGCAATATAATTACGCGCGAGCGATAAGGATGGGTAGTTTGGGGTCATTGGACGGGATTCTACGTGCTCACGGACCAGGCTTTAGTGCCGACATAGATTTGTGGACCAGTCACTTATGCGTTGAAGGCTTCTCTTGATGCCTGTAGCTACTGGACGCGAAGCAGCGACACACTATAGATTTATAGACCGATAACTCACGCGTGGCGTGGGGCGTTTCTTGTGAACCTCCTGGACGCCTGGGCTTGGGCGCAAAGATTTGTAGATCGGCTACTCACGCCTATGGCATTTCTAGTAATACCTACTCGGCGTGTTCTGCGCTTAGGTGCAAAGCAAAAACCTATTGATTTGTGTCAATTGTCCCCCCCTATATTTTTGTGTATATTTTTTCGTCTGGTCTGGTATACAATAAAGTGTGTTCTACTATCAATTACTCACGCGATTCTTGATGCCTACTCGGCGTGTTTTGGGCGTAGATGCGACGAAAAACCTATAGCTTTGTGGATCGATTACTTACGCGTGGGGTGTTTCTTGTGGAGCCTGCTGGGCGGCTGGGCTGGGGCCTGCGCGTGCGCGCGCGGTAGGGCCGCGTGGTGCGCGCCGCGCGGCCGGCCCGGCCCGGCGCGCGGTCGGAACCACGAGCGCGACACTAGCGCTGACACGTGGACTGACTCGGGTATGTCTGCAAGAAGAAATAGATTGGTTAGCGATTGCTGTCCATTATGGCATGTGGTGATCTTATAAAGTGTTTATACGTGTTCAATTTTGGATAATATTGTTCCAAAATCGTGTTAGTACTTCGATTCGATTCTTTTTCTTTCTTATACTTAAGTACACTGATGGCCCGCGCCCCCCTTTAAAGGTCTTTGCCCCGCACTCACCCTGCACACCACACCCCACATCCTAAGCACTCACCCTGCGCGTCGCTCAGCACGGGGTGGTAAAGCCTGGTCCGTGAGCACGTAGAATCCCGTCCAATGACCCCAAGCTACCCATCCAAAAACACTTCTTCATGTTTATTGGCTTTCATCCACCTCTTCTTGAATTAGCTTTTCACATAAGAAGAACTTTGCTTCAAACTCTTTTCAGCATTTTCTGTGTCTCCATAACGACTCAAAAGAAAATCTTCATAAAAATCAAGTTTATCACTGAAACTTGGTAAATTTTGCCTTTGTATCTGGTCAAATAAGTAATTCCGAGTAACTACTTTAGTACCCGAGGCACCAGACAGGCCTAAAATAAAAAGTAAATGGATTTAATACAAAGTAGCAATAAAATGATATTTTGCTCAATTTTTTCTCCAAATCTTCAAATACTGTTAATTTAAAAAAGCGCGGGTTTCCGCGGCAAATTTTTTTGCAGATTTTAAGAACAATATGTAAACTATTAAAAAATAAAGAAATTATTGCTCGGACGGACCCTGAAGTTAGTTAAACGACCACTTTAAAATAAAAAATACAAAAAAAATCTCATTTCTGATACAGCTATCTTTGACAATTTTTAAATATATTTAGGAAAACAAAAACTAAGTAAATTACTGTTGAAAAACATAGGCTCTATCCTTAATTATCGCAATCCACCACAGTTACTCGAAAACAATGGTTTTGAAAATAAATATGCAATTTACAAAAGTTGTAAGTTTAAGAGCGCCCGAAAACAAATACATACACGTTAAGCGAACTATCGCATTCAGACTACTCTAGAGGGTAGATTTGCGCTCGTTGAACATTGAAAAAGGTACCATGGTATTCCTGGAAGTGTGTACTACCCGCGTACATGGTTTATTTTTCAATAGATTGATTTTGGAAAACTGGGTTTTGGCCGCCTAAATCGTTGAAATCTACGTATGTGGATGGGTAGCTTGGGGTCATTGGACAAAATTCTACGTGCTCACGGACCAGACTATAGCAGGTAGGCACTGTCTACTGCCGCGCTGCAACTGACCAGCACTGCTTCTGACCCGCGTTTGGTATGTGGAAGCCTTTTGGATGTTTGCCTAGGTCATCAAAGGTCCGCAGTCCGTGAGAATGGCAGTGGCGTTTCATCTGCCTCTTGGAACACCCTATCCTAAGCACTCACCCTGCGCGTCGCTGAGCACGGGGTGGTAGCCGGGCGCGACGCGCGCCACGCGCACGGCGGGCGGCAGCGTGCTGGCGGGCGGCGCGGGCTGCAGCGGCTCGGCGCGGCCCGTGCACACGCCGCAACTCTCCCCTAGTGCCGGGCACGCGTGCACTCGAAGACAGTGGCAGTACTAATCTACGCGATCTGTCACCACCTGATGCTTGGCACCCGGGGCGGACCGTATTGTATTCGATTCGATATTAGTAAAGCCTGGTCCGTGAGCACGTAGAATCCCGTCCAATGACCCCAAGCTACCCATCCTTATCGCTCGCGCGTAATTATATTGCTGTCGCGACTGCCGCAGTGAGTGTGCGAGCGTGACAGCAACATAATTACGTGCGAGCGACAAGGATGGGCGGCTTGGGGTCATTGGACGGGATTCTACGTGCTCACGGACCAGGCTTTAGCTGTGTTCCCTCGCATAAAAGCGCTTCTGTCGCAATGCAAACACGATTCAGTAACCCTAGTTCCGTTCTCTCTCCGATGCTGTCGTCCGACCGTTTGCATCGATACAGTCGCGCTGCTGTAGCGCGATAGTAGCGCGTTAGCATCGCTTCTGTAGTGCGTTGCAAATGTGACTAACCTGCGTTAGTTGCGATGCTGTCGCTTGTTTACGAAACGCGCGACAGTATCACTACGCCCGACGGCCCTTAGAGCGCTTTCACATTAGGGCGTTTAGTAGCGTGACTGCAGCGCAGACTATGCTGATAGCAGACGGACTATGCTGATAGCCGGACGGACTATGCTGATAGCAGACGGACTATGCTGATAGCCGGACGGACTATGCTAATAGCACACTCACCCTGCGCGTCGCTGAGCACGGGATGGTAGCCGGGCGCGACGCGCGCCACGCGCACGGCGGGCGGCAGCGTGCTGGCGGGCGGCGCGGGCTGCAGCGGCTCAGCGAGCACGTAGAATCCCGTCCAATGACCCCAAGCTACACGTCTTTATCGCTCGCACGTAGTTATGTTGCTGTCGCGCTCGCACACTCACTGCGGGCGCGTGTCGCACAGTCGCGACAGCAACATAATTACGCGCGATTATCGCTCGCGCGATTATCGGACGGTAGCTTGGGGTCATTGGACGGGATTCTACGTGCTCACGGACCAGGCTTTACTAATATCGAATCGAATACAATACGGTCCGCCCCGGGTGCCAAGCATCAGGTGGTGACAGATCGCGTAGATTAGTACTGCCACTGCCTTCGAGTCCTGCATCGAGGTAACGCAGTATCTTTTGGGGGGCGATATGTTTTACATCTTGTGGGCTTTAGGATGTGTTTGCCCAGGTGCTGCCCAGGTGCTAAGCACTTACCCTGCGCGTCGCTGAGCACGGGATGGTAGCCGGGCACGACGCGCGCCACGCGCACGGCGGGCGGCAGCGTGCTGGCGGGCGGCGCGGGCTGCAGCGGCTCGGCGCGGCCCGTGCACACGCCGCAACTCTCCACTTTGTACTCGCACGAACACCTGGAGATTGGTACAGTTTGTTACAATGTGCTTCAAAGATAAGCATAAAAAACTCATAAAACTCTTAAAACTCATTTATTTCTGTAAGTAGGCTTTAAAAAAGCACTTTTACATGTCCCAGTATTAACCCTTACCACTGCTTCAGGACAATAAATGGGCCAGTGCTGAGAAGAAGCAGCGCAAGAAATTCAGACACTATTTTCAGCCTCTTTTTCAAAGGTTTTCTCTTTTTCATAGCCAAGAGTGGGGGGGGGGGACTTTGGTCCAACACCGCGGTGGGCAACCCTCTAGTTGGGTTCGCCACTGATCGGACGCCTTATGCGCTCGATACGGCGACCGACGATCGCCAAACGTCTAGAATACCTTCTGTACTCGCCACTCGGCCCGCTGAAGCTGGAAAAGCTCTTAAAGCTACCAGCTCGCGTCCCTTAAAAAAAAGGCCTCTCTCAATGATTTCCATGTAGACCGGTTGATAGCGGCCAGCATCCAGCGCCTTCCTGCTACCTTTATGAGGAGATATTATAGGTGTAGAGACCCTTTTTTCTTTTATTTTGACGTTCATGGGTTCTTGAATCATGGTCTAAATTGAATAAAGATTTTCGTCCTTCAAATGTGACTTTGATATGTCTCTTCTTACAAAATAGCATAAAACCTCCACTCACCTGATGTCCGAAGGTTTCGCAGCTTTACTGGTGGCGAGGTGCAGATTGTGCATCTGCAGCAGTTTGCGCTTCTTGAAGGTGTCGCGGCGCAGCGGTCGCACGCGGGCGCACGTCTCGCCGTCGTCCGATGTTCCCGGCAAGCTGCCCTCGTAGCCTACCGGCTCACCCTCGAACTGAACCGCGCCTTTGGCTTCGCGGACCTGTGGTAAAGACGTTTCGTTTAAGGCTACGGTCTTCAAGCCCGCGAATCGAGACACAATAGATGAATCATTGTTACGCGGTCATATGCGAACACTTGGAGATTAATGGGATAAACGCTATTCGCAGCGTCAAAAATTTCTATCACGTCTGAACGTTGCCTAGGACGTTCATGCCGAAGTCCACTTATGGAAGAGACCACAATAGTACATTTCTAAAGCATTATATTGTGACGCAGCCTACGCTATAGGCGGCCTTCGGCGTTTATAGGGGACCACAGCCTAAGTCAAAAACACATTGAGGTAGTAAGCGGTTTGGTAGCTGACCTGCAGAAAGCGATTATATGTGCCGCCATGCGGTTTCTGTATGGCATGGTGTACAGCTCCTTAAATATTACAAAAATTTCCACCCTGTGCGGGGTAAGGGATTACTCAGAAACTTCTTAACACTAAAAAATTTCGCCTTTTGCGGAGTTACTCCGAAATGCGTTATCCAAAGTTTCGAATGCTGCCCCATTCCTCTCACGCAAAGCGAGTTGCCAGCATGTGCAACGATGGCAGATAGCCCGAAACTACATACATAGACAGTGTTTCGGAGTAGCCCGTACTAATCCTTTAGACGGCACATTAGGGTAAAAAGGGGGAGCATGATTCTCAGTTCTGTACACATTATAGGATTCCTATTGGACAAAATACAATGTCAGCTATTTTGCTAGCCAACTCGACTATAAAACTGTATTTATACAGCTTTTAAAAGGTTTAACATCTAAAAGAAACAGACATTTCGCAGTACTTATTATTATTCTGTGATTTCGCTAACAAAATAATACATTCAGTGGTATTCAGGGAAACTATATTTATCACATCCATTCAGTAGTCAGTCTGCATGCATAATTGAGAGAGACAAACATTCCCACTTAAATCACGGAATATTTTCTAGAATCTAGATCAAAACAGACCTCAAACCGTATAGTGGACGCGCTTATGCGACATGTGCAATGCAATTTGCAACTGTCGACGACGATGATTGGATAAAGCAACCCCCCGCCAGCTCCGATCTCACGGAAATTGAATCTGATTAATGAGGGCTATCGTTTTAGCGCTCACCAGTTAGCGCCACTGTAGAGTAAGGTCCTGTCACTTGCTAGTAGCGAAGACAGTGGCACCAACTGGTGAGCGCTAAAGTGGTAGGAGGACTATCGCATTTGCACTCATCCAGATGGCGCCACTGTAGAGTAAGGTCCTGTCAATCGCCAGGGGTGCCAACTGTTAAGTATAAAAACGATAGCCCTCATTGGGAAAGGCGTGATCCCGTAATAGCTTTTGGTTAAACCTTTAACAAGGTAATAAGGTTAACTGATAACACAACTAACCAATGTTCCGACTGAACTGTAATCTCTGATGTGCGCATTTATTACGCAGATGAATTTTGTAAGCTTTCTTCTATGAAGGCAATTTAATGAGACGTTACATAACATTACGTAAGATTTTGATTTGATATACCCGTATAACGAAACGATGCAAATCAAAATAGAAATTTGGATTTTAGTCCAGTCAAGAACTCGAAATACATTCTGAATATTGATTTTTGTTAAGTCATACTAACCTGCATAAAAATTGGACCAAAGGAGCTACATTATGGATGTGTATCCTCACAAGGAGGATTTTATAAAACAAAACAATGTACCGAATTTCAGCTTTCTAGACTCGGTTGCATTAAACGCGTGCGTTTTACATCAGTCAATCGGTCAAGACAAACGATTTTGTAAGAATGGATTGTCATGATTTATAAACTGAATACATAAATGATATTTTTCAGTGGACTATTTATGATATTTCAAAAAAGATCGACTAATAAAAGCTATTCTCCGTCGTCTGCCGCCTGACGGCGATCGAATGCATTTTTTACAGATCACGCAATATTCCTGCAATATAACCAATTTTTTGAATCACGAACTGAAAATATAGACAAAACAGAATATATTTCCAACTACAAGTAGTCCCGCATCAATAAATCTCGAACCCAACTGAATATGTTGAGTTTGAGATGATGAAACATTGTGCAATAAGACGAACCCTCCTGACCTTGATACCCATAGAACATGTCTCAACAAGCTTTATTTGCCTGAAAACACATAAGAACCGGTTCTTTGAATAAGAGAAAAAAGGAAAGACAAAGTTGAATTAAACGCTGATATCGTTAATACATAGAAACTTAGAATGAAAATTAGCATCTGTTACATGTAACAACTAACAGCAATATTAGAGAAAGTTACGTTTTTCAAAACATTTCATATTATGAAAATGTTTTTATACTATTCACGTTTTAAATGTACTTTAGCTGCAATTTAATAAGTACACTTAACTACTACACGGCGAGAGCATAGAATGCGTATATGCCATGTTGTGGGCGATCCCATCGAAATGGGAACTTTTTTGACACTTTCTCTTATTATAAGTTAAAAAACCAGTTCTTATGGGTATTCAGGCTACTAAGGTAGCTCATACATGTTCTATCAAAATAATATTACTCTACTCTCTAAATAACGCATGAAATATAATAATACTTTGTTAAAAACACATTTATTGCGTTCTTTGCTAACCAGCACAATGGCGCTGACCTTTCGCTATATTAGAGATTGTACACGTTCCTCCTTCGGTTCGATTCGATTCAATTCCTAGGTGAAAAATATGTAGATAAAATGAAAATACTGAAAACTGGCAGTTTGAAATACTGAACAGTGACCTGATGGAAAGTTGACCGTGCTTCGTCGGTCGGTTTTTTCAGAAGCTCTTTTTTTACACGTGTTTGTAGTTTGTTTGCCAGATGGGTACGAAATACCCATGTTATCGAAGTTATCGTGCTAATAGACTTTCGCAATCTTGCGACCAATAAGGCCGACTAACATTGAAACCGTAATTTGAGTAAACATATCTTTGATTGCAATGTGGAATAATCTTGGGATCTCTGAGACAGTTTACTGTTTCAGTCAAGTTACGAAATACGAGTGATTGAAATTGACAGTCTATTAGCGCGGATATTTTTGTAAAGCTACAATCTCAATAATAGATTGAAGCTTTTGACTGGTTGGATCAACTTTAATCCATCACATAATCTATGGCATTTGTTTTCAGTCGGCGATTAGTTCCGTCTTATAGATAAACGACCGAGACAAGAGATTGGTTAGGTCTCTCGTCTCCTGACTGTCTCGCTCGCTTAAAATTGCCTAAAGTCAAGTAAGGCCCGGTTTCCACCAAGGTGGAGCCGAGAAGAATCTGATTTGTTATTCAAAACACTTCTCCGCTCCATTCCGCCTTGGTGGAAACCCGGCCTAACGGTCGCGGTCTCTGTCTCGATCGCTTGTCTCTATCGAGGAGCGAAGCTGCCTTTATACGGACGTTAGTGTATGACACATGCTTTGTTGTTACAAAACATGTGGCACTGTTGTCCCACGCGCCTACACTTGTGTCTATGACTGTGGCTACAGCCTAAAGTAACCACGCACCTGTTTGTGCAGTTCGGTGCTATCGGATCTTGTACTCTAACTCCTGGATCTCGCTCGCAGCCAGGGGGGCTACTCCGAAATTCCGTTTACGTAGTTTCGGGTATATCTGTCACTGTCGCTCGCACTGGCATCTCGCTTTGTGTGAGAGGGATAGCAAGCAACATTCGAAATTTCGGTTGATGTTTTTCGGAGTAACCCCGCCACCAGCGCGAGGCCGCCTTTTACGGACGTTGGTGTATGATGATTGATGACACATGTTTTATAATAGTCCCTAGTCCTATTCCTACAGTCTACTACAGGGTTTCTCAAAGTGGGGTACGCGAACCCCTAAGGTATCGCCATTCGACGCCAGGGGTTCAAAATTTACGCAATGGTGGCAGAATTAAGGTTGAAATATTGTCCAAAATTACTCGTATAATTGACTCCATTTGCGACAAGAAACAGGCACGCCCCTGGGGGGACTTAAATAGCTAGTTTAGAGGTATAAACATGTCGATGTAATAAATATGTCGATATAAAGCACATGATGTCGTGAGTGCCCGCGAGCAACTGCACGCAGGAGGATTTAATTAATGCTGCTGACAACGCCACTCTTGTAGCGGAGTTTTGGGCTGACATTGTGTAGGTTTGTTGTCAACACGATAAAAAAGAGAATAAAAAAAAAGAAAAAAGGGACTTAAAACTATACGATAAGAAGAAGAAGAAGGGGTACACTGTCCCCCGGAAACTTGAACAGGGTTTCGTGAAGCCGAAAGTTTGAGAAACCCTGATCTAGTACAACCACGCACCTGTTTGTGCAGTTCGGTGTGCTGGCGTATCTTGTATTCCAGCTCCTGTATCTGGGCCTGCAGCCAGCACCAGCGGGACGCCACCGACGACCGCGACTTCTGATACGACCAGAGCGCGCGTTTCTCTCTGCAATGACGTCAGAGTTTTACATCCAGTGTACTGGCAGAGTAAATACAAATGAGTAGGTCATCTTCATAGAAACGCACCGAGCGCGGTTTGTATGTGAGCGCGTCAATATACGTATGCGGCGCGCACGCACACACTGTCAAAATTCGGCGCAACCACGACTGGCTCCCCGCTAAATTTTGTCAGTGTGTGCGTGTGCGCCGCATACGTGTTGGCGCGCTCACATACAAACCGCGCCCGTGCGTTTCTATGAAGATGACCTACTCATTTGTATTTACTCTGGTACTGGCGATGATGACCGATTTTAGAAGTACATAAAATATCTGTTTTATTGAAGAGTCAAGAAAATACATTTGATTTGGATTTAATACAGTTGAACTGAATTGTGCAGGCCTCCCTCTAGGTCAGTGGTTCTTAACCGGTGGTCCGCGGACCACTGGTGGTCCCTGGAGGCATTCCAAGTGGTCCACGAAGTGCACTTGCACACCTTGGTCAAAACCACTGATATTTGCAGTCAAACTGGTTTTGACTGATTATGAGGTGGTCCCTGACAAGACAGAAATTTGGTAAAATGGTCCCTCATGACTCAAAGGTTAAGAACCACTGCTCTAGGTGGACCGACGATCTGGTGAAGGTCACGTGAAGAGCCTGGATGCGGGCAGCGCAGGACCGGTCGTTATGGAAATCCTTGGGGGAGGCCTTTGTCCAAAAGTGAGACTTAATTTGGTTGAAATAAACTTAATTACTACATAAAAAAGCCTACCTAGTACTACCTAGTATCAGAATCAGAACAATTTTTTATCTCTCTAGTTTGAATCAAATCCCAACTAATATTATAAATGCGAAAGTAACTCTGTCTGTCTGTCTGTTACGCTTTCCCGCTTAAACCTCGCAACCGATTTTGATGAAATTTGGCATAGAGATAGTTTGAGTCCCGGGAAAGAACATAGGATAGTTTTTATTCCGGTTTTTGAAACAAGGACGCGCGCGATAAAGTTTTTCTGTGACAGACAAAATTCCACGCGGGCGAAGCCGCGGGCGGAAAGCTAGTATAAAATATACCCTTCCCCTTCTCTTTATTCTATCTTACATAGATGAGTCTGACTGAACATAAACCTATGCTGTGTATTTGAAGCATTTTGTTGTAAGAGAGTTATCACAGCATATTAAAATAAATGTGGGAAATCATTGTGCCATAAGAATTTTCATACATAATAATACTAATATTGTTGATTTAGATTATAAATAGCCTTGAATTACAGGTGATATTAGAATGTAATTCTGCCCATTCAAGGATATTACAGCTAACCTTTTCAAGTCTGCCTACAAACTATCTAACATCAAGTACACTAGATTGTAATGACAAGTATTGCATTTAATATGAGGAAAACTTTGAATTGAAAAATTTTATTATTTTTATCACATAGATGGCAATGCCAGTATTTATATGTATTTGTATTATTTAATCATCACATAAAATAACAATTACAATGAAATCCAATAAGCACTAGGAGAAAATCTACATAAAATATACTTTCACCTAACTAAATGTTAATATTTATTTAAAAAATGATAGGGAAAAATCACAGCAAAGGGAATTAGATTTCACACAGCATAGTGTAGCCAAGTGATATAAGTCTTTAAATAATGGCATGGCAGAACATAACTTTGAAGAAATCTGGCATAGAAAGCTATGGGACTGGTTTCTTATCTTATCTCTTAGAAGCCTATGCATTTTTGTGTAACATTCAATAGGCCTGATAAATATTATTATTGCCAAATATTTATAATCTTATATCCACAAAGCTAATCCTATGTAAATATGGAATGTTAACAGCTTTGGCCACAAACCATTCCTTTTTTATAGTCATTGATCATGATACACAATTGGTCACTTTAGTGGAATTTAATAGAGATTTAGGTGTTTAGATTTCATTCAATTTAAGTTAAATGATAAGCTGGATAACTAGCCCTGAAAGCTTCACTTACAAGTATTTGTAGCCTCAATGTTTACATTTACAAAAGGTGTAATAGCTAATTAGATCCTTATTAGGATGTTCTTGTAAATAATGGTTTTCAATACCTAATTTAAGGAAATAAGTTTGTTTTGTAAACAAATTCCTAAACAACTTTAACAAACCAAAAAGCTAACCTAACATTTGGCATGCCCTTATATTACTATTAATGCAGTTAAACACTACACAATAAAACTACCTAAATAAAATGATAATCTGATTCTTCAATTGAATGGGCCAAGCCTAATTGGACTTTTGCATATCACTACAGCAGTTATGGCAACAGCAGTGAATGATGCAATAGTTAACAACAGCATTGAAACTAACTCATTGTTGGTTTTTTTATCTAGCATTTCATCAAAGTTTAATAACTCTAAAACTAATTCACAACAATCACATCATTAGTGAGTCCTCCTATTTCCCTGATTTTGGTTTAGAGGGCAGTAACCTCTGATAAGATATGAAAGTGAAACAACTTACATAGGCATTTGCTGTTGGTGAGGATTGTTGTATGTGACAGCCTCATCATTGCTCTCTGCTCCAGATGACGAGGCCGTGGCATCAGAGTCCAGCTCGTGCCTCACCACAGAGAGGTGCGACCGCAGCGCCCCAGCCGTGTCCTCCAGACCAGCCAGGGTCCCCGAAGCTATACCCACACTATTCGATTTTGATGCATCAACTTTTGAATTCCCTGTACGGTAATACTTAGGGCCAATCACCGACCGCGAGGATGCACTCGCTTGCAATGTAGACATTGTCTCTATTCTTTTCAAAAAGGCTTTGAACCCCACCGGTCTGCCCACTGCCTCCTTGCGAGCACCTTTGATGCACTTGTCAAAGCTTTGAGCGGCTTCCTCAGAGACTCTTTTTCCTATAGTCTTGGCTTGAAGTATTCTTAACCTTCTTTGTAGGAAAGCACAACGACGTTCTAAGCGTACTTGCATGGTTCTTACGCGATCTTCTGCAGCATCACTCTCAGATTCTGTTGTTTCGGTCAAGTCAAAGCCACTTAGTGGAAATATGGCATCCGCATCACCTGTTGATAAACCATCTCCTCCACTATCAAATGTTTTGATAGCTTGAAGTAAGTCAACTTGAGCAAGATCACTGCTGCCCAAATCGACAAGAATCTGTTCCATCTCTTGTGAATCTTTGGCAAGACTAGGCTGGTTTTGGAGCCCCATATCGTCCTCCTCCATGGGTATCGCGAGGTTATCGACGGACGCGAGCGCCCGTCTACGGTGCGTGATGGGCTTATCAGTTTCCTCGGCGGCGTCGAACGTGTGGGCCTCTCCAGGTGTGACTGAGAGCGCAGGAGCCATGACACGCGCGTCGCCCGCCGCGGACGCCGGCGCCCGACGGGTCAGGGCGGGCTCTTTAGTAAGCACATCCCACCCTTATGTAACACTCAACGATTTTAAACCGTTCACAACACTGACACTATTATGCACTGCACTAAACCGCAATCCAAAGAGCACATTCTCCGAATAATCAGTCTCCCGCCGGCTCCATAACGAGCCAACACAGACGGCCCGACTGCAGTTCGGCGCGCTTCTGAAAAACAACGTTTATGACGGATTACAGTCCGGTCTTTGTCTATCCACACAACACATTTTCATCACTCAACACAATTTGTTTACCAATGTGAGAAATTTATTCTATTTAGGCACATACTAATTCGAAATTTGACCCACGTGATAACGAAAAGAGTACGCTAGCGGTCGCAGTTGCTTGTTTCTGTACGATAGAAACAGGAAATGATACACTTCGAAGACACTTATTTGCTCACTATTGGAATGACACTGTTTTTTCTACAGGGTTCAAATGTTCACAACATCACTGTTCATAATTTAAACAAAGCATCGTATCAGGTTAATGGCGGAATATAGCCAAAAACATTATTTGACTGGAGTAGGTAGTAAGTAAACGCTCGTATTCCGCGACACAAACTGAACTGACGAAACGCCATAGAGACACAGTAATTATATCGCTGTCTCAGCAAAACATAGTAAAAATGAAAGAGAAAGATTACGCTGTCCTTGAACTAGGTGGTACTTGCGCGGTAAAGTCGAAAAGATACTCAAATATTTAACTGGTTTATTCGGTAGCATTTACAATAGATTTCTGAATTAGGATACTATCAACTATTAATAAAAACCTTTCCTTTTATCAGTAATACTTCATTTACGAGTAGAACAAATAAATTATTGAAAAAAGTAGTGAAACGACTAAGTAAGTAATTATTCCAATAAGTTTCCAATATAAAAAAATTGCCACTTTCACGATTAAACAAATAAATTGAAAATTATGTTTTAATATTTTCTAAACGTAACCCAGTTTTTCACAACATATGAAAAATAAAAGTACATAAAAAGTTCAAAACTTCCGGTATAGCCATAGGTAAGATAATGAAGTATGTACTTTATAGGTTATGTAGGTTTATATCACTATCATAGACAAGTATGTTAACTTAAAATTAATTTACTAAGCAATTTATATAACTTTCAATAAAATTAATTAACCTTTTATCAAAAACAATCGCAGCGCAAGGTAGTGATATAAAATACAAAGCAAAGTTATCAACATTCTGCGTTCCGTTCTACGTAGCAAAACAACGCGTTACTGTACTGTTTGACAGCTGTACTTAGACAAAGCACAGCTTAAAAAAATGCTTAGAGAATTTTGGCCACAAGATAGGTTTCTAAAAGAATTTACCTATTTTAATTTTAATGATCGCGTAAACAAGTTCGATGCACAGTCGATTTTATGCATTAGTTTTAACTTAACCATTTTAATTATCGGTACCTAATCCGTAACCTACACTGCGATAGACGGCATTCATTTAAAATCTATCTGCCTATCTATTTAGACCTACCATGACAAAATAGAAAAAATTGGGCCTAAAAATGCATACTGATATACTGATGCATAAATTCCGCTAGTTTTCTGAATCGCTGAAATTTATTTTAGCAAGACAGCACATAGCTAATTACCTAGTGCTAGTCACAAAATATTTTAATTTATGAAACCAAATATGCTTCTGTTTTCTTCAAAATGTTCAAAGAAAGAAAATTAATTTAGGTGGTTAGTTTGTTGCTTTATAAGGCTGCTGCTAAACCTATCAACATTTTCCTAATATATTTGCAGATAGGTTATCATCATACAAAATTAATTAAAAGAATAGTAGATTTTAAGACAAAATCATTACTAGATCGACTTGTAAATAGTTACTTATGTAAAATCATTTGTAATAATTGGGTTAGACCGACCAATATAGGTATATTTTATTAATAAATGTAACAATTTATGTACAGCCGTATTAGCAGTTAGTATGGAAAGATAATTCTATTAATGTCTAAGTATTCGCTTATAAACTTATAAGATCAATATTTGTTAAGGTTAATTGTGGCGTTTTAAAAAATCCAATGACTAATTTTGTTCGAATATTTTGTAACAAATAAGTAGAGAAGTATCTATTATTTTTACTTCAAAAATTCCAAAATTATTTAGCCAATACAATTTACTAAAAAGACTGAAGCAATAACTAAAAGTAAAAATGTTGTTCTAATAAAAAATGAGCGGTATCAGTTCAATTATTTAATTTGTGTCACGTCTAACGTCACACCGAATTAATATAAACATAGCTATTTCTTGTGTAGGTGCATTTTTTGCTTTAAAATATTAATGAAATTAATTATTTCAAGTTTTGTACTTACTTAATTACCAACACATAAATCCAACAATAAAGAACAAAAAAATTTATGTAAGCACCTAGCTACTGAAGTTTATGTCTCAATAATGAATTAAAATATGAATTTTACCTGTAAATACTAATTACAACATTATCCAAACTTCTCACCTTTAAATTTTCCCATGTTGTATGATGCACATACAAAATACACTTTTCTTTGAATATTGTGGCTTCCCCACATCTTGAATTGCTCCTCATTTCTGCAACACCAAAATATACAACATTATATCAAGATTAAAGGAGAATAGTAATTTTAAATCACAATCATCTGTTTGCTACCTAGATATCCCAAACCAAATTGACTGACAGTTGTATCTTGACAGCAAAAGTTGCAAATTATTTTGTCACTCAAAAATGACAATAAGTTCAAAACTAAAAATATTTTCATTATTATAGGTTTAAAAAAATGCATTAGTTTATTTATTGATGCTTATCTGTTTTTTTTTGTGGTTCTGCCTTATTACTTACCTACCCATCTACATTATTTATACTCACAGGCAAGAACTAAAGAAAATCCCAAGTCTTCAAAAAAAGCTCATTAGAATGAATAACATAATAAATAGGACAACAATATTCAGAATAGGTGTTTATAGTAGGTGGGTCTGAGAGATTGATATTTTAATATTTACTTACAAAAAAACACATTGAAAAAAAGTAATAATTCATTAAAAAGATAAAATTTTCTTGCTATAGGTATTATTATTATGATTAATAAATACCCACCTTATAATAAGAAATAAAAAGTAGTTAAGCTCTGATTTCATTAGAGCTAGAATATGTAAGTACAAATTACTGAATAAATGGTTTACACAAAGTAAATACCTACTTGCTAGCTTGCTTACCTAGGCTTCTTCCAATAGTATTAAGATTTTGATGATTGTTAGGTAATTCCTTAACCTTGACAATCATTGAAAAAAAAACTTTTAACAATGTCTCAAGCACTTTAGTCCTATTATCTCTCAACTACATTATATAAAATATTTTTAGTTATGTCCCTTTTAGTTTAGCAATTAGTTCTAATAAAAAAACAGCTGATGCTCCAAATCTTCAGATGGATTTATGGATAAAATGTAAAGAAATATTCAAAGCAATCAAAATAATAAGCGATTCATGCCTAAAACAAAACAGTTTTACAATAAGTTATGGGTGAATTCAGTTTCTAATGGTTACTTTGCAGTAACTATGATAAACATTTATTTACCTAAATTTTAGTGTTAGGTAGGTACTTACTTTTTAAACTACTTGAATAATAATATTACCTACTACAACATAGCAATTCTTATTTCAACATAGAACTTAGGATTCATACGAAAATATTTTTTTTAGAAATTAGCAAACCTTTCAAGGATATATTTTTAGATCCAAAGTTTTAAAAGCAACTTATTTCATTATAATTTAGAAACTAAAATAAGCAATTTGTAATGTATGCTTTTATTATTTTATGTAAGTATAGATTTATGTATGATAAACACAATTTGTTCCTAATTTTCCTTACCAGCCACAGCGCAGAAGAGTTCAACAGTGAATGTTGGTTGATGGTTTAGTTCGGTGGTTGATGCTGAAAGAAAGACAGGTTGAAAAGTTATAAATATCTTATAATACAAATCGAGTTTTTTCATGAGAATTGTTTTATTAAAATTTAATTTATAATAATTTACCGCACTTACGTTCAATAGCAATGTATATGATTACTAATTTGTTAAATCTTAGAGTAAAAGTACTTAATTATGTTCATACTTCCGGTAGGCATCGTTCAAATATCATAAACTATACTTTTATCGCAGCCAAGATTATGCTTTCATCGTATTATTAGAGTACCATTAATACTCATATTCATTGTTAATACTACTATTTCATATGTTTTAATTCTTTCTAACTACTCTGAAATGAAATATTCTTCAAAATGTTAATAGTTTCATCATGATTATTAAAGAAGTGATATTTAGTATTTGAATGTGTGATATAATCTGTATCTAGCAAATGTCACATTGACATTGTCTGGCAGTTGACAAATGTTTGTTTCCGGCTAAAGCTTGTGCTGGGCGCAAAAATTACATTAGTTTATTAAATTCGATTAAAACTAGTGACTACATAATGAATTTCGATAAAAGTCTCCTGTTACATTCCTCACAACATACCCCGATTAGAAACAAGCGAAGTAAGCATTTGTTACACAGAGAAGACACTTTGAATTTGTCGCCGATACTAAATGAAACCTCAATTTTTAAAACTCTGAATGATACGAGCTTGAGGCAAGTTTTGGATGAATCTTCAGTGTTAGTTAACACAGGAAGCGCTGGTGATGGTTTGAGCGAGGCTTTTTTTGAGATAATACTAATAAGTCGTTCAAACGATGTACTTGATACATTAGCGAGGTTAAGTCAAGTTTGTTGCGATTCACTGGAATTGGTGGAACCATGGAATCGGTACAATGCTCACAACTACTGGCTGGCTGAAGAAGCCAATACCTGGAAGCTGCTTTACTGTTTGTATTCTGATTCTATAACTGAACACCCAGAATCTTTGGACGACTTGATAAAAGAACCAACTTTATCACAACAGGAATTGGTTGGTGCATTGTTTCAGTCTGATTCAGAGTTGCGACTGTTACAATTATTGGTTGATTGGTTGGAAGCTACTGCTGCTTACCAAGAAGAAGCCACTAAGACTTCGGCACCAGTGATCGGAAACAACATACATTGGAGTAATACACTACATCAATTGTTGATTGGGTCAAGTTTATTCAATAAAGAAAAAAATAAGGCTATGATAACTTGTATGGACCCAGATGCACCTAGGCGTCAAAATAAGTCAATACATTCAGATGATCTCAAAGATGATAATGATTTATGCAAAAGAATATTTACTGAAGTGAGATGTGGAAAATTTAAAGAAGCAGTCTCCTTGTGTATCAGTGCTGGACAGGCATGGCGCGGGGCGGTCCTACAGGGATGGATATTGCTTCATTATCTACCGAGAGAAGATGAAAACGCTCCCCTTGAAATATCTGGGAATCCTTCTCGAGATTTATGGAAATGGTGTTCTCTTGGAATTGCTAATAGCGTATCTGAAAACATTCACTACAAGGCTGCTGTAGGCATACTGTGTGGCCATTTGGCTAGTGCTATACAAGCGTGCCAAGGAAACTGGGAAGATCTACTTTGGGCACATTTGAGGGTACAAATAGAAGCCAGGGTTGACAAGTTTTTACATGAACATCATTTAACTGCTGATGCTAACACTACTCCCATGGATGTTTTGGAATTGTTGCAAAATGAACTTCAAATTGAAGAACAATCTCTCCAACAAGTATTTGGTGCTGTAAAGTCATTGATGGATGGCAAAAAGGAATCAAACTATCAAACATGTCAACGTCACTTAATGCTTGGAAACATTAGAGCCATTATGCAAGACTCTTTACAATGGATTGACACTGCTGAAGAAAGGTTCATACGATTTTTGGCCCATCTCATATTAATTTTGAGACAAATGGGCAAGGACCCTCAACATGATGTAGGGGACAAGATATTGGAGAAATATGTTACCCAGCTTATAGCTAAGCTAATAGATGGGTCCTCAGAATGCCCTGAACTGATTGCTTATTATACATCTACTGTGCCAATAGAGCGTCAAATTGAATTATATGCTGAATTGATGGATCATATTCACAAAAGTGAGTACAGGCAGGGAGTCGTGAAGGCAGGTGATGATGCAGGCATTGATGTTGCAGCTTCTGCAAGGGTTGCTATAAAAAAGGCTATCACTGATATTCAACAAGGCTATGGCAACTTAGATTTAACCTTTACTCAGACATCTTCGGTTGAAAAAGACAAAACATTGATCACTAAAGTTATTTCGTCCCTGGAATGGTTGTCCCTCATTACCAACCAGTTGCAAGAAACTTTATGGTTGAGTAATGCCATGATACGTACATTCATATTTATAGGAAATACTGATGCTGCATTAGCTTGTGTTGTTAATGTGAATAAAATGTTTCCTGATTTTTTGAACAAAGTACCCACCAACTGCTCTGAACTGAGAGAGCACCTATGTCTGAAGGCTTACCTGGAAGCTATTGAAGGATTTGCCACTTGGTACAGACATTTCATAAGTGGACAGCCAAAAGATGTGGAACCACTGCCTCAAGATGCAACGTTCTCTGACAAAGTTCACCATGAGCAGAGATGCGCCCAAGTTGAGCAACAGAAAGCGCGCTGGTTGAATGCTGTGCTCCACCAATCGCGGCACACGAAGAATTTGTTGTACAACGTGTTATTATTCCCTAGTGGCTGGCTTCAAGATGAGAATGACAGTGTCTCCTCTGACAACTTTGATGAAGATGAAAAACAAGAGAGACTGAAGCAACTGGAGACGCTGAGACGTCTGTGTATACCTGAGGTTGTAATTTTAATCCTGAAAATATTACAAAGTGGAGAAGATATTGATAGCCACAAAGAAGCATTGAAACTGTGCAACCTCATATCGGGTGAAAATAGAGGATTGTACAAGATGTTCACAAAGGCTAAACTTGTTGAAGTTTTGGATAGGATCAAGGAATCATCTCTTTTGTTATTAGAGAAAGGAAAAGATATGTTTGGTTACGAAATTAATGATGAATAATTTGTTAATTTTTTTTTTCAATAAAATAAAACATTTTGTATAACAATGTGTTCATTTTATTTTACATATTGAATCTCCTAAAATTTTAAGTATCAACACATAAAATTAACAAATATTTTTCTTTGCAAAATCTATGACACTGTAACTGGGTTTAGATTAATTAATTCATTGCTACTCTCGGCTAAATCTGTTATTGATACGCGCCCCCTTTGTTTAATGAATTTCGCTACGTCTTCCAGTTCCTTTTGCGATATGTAAATGAATTTCCCTCTGTCGTCGATAACACCAGTAAGATCCCCAGATGATTGGAGGTCTGTAATTCTGTCAATGGCTGCTTGTGTCTTCAGTTTGAAGTGTGCAGCCAAATCTTCTAGCAGCACGACTTTTTGTGCCTGGAATAAAAAAAAACAACAAATTAAACATGGAATATTATTCACTCACAATAACTTAAAATTATGCAAGAAAATAAAATGCAAAAATATTTGCGCCCAACGTGGGGCTCGAACCCACGACCCTGAGATTAAGAGTCTCATGCTCTACCGACTGAGCTAGCCGGGCTTATGCTGAGACAACGAAATTTCATAACAGTATCTTGGTTTTATGCGTAGCCAGTCTATTTCTGAAGATATAATCCAAATTGGTTTATTTGACAATAGTGTTAAGGTTGAGTTTACTTTGATGTATTCGATGAAGTCTCGCAGCAGACTCTCGCGGTCCTGCTCCTCATTTTCTTCGAAGCCCTCGCTGTCGACGCTGAAGGCGGCCTTCATAGCCTCGTATTCCTCTTGCTCGCGCCTCTTACGTTCCTCCTCTGCTTTCCTTTCAGCCTCCTCACGTTGGCGTTCCTCTTCCTATAAAAACAATGGCATATTACATTTCAGTAATTTTTGGTAAAGTAGAATTCATTTGACACCAACCCTTACTCTTCCCGCGGGTGTCGTAAGAGGCGACTTAAAGTGAGATCTTCAACCCGCCTGCCAAGCGTGGAGATTGTGGCAAAAGCCTCCACTATAGTGGAGGAGGCTCATAGTCCAGCTGCAGTGGACTGTAAAGGGCTGTTGATGATGATGATGCATTTTTGGTAGGTTTTTTTTTCTTTTCTGTAGATTGTTAGTGCCTTTTTCCTGTGATGTGGATTTCGGCAAGAGTACGGATCTGAGGTAGGTTTTGTATTTTTATTGGCAAAGAATCTCAGTCAGGCAAGGGTATCAGCAAGGGCAAGGGTCTGGGTAAGGGTCTCAGCAAGGGCATCAAAATTATGATACCAAACAGTATTCCCATCACTTTTTCAGCTGTGGGTATGTAGCTGATTTTCTGGCAGTAATAAAATATATTTTTTACTTTGTAAGCAATCAAAATAGAAAACTTTGTACTGCTAACTTGGCTGGGTTGTACCATCATACTTTAACAAACACTGGTTATTGTTATAGATAGTATAGGTTAAAGTAAGGTGGTGCAACTCAGTCTAAGGATTTGATGACTAACCTCCTTTTTCTCCTCTACTTTCCGTCTCTCTTCCTCAATCTCTTCGTCTCTTTTCTTTTTCATCTCTCTCATTTGCTCTTCAGCTTCTCTTGCCTTCTTCTTCTCTAGCTTAGCTTCCATCTTAGCTCGTTTCTGAAAAGATAATTTTATCAGACATTAGAAAAAAATTGAAACACTACAAAATGTTATTTATAGTTTCTAGGTACCCTAACAAAGTTAGTAAATTGATAGTAAAATTTTATTATAGAAGATAAAAACCAGTTGGAATTGCTGATCATTCTTATTGGCCAAAATAGGAATGATAAAATGTTGAAATGTCTATCTAAATCTACTAAATAATACCAAACATAAAAGTTAAGTCAAAAATAGAGTTTTGGAGGCAGATGGGAGGTAAGATAGCCAGTTCCTCTGTGGATGAGGATTCCAGAAGAAGGTCCCTGCTGCCTTAAGACTGATTATCATTTTCCATCTGGTGAGAGGCTAAGAGCTTCCCCATTGTAGACAAAACAAATAAAAAAGTAACTTAATTATATTACCTTGGCACCCATTTTGTCATCAAATTCAACTTTGCCGGAAGTCTCCGGCATGTTTCCGTCATCCGCTTCTTCCTCCGCTTCCGGTTCATCGGCCAGGTCAACTTGGTGACGAGCAGCTGTGAAAATTAAATGATTAGGTCTGTTTTATTATGAAAGTATACAAGATCTTGAAACAAAGAATTTGACGTAGCCTTAGTGCTATGCCAATAATGTATGATCTTTCTTTTTTCATCCAGCTCTGCTAGCTACTTCTTCATTTGTTAAAAAAATCTATTATGTAATAAAAAATCTCTAATCTATTCAAATTATTGTTTAAATAGATTAGCAATATTGTTAGGTGAATTTTATTTCCTTATCTTTTTTGTAATGCCATATAAATCTTATCTGCATGTTAACCTTCAGAGTAAACAGAAAAAATAGTAGTTATTATACCATTAGCTCTCATCCTGGCCCTCTGGTTTCTGACTGCCTGCACTCTGCCAGGGCCGCCATCTCTCTGCACTGCAGCTGCTCTTGGTCTGGCTCCAGCTGCAAACGGAAAATATAAGCATTTAAATAATATTACCTTCATTATGTTCTTGCAGTTGATATTCTAATAGGAATACGTCCTGGATTTTTTTTTCAAATAACCTCTATTGCTTAGAAATGTACTTGTATCTTCAATTAAACTTTTACACAGAGATCTTACGGGGATTTTAGGGCTTATAAGAGGGATGAAAGGTCGGAATAGACGTATTTCATAGGGCTGTTTTATTGTATGATTCAGAGGTGGAATACAATTTCTTGTGATCAATTAATAAATCTTACCTTGTGGTTTCACTTGGCATACTTTTAAAAATGCAACAGAGAGCACTAATATGACTATAGCACTAATAATTGCAGCAACAATAAATGGATCCATTGTTGTAACAGATTTTCTGCGATAGATCACTGAAATTACCTAATGGTTAAGTTAATTACAAATATCACTGTAGGTTACACAAATATAGTAGGTTTTATTATCATTATGCGTAGTTTTCGTTAATTGTGAGGCACAAAATATTTTAGGAATATTTTATTTCGATAGGTACGTCATCAACAACAATCGCTCTTATGTCAAATTTTTTTTTTAATTACTTAAAAATCAAGAGAGGCTAGTTTCGGACTCTAGCATTCTGCAATCTATACGAAAATAAATGCCAAGGAATCGTTCAGCAACCGATACATGCTTGCAACGGAACAATCTTTTGACATTTGTGTTGAGGTGACGTGTGTAATGTCAATTTTCTGTCGATTGTGATTTTGGTTTTCGCCGAATACAATATCCACAAAAATATGGAATTATTTAGGATTTCATCAGTTTTATCATTGTTCCTATTGTTGGACTTGACTTCGGCTTTGTATTTCCACATAGCTGAAGGGGAAAGGAAATGTTTCATTGAAGAAATACCCGATGACACTTCAGTAATAGGTGAGGCTTTTGAGTTCGTTTTATCTTATTAGAAAGTGTACAGTTAGGATGTTAATAAAAGCAGTGGTTTTAATGGTATGGTAACGTTTTCAGTAAACTACAAGGTGGAGTTGTACGACCCCCGGTCGGGCGGGTTTATGCCGTCGACTCCTGGCATCGGCATGCACGTGGAAGTGAGGGACAGCAACGACCGGGTGGTGCTGTCGCGCGTGTACTCGTCAGAAGGCATGATCTCTTTCACATCAAATGTCCCGGGAGAGCACGTCATCTGCATGTACTCCAATAGCACGTCTTGGTTCAGTGGATCACAGTTGAGAGTGAGTTCTTTCTGTCTACTATTGTAGTCCAGTCGAGAATTAGTGAATTTTCCTTCATATATTATTACTTGCACAAAAAGTCACATAAAATTATTGTGACATCATGATATTGCTGTTATTAAACACTTGTGTCAACAAAGTTCAATTTTAACAATTCTCAATATGATTTGGAACTGTACAGAACAAATATTTACAAGTTATTATTTGTACAACAATCTTTAATGGTGTCAGTTGCCTTGCTGATCCAGTAAATGCAAAAAAAAAAATCTTGATTTATGTAAAATGACACTAAAAGTAATAAAAGAAAATGCAAGCTATAAAAGGAATATTACTAAAATGCTGAATGAAGACATCTTTCATGTTTACTAATTACTTGTTAAACAATATCCAGGTCCACTTGGACATCCAAGTCGGTGAGCACGCGGTGGACTATGCCAATGTGGCACAAAAGGACAAGCTGACGGAGCTGCAGCTGAGGATACGTCAGCTTCTGGACCAGGTGCACCAGATCACTAAGGAGCAGAGCTACCAAAGGGTAAGAATATTTTTTTTCCATTGACTCTAAATCTAAATCTTATTACAATGGTACAGGACACCCAGTTTACATAATATTTGGTAAAATTCTTAAATACCATATGGCTTGAATATAATTTTTTATCATAGTTGTTAATCATGTGTGAGTTCTATGAGGGTGTCATCTTCTTTCAGAAGAAACCCTCCTTAAATTATAGAATAAAAAAAAAATATTTTTAAAACAATAACCAGATTTAGATTTAAGCTAGCTTATGAATATGCAGTTATATTAAAAGCTACTTTCCATTGCATTTGTTACTGTCCAGAATTAGTAATATTTAAAAATAATCCTGTTCTAAAAATGTTTTTTTTTTAATTGCAGCATCGTGAAGAACGTTTCAGACAAACTTCAGAAAGCACAAACCAGAGAGTCCTCTGGTGGAGTTTACTTCAGACCGGTGTGCTCGTTGGCATTGGCTACTGGCAGATGAGACATCTCAAGAGTTTCTTCGAGGCTAAGAAATTAGTGTAAACAAAACTTCATTGTTTTACATTGTATTTTTCATTTTCAGTTCACTTTTCTGTTCTAAGTAGTTTAATACAAACAATTTTTGATAGTTTTGTTGTCCTGTTGTGTATTGTGAATGATCTGTATATTTTTCAATAAAACTAAATTATTCCACAAGTACATTATTTATTCAAATTGACACAGCAAAAGTTGTAAGTAAGTAAGATTTTATCTTATTTTAATAATAAACAAAACAAAAAAACTATATACATCTTTGTATTCAAAATTTCAGCGAATTGCAGTCCTGCTGGACTTATGACCTGCTTTTTTATCCAACTAACTGTTTTTTGTGTGCAATAAAGATTTTAAATAAATAAAAATATAAGTAATATGGAATGAAGCACATCACATTAATAGTTTATTGTATTCTATTTTATTAAATAAATAAATAATTTTTGAGCAAACAGCCATTTCATTTTGCACAGTCAAAACTACACAGTTTTCTTGCAAAATCATACATATTACAACTGCATAAGTTGCTATAGTGTTTAGGTTGATGTTTCCCTTTATTGTCTGTTTCTACTCTTTTATAAAATAAAAGTATAATAACACATTTTTCAAATAATTTAGACAAGGTATTAGGTATTATATTTATTTACACTTACTATGCTGTAAGATTAAAAGTTACTGTACATTATAAAACACGAGAAACTTACAATTATTTAGCCTTAGGTTTAACTCTAAACACATCATCTAAATACCTAATAAATAATGTTGGATCTGGCTTCGGGAATGGGTTCAACATACCAAAGTCTAGCATATCTAATGTACTTTCGATGGTGTCACAGGTGCAATAATACAAATGCCCGTCCACTTGCAACTGCTCAGCTAGCTCTATCTGATGGTTGTCCATTAGTTCCTCATTTACAACCACCAGTAAAGGTTTCCGAGCTTCTAGGACTTCTAAGCAGCTCCCAGCTCCTGCGTGGCTGATAACAAGGTCCGCGTTGTTTATATCGTCCAATATAGAATCTTTCAATCTATATGCGTTAATTTGAACCCCTTCTTTATCGTAAATACCTGGCTGGAAATCACTATTGCCGATTTGCAAGGTTATCACTTTGCAACCCATATTCTTTAGGCTTTTTAGAACTGAAGGAGTCATGATGGTCTCGACGAGCAAATCGAAACGTGTTGTACCCACCGTGATGAAACATTTTTGGTATTTTTTCGACATTTACTTGAATTTCTTTCAAAACTTCTTCAGATCAATCAGGTAAACAAACATTCAGCAATGACGTCGCGAAGTTGGCCGACTGTCATCTGTCATTACTGTCACATGTCAAGATTTGACATTATGACTTTTTTTTATTTTAAGCAAAGAAAAATAGGTACATACAATTAATTATAATTTATTTTTTAATAAAATGCACTTGATATAAATAATATCGATAGGGATTTATGTATTCTTTTGGTAAGCAATTTTTTCAGTTGAACATCGATAATCCTTTCGTCAATCCATTAAAATAATATATACAAGGATTTGTGCAATCGTACTCATACATCTTACTATACCTACAGTAGAGGCAACTACCAACTTCGAGGCCGTTTTACATTATTACAATACTATCGTTTGCTCCAGAAACATCAATCTAATCCAGAAGTGATACACACGCGTCACGGTTACGGCAATCAGGCTTAGCCGGCTGCCGTAATTAGTGTGCATTATTAACTGGTCCTGACCTTTCGCTAGTCTCGTGCAGGGTGTCCTAAATGTCTCAACCAATTTTTCGGTATATGATTCGAAAGATAGTAAAGGATTGAACAGAAAATAAAAATGTTTACATTAGAAAATAGTCGACAATGATTCATTTGACTTCCTTACACAAAAAAATGACAGGATGTTCAGGAAGTTTAAAGTCTTAGCAAGCAGAGCCTTGAGTGAGATGAGCAGCTCGACCGGAAATGCCCTACCTAAGGCCCTAAAACAAGAGCAAAGTACCTAATGATAAAAAATAGTAATTACAAAGTTTATTTAAATTATTTAGCCGTTAATCAAAACAGTATAGTATTAAAGAAAACTAGGTAGGTACTATATTAGAGCTTTTGTTTAGGTCGGCTGAAACTAAAACATCCTGTACAATTCTTACAGAACACGTAATGTTTTCACCGATTCTGATTTCATTCGCTAGCATTAATAGGTAACATGACCCAGCTGTGTTCGCCGACTTATTAGTTGGTATTTAATCATACCTTAAAATATTTAGCCTCTTTTTTATTAGAATAGCTTGGTTTTTATACGAATTATGACTGCAAGTTTACTTTGGGGAGGCGCGGCTTGTGGTTCGATCGTGCAGTGCCAACATGCGGATATGTTTGTTTGTTTCGTTGTATTTATTGCGAGTGTCAGGAGAGGAGTTCCCGTCTCTGATAACTGCAAATGCGTCTATAGGTTTGTAGAATTTTATACACGATTCGTTTGTTATCCTAAAACGTAGTTTAAAACCGCTTTTTACCCTAGCCGTAGTGCTAGACCGACAGTTTCTTGGCGAGCAGTACCAAGCAACCTTGGACGAGCTCAAGGACTACATCAAGGAGTTGGCGAGGGTTGAGCTCAAACATGGTGGCGTCGTTGTGCATTACTTTTCGTGGACAACCATTAGTCTGAAGAAAGGTAAGTTTTGGTTATGTTTGTTGTCTATTAGTTTGATTTTCCTACCTTACTAACATTAAAAATATGGCCCAGGTTTCTTGGCTGTGTTCAGTGTAGCATCATGCGAGGATACGTGGTCGCTGTTCTCCCGCACAGAAGAAGAGGAACTCCTCCTATTCGCGCTAACAGAAGTGGACTGCCCTCGCCTGCCGACGGATTCGGCCATAACCGTCACGAACGTGATGCCCGGTGAAGAACTGCCTCAGATTTTATTGGACATGAGGACAGAGATGGCTTTTAAGTGGAAGTCCGCTGTGATCTTGCATGATGATACGTTAAGTATGTGCCTAGACCGAAAAACGATATTTCTTGCTCTAAATTCTGATTAATAGACATTATACCTGTTTTCTTTCAGGTCGAGACATGGTATCGCGAGTGGTGCAGTCATTGACGGTGCAGATTGATGAGGGAGCCTCCACATCCCCAGTTTCTGTGTCAGTTTACAAAATGAAGCACGAGATAAACGAGTACCTGAGGCGTAAAGAGATAACCAGAGTTCTGTCCAAATTACCAGTGAAATACATAGGTACTTAGCTAAGATATAGAAAGAATTAGGTATAATAGTTATGAGTAAATGAGAATGCAGTTGGTCCAATCATCATGGGAGGTTCGACTAGTGGGACTAGCGATGAGTATGAGGGATTAGGGAACTGCCTAAGCCCCGTTTTGGCAAACTTAGTAAAACTGTAATATTATGACCAATTATAAAAAAATATCCTTTATATCCTTCAGGCGAAAACTTCATGGCAATAGTAACGACTGAAGTAATGACTACGATGGCAGAAATCGCCCGCGATCTGGTCATGTCGCACACTCTTGCGCAGTGGTTATACGTCATATCGGACACAGACGCCCAAAACGGGAATTTGTCGAGTCTGATCAACGCGTTGTATGAGGGAGAAAATGTTGCGTTCATGTACAATATTACGGAAAGTAACCCAGAATGTAAGGTGAGTAAATTATGAATCAATGTAATATGAAGAAAAGAGAAGAGAGACATGGATTTATTTAGTCTTCCCCAAAAACAAAACATTCACTTTGAGTTGGGATTGTTATTCCATAATGGGACTTTTATCTTTTCTTGGCTCATCTCATCATTTCTTCGCTCTTACATTATCAGTCTCCTAATTTATAAAGTCGCTACAGCAACCTACGAGCCTATTATGATTTGACTTCAGAACGGGCTGATGTGCTACTGTCAGGAGATGATGAACGCGTTCATATCAGCACTGGACGCAGCCGTCCAGGACGAGTTCGACGTGGCAGCCCAGGTGTCTGACGAGGAATGGGAGGCCATCCGGCCCAACAAGATACAGAGGAGGGGCATGTTGCTCAAACATATGCAGGTATTTGATGTTGTGACGTAGCTCTCAGGGACAAATATGCAAAGCTCTCCTTCTACGTCGCTACACTCTTACCAGAGGGTCGTGGTCGTCACATCCGGTCCGGTGGCAATCCGTCGCCATTCCTCCCACACTACAGCCTTTCTTGTGCAATCGTGGCCATTGAGTGCGGTTTTGACCTGGTAAGTCCAGCGCATGGGCGACCTGCCGCGCGCTCTTGTGCCCTCAACCTTCCCCTGCACGACAAGTCGTTCAACAGAAGCGACGTCTCCACGTGTAATATGGCCAAAGAAAGTGAGAATGCAAAGTTCAGGCTTCCCTAATCCATTGGCCAGTTGCGGAGTGTAGGCTAAATTACTCCATTTATTTCTGGTAAATTAAAGAGAATCGTGCTTCTGCATACTAATGATGATGATGTAGCTTAGCTATGAAATCGTCTGCTTATTGCAGCTTTCGCTTATTGTTTAGGCGTAACAAGCCGCCCAGTATCTGAAGTTTTTGATAGGTACATCCTAAATGCAAAACAAGGCAGGTATTTGACCGCAATCGCATCTGATGTTAAGTGAGATGCAGTCTAGGATGGTACATATCTGCCCTATATCTGCCCTGTACCTATCTGCCTATTTACTCTCGCCTTGAAAAGACCCGGTTTAAAGTGTTCATATGAACTTTTCCCATGTCCAGCAACACATATCAACTAAAAGCAGCTGTGGCAACTGTAGCACATGGCGAGCCCTGGCAGCAGACACTTGGGGTGCCACCTACCGGTCCTATGGGGACTCAGACCAATTATTCAAAGAACCAGACAACGCAACAACTAAAGGAGTTATAGAGCACGTTGATCTGCTGCAAGTGAGTAAATAAAGTTACCTAGAGCAACATTTGTTTGGAATACAGCATACAGCTGAATATTATTATGTAGTTATTAACCTATTTTGTTAAACTCAGTAGGTAAATCCTAACATTAACGTATACGTCGAAAGGGTATAACTATTCCGTATGTCACAGTTGCATACCTCAAGGGTTGCAATATGTGACTCATAAAGTCAATAAAAAACAACATAAAGAAGGATAGACTGGTGCTTTCTTTAACAGTTCAGGATCTTATTTTTTCTGCAGGTTGGTTATTGGCGTCCAATAGACGCATTGCGATTTGAAGACGTCTTATTCCCCCACGTGGAGCACGGGTTTAGAGGAAAAGCCTTACCGATAATAACCTATCATGTAAGTATTTTGAAAAGTCGAGAATAGTCTATTACTATTTTGTTTAGTTGCGCACACACAACAACATCTGTACGACACCTCGATCGAGTTAAGCGCACCTGGCAAGTGACAGCCGTGATGTTATATCAACGCTCTGGTACGGACGGGACGAACGCGGGGAGGTGTGCGGGTGATTGCGAGGGAGAGTCACATTACTGCAAGGAGCACAGTTAGTTAGATCTGGTTGCATACCTCTTATAGTGCGTCCACCCACACTGGGCGAATATGCTCGCGCGGCAAACTCGACATCTTGCTTACTCAAGAGCAGGGTGAGCAGGATGTCGAGTTTGCCGCGCGAGCATATTCGCCCAGTGTGGACGCACCATTAGATTAAGAAGTGCCCGGCTACCAAGACATGTACTAAAAGCTCTATAATTTTCTAGAACCCACCATGGACAATTCTTCAAGTCAACGAATCTGGTTCAGTGGTCAGCTGCAGTGGTTTAATTTTCGACATCGTAAACCAGCTGGCCAAAAATAAGAACTTCACGTAAGTGCTTCATGATTTTGTTAAAAGTTTAGTCATTTTCCGAATTGGTTACTTTACTTTTTTTTTCAGAGTTAAAGTGATTCTTCCGAGTCATGTGAAAAACTTATTATCTAATGATACTACGGCGGATGTAAGTGCTAATTTGAATTTTTTTAAATATGTTATTCAATTATTTTTAGCTGTGAATAACACTTACTTGAACGATGTTTTTGTAGATGATGCACAGTCAAGACGCAGCATTGACGTTGATAGCAGTTGCGAAGGGCCAAGCTGCTATTGCGGCAGTTGCTTTCACAGTTCTTTCAGACCCGCCATCTGGTAATATACATTAAATAAGTTACATAAATCAATTGTTTATCTTTTATCACAATTTTTAGGGAGGTTTTCTTTCGTCGCCACTTTCATGAAATTGGCGCCCAACGTGGGACTACGTATTTACTTTTGATATACATTTTTTTATCTCTATCTTTTACAGGTATCAATTACACGCTAGCGGTTAGCACTCAACCTTACAGCTTCATGATCGCTCGGCCGCGAGAGCTTAGCCGAGCGTTGTTGTTCTTGCTACCTTTCACCACTGATGTTAGTATCTGCCACGCCCTATTACAGTAAACTTTTAGAACACTATGAATATCAAGCACAAGTGAAGTGATACCAGTACCATTTAGCTGTGATGAGCACAGCATACGGTGTAACAGCACATCTTAACATGGCATAAGTTGCTTGAAGCTTGATGTGCTATCGCAAGTAGCTCAGCAAGTAAATCGTATTTTGTAGTATGCATGCATGTACCTACCTCATAGCCACGACATTTGGTTATTTGTTTGACGCTAGTTTGTACTTCACTTACCTCTTTTGTTTTTTAAATTCTGGCCGTTGCAGACGTGGCTGTGCCTGGGTCTTGGGGTGATCCTTATGGGCCCGACGCTGTACATCATCCACCGCCTGAGCCCGTACTACGAGGCCAAGGAGATCACCCGCCAGGGTGGCCTATCCACCATCCACAACTGTCTGTGGTACGTCTATGGGGCGTTGCTGCAACAGGGTAAGATCATTTGTATATATTTTTTAAAGAATTATGCTGGTTGGTATTGTTGGTATTAATATTGCGTGAAGTATTGTCATAAAGACCGATTAATATTTTGACAACAACATGTGATCTTATTTAAAACAATCTATAAAAAAGGAAAAATATTCTTACCCATTTATAGCCTGCACCTTAAAATAAAAAAAATACCTATTAGAAATACAATGACGATTCACGATGACTAAAGGTTTTCCTTATCAAATAATTCTATTTAAATTCTCATTACCTACTTTTGTGAAGGTATGTTTGTCCCATTTGCAGGCAGTATGTTCAGTATGTTAATTTAACTAGTATCATTGAATATTTAATAAACAACGTGCAATACAATGTATCTATGGTTACCTATTTATCTACCTACACCTACTCTTATTGTAATAAATTGTAAAAACGAACATAGTTATTAACCGGAATAATTCAAAGAGATAAATCATTTGGCTAAAGAAACAGATTTGAAGTTTCAAGTTCTAATACATCCTTTTAGGTGGAATGTACTTACCAAGGGCTGACAGCGGTCGTCTTGTGGTTGGCACCTGGTGGTTGGTGGTTCTGGTCGTGGTAACCACCTACTCCGGAAACCTGGTGGCCTTCCTCACATTCCCGAAGCAGGAGATCCCAGTGACCACCATAGGAGAGTTGCTGGAAAACAAACTCACGTATACGTGGTCGATACAAAAGGGGTCCTATTTGGAAATGGAATTGAAGGTAGTTATTTAAATCGTTACAAGCGTTTCAATATCAATTATTCTAAATCTATTTAAGAACTAGTTGCATTTCGATAAAATAGTTTAACTGTCCTGGGACACACTGTCTTCATTGGCGTTAAAGTTGCAGATCTTCCATGTATTGCAGCGGAAGGGGGTAGATGGGAATAAAGGTTTTCATTGTAACAATCAAATCAAAAATGTAGAGTCTAATGTGCTGTCTGTCACCCCGGTGACAAGCTTGAAGGTGGTGGATGGGAATAAAGGTTTTCATTGTAACAATCAAATAAAAAATGTAGAGATGTGCTGTCTGTCACTTGTCGATTTGTGGCTTAAACTTTTTCTTAAAAGCTTTTGGTGAATATAATCTCGACATAAAGCAGTCAATCATAATTATATTCCATTCCAGAACTCCGACGAGCCGAAGTACGCGGCGCTGCTGAAGGGAGCCGAGCTGAGCGGAGCGGGCGCAGGCGGCAATCTGTCTTCATGTGGGTGACGTGTTTTAATATTCGCTTTATCATTTATAGCTAGCTTAGCCAGCAAAAAATTAGGCTGGCTGCCTGCTGGATTTAGACACTAACCCCCGGCTTTGGAGATTTTAAGCTTAAGGAATGCTCATTCTCTACTTAAGGATGAAATTAGGCTATTTTCGTTTTTGAATTTGCATAGGTATATCAGTCAGCATAATCAATAATAGCAAAATAACACTAATTAAGCTAATTTATTCTAATTATATTGGGCTTAAAATGAAAAGACAATTATTTGGGAGTAACAATTGAAATGGATTAGACGATTTTAGAACGATAGAAGTACGAAAATGTGTATGAATTACAATAGTAAGTAGTACCTATTAAGTAATTAGATTAACTTGTTTTTTTAAGCGTTAAGATGATAAACCTATCTAAGTATTTACTTGAAGTCTCGAGTAGAGTGAGGATTCTCTTTGCAAGTCATCTTTTTGCCGCAGGATTACTGCGAGGGGATTAACGAGAAATCTACGAAATCCTTGTACCTACCTAAGGCTTAAAAGCCATGACACTGTTTAGCCAAGTTTAGAAAAACTCTTTTAGTCAAATGAAAACGATAATAGGCTCATGGAAATATCGTAATCTAAAAACCTCACAGTCACAGAGCACGATATTATGGATGACATGCTTGATTACCAAATATACCTGGTCTTATTTTGACTAAACTTAAGTTATTTTAAAAGAAGAAACCAAATATGTATACACATAGGTTCTGTCTACCTAGGATGGTCCTAAGTATGACCAAAGCGCTTGCAATTTCATCCGAAATCATAATTAATACTATGGCTGCAGAGGCTCATAATCGCTTAACAAAAGTTGAGGTGAATACACACACTAATGTAATAATTTGAAAACAGTATACTCTTATTTTAGGCCTAGGATGCACGCCGCGATAAGGTTTTATCACGCTATTTTATCGTAACGTGATAAGCCCATACATTTGTCGTCTAAAATCGACAAAATTTTATCACGGCGAGCATCGTATGGTTTGTTGCAGGGAAGAAGCAGCTGATACGTATACGCGAGCAGAGGCACGTCATCTTTGACTGGAAGCTCAGGCTGAGCTACCTTATGCGGGCTGAGCACATGCTCACAGATACTTGCGACTTTGCTCTCAGTGAGTGATTACATTATTTTCAAATCTGTATCTATAAAAGCGAAAAGTCACTGACTGATTGACTCACTCACTCATCACGAAATCTCGGAAACTACAAGTGCCATGAGTCTCAAATTTTCAATGGGGGTTCCTTTTAGAACGTAAGTGCTCACTAAGACGGGATTTTGCAAAATTCAACCCACAAGAGGGGCAAAACGGGATCCACGCGTACGAATTCGCGGGCTGCCGCTAGTAAAAGATATTGCTGCACAATGTACAAATAATATTAGGCAGGTAGGTTGCAATATCTACGTCACTACAGATGAAATGATCCTGTGAATGTCTGCCAAAATCGTCAACATTACATGGTATCCCTGAGAAAGACTTGTATGTTTTAATAGAGACGTTTCTCTCAAAAGCGTAGAGTAGATTGTACCTCTATTAGTTAGAAGGACCCCTTTTAACTTTATTCTTTTAAGGTTCCCGTTATTATAGGTGCAGAAGAATTCATGGACGAGCAGCTGGCAATGGTGTTGCCCGCCGGCAGTCCGTACTTGCCCGTTATAAATAAAGAGTAAGTGGTTACAGATCAATCGAAACTGATTCTTTTGCTTTAATCCTTATAAAGTCAGTTTTCATATGGCTACGGATAAAATAAGGGACAAATGGAGCAACATGTAGCGGAACATGTCGCTGACCAACTACGTGATGTTCCTGGAACTGACAGGGGTCTAAACGCCTCCTAGTTAGTATTTGCGGGGATGTTTCCGAAGAGGTTGTCTTGTTTGGTGCTGCCATCATGTTCTGAAAAAAAAATTGCGCACACTTCTACATTAGGGAATAAACTCTAGAAAACTCGGACTCGTGTTTTTGCTCGCAGAGAGTCAACACGAAACATGTCCCGGTCAAGTATAATGTTTTGCGACGAAATACAGGGGCAGTTTGGGAACGTTGCTGCAACATGTAGAATCTGAGTTGCATCGGACATTAATTATTGTCCCCTAGTGTATCTGTGTACATTATCCCCAGTTCCCACTCTTATGATGACTTAACATTTCCAGGATCAACCGTATGCAAAAGGCAGGGCTCATCTCCAAGTGGTTGTTCGCTTACTTGCCGAAGCGCGACCGGTGCTGGAAGACCTCCAGCATTGCGCAGGAGGTGAACAACCATACTGTCAACCTGCGCGACATGCAGGGCTCTTTCTTCGTGTTATTCCTTGGTGCGTTGATAATAGAGATCACTTTAGTGTAACTGTAGATAAGATCTTCACTTGTTTTTTACACAACCACAAAAAACTTAGGCTGAGTTGCACCATCTTGCTTTATAACTTTAACAAACGTCAAAAATCTGTCAAACTCCATACAAAAAGCACCGGTTATTGTTAAAGTTGTTGGTGCAACTCAGCCTTAAGCTTAGCTATGTTTCTGGTTCAAAGATGATATGGAAAGCCGACGGTTATATCTTATTAAGCTCTACTAAAGTTCTAACTAATATTATAAATGCGAAAGTAACACTGTCTGTCTATCTGTCTGTGTCGCTTTCACACCTAAACTACTGAACCGATTTTGATGAAATTTGGCATAGAGATTTGAGTTCCGGGAAAGGGCATAGGATAGTTTTTATCCCGGTTTTTGAAACAGAAACGAGCGCGATAAAGTTTTTCTGTGACAGACAAAATTCCACGCGGGCGAAGCCGCGGGCGGAAAGCTAGTAGAGTCTATAAAACAACCAGGAACGCAAGTTTATGACCGTAGCCTAAAGTATGAAGCTCAAAGTCCACTAACGTATCAGTAGTGAACTCATAGGCTGGGCCGTGGCTGAGTTTTATGCTCGGTGGGATTTGGGAGTTTTCATTGCTGAAAGTGGTGGTGAAAGCTTATGGCGGTAATTTCATAGCACTCGAGAGGATACCTGCAACTCCTGGTCGAAGCTGCTTTTATTTACCTTTGGCATTTAATTCTGATAGGTATATAACATGGATGGTTTGATATAAAGCCATATAGATCTAAACTCGTCTAACGAGTTGCAAGACTAGAATGGTAATACATTTAAAATGTCGTTACATATAAAGATATGTCGGCGAATGGTAATGTAATCAGTAGGTGTCTACTATACTAGGCAGTATCAGTAAGCGTGTTTGGTACTGAAGATTCAATTGTCCTTCAAAGCCACCTTGAGGCAACTAATCTAAGGTTTTAAAGAATTTAAAGTACTTGATTTGTATTGCACAAATTACTAATAGTCGTTAATCCCCCGTCATTTCAGCCGAATGAAGTATACCGCTGGACAAGGGCCTCCCCCAAGGATTTCCGCTAAGACCGGTCCTGCGCCGCCCGCATCCAAGCACCTCACGTGACCTTCACCAGATCGTCGGTCCCCCTAGTGGGAGGCCTGTCCACACTACGTCTTCCCCTCATATTAAGTTTAATTCCGATGCGTGTGTTACGAGTGGGTTCACCACAAAAGGCAAGCGACGGCGGGGTTCGAACCAGCGTTCCTCGGATTTCGAGTCGGCCTGTTCGACCCCTTCACCGTGCTATCGTGGTCTTTGGTCAACAGTTAACCCTCAATCAAACTTCATGTGTTTCTTTCTAGGGTTCTTCACAGCATCGGTGGTGCTGCTCCTCGAGTGGTTCTGTAACAGACGGAGGAGGCGCAGTGAGGACGTCATCATCAAACCTTATGTAGAGTGATACTAAGGCTGTTTTAATAAATATCTTTTATGCACATTATTGTTTTGATTACATAACACTTAAGGTTCCCAATATAGGTACTAGTAATATACAAAATTTTGAAAAACCGAATCATGTTTCGGTGACTCATGATGACGTACTCGTAACTGTATAAACTTACGTAATCATACTTTTGGAAATGTTCATTAATTTTATTTAGCGCACAACCGATGTCAAAGATTTCATTAATTTTATTTAGCGCACAACCGATGTCAAAGATAGGATTCATAGGTACGAGATGTTTTCATAAAATAGTATCGTTTCCCCAATTTTATTTACATTGCTTGCTACAGACGCAGCTCGATGTACCGTCGATCATAAGAATTATTAGGTGGATGAAAAAAGCTAGTTCGTTCTTTGTGGCGATTCTTGACGGAAATTCACGTCCAGCTGTGAACTGATATCGTTAGAAATGATTACGACGATAAAGTTGGTATTATAATACATTTAGTATTGCAACTGCGTGTTACATTTGTATTAACAAAAATTTGATAAATTAAATAATAATTCTTAATAAGTCGTTAAAGACAAGTTTTCCGCCATCATCAAGTTTGAATATCACGTGGCCATCATGCAGGAGAGAGCTCCCGAGCATGCGGTGGAAGCGTGCTACTCACCTTGACTGGGGTTTACACTCTGAACCGGTTTGCAGACATTTTTATTCTATTTCTAGTCCCATTAATTAATGGCCTGTTAACATCTCTGTCAAAAATTGGCGCTATTTTGGAACGTTTTTACACGCTATTTCTTGCCTGCGATTGTGCCCGCGCGGGGTTGGGTCTCATGGAATCTATTCATGGGTTTTAATTTAGAGGGAACCCTAATAGGAGAGTCCTGAAAGTCCCGAAACATCGGCCTAGTAGGTCGTAGCGGAGAAACCACTAAAATTGCTCTCTATGCACTATGGGTGTGAAACGTGGAAGGTCACCAAGGTTATCTCGCACCAGCTGCAGGTCTTCATCAACCGCTGCCTTCGCCGAATTCTCGGCATATACTGGCCCGAGAAAATCTCCAACGTCGAGCTATTGGAACGCTGCCACGAAATTCCGATCGACCAGCAGATCAAGCGCCGCAAGTGGAACTGGATTGGCCACACTCTCCGAAGGGACCCCGATCACATCCCTAAGCAGGCTCTGGATTGGAATCCCCAAGGAAAACGCAAACGTGGTCGACCCAGGCAAACTTGGCGGCGCACTGTAGCAGACGAGGTGAAGAAGATCGGCAAAACCTGGAGCGAGATCAAGCGAGAAGCTCAAGACCGAACGAGATGGAGGACTGTTGTGGACGCCCTCTGCCCCATCTAGGGGACATAGGACCATCAAGTAAGTCATGCACTAAGTAAACCAGCATTTTGCCAGCAAGCAGACATTTTAATATTATGTACTTTTTAGACTAGGTACTTCTGACTCTACTCAAATCTCATATCTTCAGGCACAAGAGATTTGTTCCTCTGTCTCAAAAGTTTGACGGTTTGAACTTTTGACGCATTTAGGCTTCTTGTACACGCTAAGAAAAACCGCAGACAAGACAAGAATTTCCTCGGACGCTACGCTATGAAAAGTCACACAGCCACGTGTCGTGTCTAGCGCAGACAAGATTTTTTTCTTGGTCAGCGCCGGAGTACACAGTTCGTGTGTAGAAACGACACGAATTCTTGCGTAGGCCCAGCGACTTTTCTTAGCATGAACAAGCGGCCTTAGGCAGTGTATACTACGAAGCTTAAAAGTAAGCTCGTTTCTATTACGCAGCATCTAAGAAAAAGTTGGTCAACGACCTCACATAATTCAGCAATGTTTTTTAAAGTTTTGCATAAGTATTTAGCATAATATGCCTGCCTACCAAAGTATTGCTATTAAACCTTAATAGATAGGTGTACCTACAGAGAATCATATTTATGTTTTAACTAAGATTGTTAATATTTTCAATAATAGGTTGATTGTGTCATTATATTGTACGAGTACTACACTATGCAAATAAAAAAAACGAGATTCAAGCTTTTAGTCTAAGTCATAGAAAAAATATTCCAATAAATGTGACAGTTTGCCTAATGTGTAATACTTGTAATACATACCTACTTAATTTTATCGCAGTTCTGGCAAAATTCCACTGATGTTTCACGAGGAGCAGACAAATGATGGCCATTATTGGAATCGCCACAATTTTTTTACCTTTCATCGGCTATCCAAGGCAACGTGTTAAGACAAGGGAAGAAAGGATTATTCTTCTAAAAATATCCAAGTATTTTGAGCCAAACCTTTTACGAATTTCTCGCCGTTTTCGCATTGTCATTTTCTTGAGTCGGATTTAATTAATTCTGCCATTTGAGTGACAATAAAACAGATAAGTGCCTAGGTATAGGTCTACGTTAACTTGATAATGTATCAACGGAGTTGTTTTATGCCTGGTAGAACCTACAGTCTGAAAGATGTCAAATAAACAGGGTATTAGGTGTAAGTAATAAAATTATCATGTTAATCAAGAATTTATCGGAAATTGCTAATTTAAGCGACTGTTTACGTTATGGCGGAAGTAAGGACGTTACTGTCGTTGTGTGTGTAGATTTATCATAAAAGGAAGGACAACGAACTTTATACGTTACTTTAAAATATGTATTAAATGACATAAACATAACAGTAAATAAAAGATTTAATGAATCTTTAAAAATTGTACATACTTAGATCAAAAGATTCATGAGTTCGGTACACGAAATGAAGTCCAGATACACAGAGGAAAATACATTAAAAAGATAAAAAATAAAGAAAAAAGTGCTTACAATAAATCGATAAGCAATACTGGGTGTATTGCATATTGATTCGTAACTTTAACCGTCGCCAAAGTATTCAAAGAATTTGTAGATATTACTTAAGTTTTTAAAGGAGAGATGAAGATCAGCAGTGGATGCTGAATCTCTAGGGCAAGACCTCTTGCCAATATCTCAATCAGAGATACAGATGACGGCAAAATAAGCTGAACACATGGCATCTTGTACAGTCGTAATAAGAGTAGAGATGGGTTTCCACCCGGGTAAAAACCCACATGAGGGTAAAAACCCAATAAAAACCCGTTTCATTCCACCCGTGGGTGTTTACACCGGGTGAAAACAAATAATTTTATAATTATTTCAATTGGCATCTTTTCTTTATTTTTATTGAATTTTTCTCATTTAAGTTTATTGATTAATAAGTAATAAGTCAAATTTAACACTAATATGCATTTATATCGTGGCCAAATCGTCAAATTGATCACGTTATAATGATGTGACCAATTATTTTATAAAATGGTGTTATTNGGTAGATATTTTTAAATGTCCTTCAAAAAGGAAAATAAGACAAAAGGTGCTTTGTGATGACACAACAACGATCATTGCATCATCCAGTATTTCCAGTATATTGTAAGTTATTCAATTATGCAAGCCTGTTTCCAGGATATTGATTAAATTACGATGCGCAAAAGTCAGGCATAAAGCTGTTTACTCGTTTGTTCGAATACATGTTTTAATCATATTGAAATATATTATTTGCATGTCAGTAATAAGTATAGCTATACTCACTTATACGATCTATTTATGATAATTCATTCACTCGTAATACATTTATCGAGCAAATGGAAATGGAATTGGAAAATTGAAGAGGAAATTGCTGAAAATGTAAATACGATCCTAAAAACGAAATGAAAAAGTCTATCGAAAAAAATACTCAGCTCAAGTAAAGAGTGATCTGAAAATATCTGAAATAAAAAAGCACAGAACAAGTATCATTCTAGGGTATTGTATAACCTGCTAGGTTTTGTTCACAAGCACCTATTTTAAATTTAAAATATCAGTGAGCTAGCTCGAAAGTTTTATAAATGCATAGGGCAGGTGACCCGGTTTTGGCCATTTTAAGAATTTTTTAGACTTTGAGGCTATATCATTTTACAGTTTTTGTTATCACGGACTTATTTCTTGTAAAAAGTGATTAAATATATTTAGATCTAGCCTAAGAATACATTTTTTTTTCATAATGATTCAATGGAAAAATAATCCTGTAGAAAAGAAAAAGAAATGGGAATTTGTGCCACTTTTGGCCAGCTTTACCCCATTTCTGGCCACAGTCATGAGCCAGTTCTGGCCATCAAAATTCATCAAAAAAAAACAAAAACTACTCGACGGATTTTAACGAAACTTGGTACAATTATTTTTCATACTCCTGGGCAGGTTATAGTATACTTAGGAATTCCCACGGGAACAGGAATTAGCAGGAAAATCCTTTTGTATGAAAAATCTAAACGGAAGAGCCAAAGATGCCAAACTTTCTCTTTGATGACATTACGGTATAAAGTTACAAATAACAACACAAACTACAAAGTACTTCTGCTTAAAAACTTGAAATCGAACCGCCCTTCCGCCACTGTAACGCATTGTAACGTTTTTCAAGACCTCCTCTCCCCCCAGATTGCATTACACTAGAACGCCCCCTTAGCAACAAATACCACTTCTCACTTTAAAAAAAACGCTATTTTTGTTTTCACCCACCAGAATGGGTGATAATGGGTAAAAACCCGGTTTTTACCCATTATCACCCATTATATTAACCCAATCGGGTGAAATGGGTTTTTACCCACTACCCATCTCTAAATAAGAGCGGTTTTGCAACAACAATGTATAATGTCAACCGCCTCTAGTGGTAAGACCACCTGCTTCAGACGCAGAGGTCCCGGGCTCGATTCCCAGTGGGGGCAGATTTTTCTGTTCAGTTTGGTTGGTGGTAGGGCTTGTTCTAAGTCCGCCTGGCTAGCTACCACCATCTTACCTAAGTCTGTCGCCATAACAACAATGTTAACAGCATTGTTGTGTTCCGGCAGTTAGAGGTACCTAAGTTAGCCAGTTCCTCCGTGTTTGAGGATTCCGGGTGAAGCTTGCTTCCACCTTCGGCCTGATCATCACTTACCATCAGGTGAGATACAGGCCAAGAGCTACCTCGTTGTGGATAAAAAAATGTGATGTGCTGTCGAGTTATAGGTACCTACATAGGTACCTAGGTATAATAATTATGCAAAATATCCATCATTGGTGTAAACACCACGTGTTTAGGATCACGTAGTCAAACCAAATGATAATATTGAAATGAGTTCAATTTCCTTTCAACGAAGGTCTATAATAATGTTGATCATAGGTGCACCTCACGTTTTTAGTTCAGTTGTTTTTTCAGTTCACGAGGCTATAATGTTTTGTATTTAGTTCAAGAAGAGTTAATGAAGCTGATTAAGAACATGTATAGTCACCTATTTAAAAACAGACTTCATAATTTCTTGTTTCAGACTTTAGAAGTAGTTAAACAGGAAGGTTGTTATTTTTAAAATTTTGACGCAAATTCAATAAAAATACCGTTTACTTGGAAAAATCCATTCGAATAGTCCAACGACAATGTATCCAATAGAATTGATAATGTGATCAAGTTCTTCATGTAAATACAGCGTGATCCACGTCACGAAATCAGTGTCAAGAAACGGGATTTGGTGGTCTTTAAGGTGTAGACATAAAGTTGATAATCGGTGGTGAATTCAGAAGCTCACGTTAAGCTTAAACTACATAAATACTGGTGTACAGAAACCGGCTACAGTCGGACGTGGTTCCTTCATCCAATTGGGCGTTTAGTAAATTTCTTTCGGAGTGTCGTTTTTATTTTTTATCAAAAAATTGTATGTGTCAATGACAAAATCGAAGAGAAAGTTCGCGATCACCGACAAATTTCTACCAAGGTAAGCCTTACAATACTAATTACTAACATTTTTCCCTTAATTTTAAGGATAGAGTCATCTGGGAGTTTGTTCAGCATGCAGTCTTGTATCTAGAGAATCTAAGAATCTATAATTTCTATTTTTGGGTAAATTATAACTTGAATCTTAAAGCTCTTTCGTTATTTTTTATAAATTAAAGGAATTTTAAAACTATTAAAAGGAAAAATAAAGTGAAAGTTGTAACATTTTGCTTGCTCTGAATTTTAAAACGTTTGTTGTATTACCGAATGTATTTTTGCCCGTTATCTTTCGATTTTTGCTAGTCATTTCCTAATGAATCATTGAGATAATTTGTTGTTATTAGGAAAAACTGTGGAAAATGGCAGAGGAAATGACCAAATTTATTTATTAAACTGTAAATTTTCGATAAATTTTTACTCTTTTATGTAAATTAGGTATTTTATAACCTATGTTCAGCTGATTTTTTTTATTTTAATAGTGAAAGAGTTTTTCAAATCGGTCCAGTAACTTCAGACGCTATTTTCTCCAAAGAAACAAACAAACAATGAAATATTTACTCTTTTTAATATTAATTAGTTTTAGGAAACACACTTTTATAAATATCTTATTTTAGTTTCATATATTACAGACAGGTATACCTTTTTAGTTCGTTATATGTTATGCTTAGCTTGATGTGACCATATTATAATAAATCTGCGATATAATTACCATATTTAGAAGTCTTTAAGGTCTCGGTTTTTAGCAAAAAAATACAGAAACTGACGATTTGCAATGAAATAAACAAACCCATCAATTAAAAGATAAAGAAATAAAACCTGTTTTAGAAGTAGATTAGAGACTAAACTAAGTATAAAGTTAAAATAGACATTTATTTCTATCTTACCAAAATAATTTTAATATTGTTAACTTCGAAAATGTTAAAAATGCAAACTGTCTCGATAGTGCCAATTTGAATTGTTTAGCTTCTATGTTTTAAGTCAGAAAACTGACAATAATACAGCAATACTGTGTTACTCTAACCATCCGATAAGTTTATTCGGTCACCTAATTAATTATTGAACATATGAAAGTAAACTAAATTTTATGTCGTGCCCTGCGTGCCCAATTAACTGCAGGAAGATTTAATGAATGCTACTGACGACACTTGTAATGGAATTTTGGGCTGACACTGTATAGGTTTGTTGTCGACACGCCAAGAAGACGTACAGGGTGTTCTAAAAAATTCAATTTCAGAGGGTACCTACTTTAAGAATCAAGTATCAAACCCCGTACTGCATTTCATATGCTGCTGCTGATATATGTATTTTTAGATATAGTTACCTAGTCTTTAAACTTAAGTTTAGGTTAATAATTTTCTACGACAATTCTATCGTTTTAAAAACGCAGTATTCTCAAATCGGGAATCTTAGAAACAGCGCTAGTGGTTAGACCGGTTGGTGTTTACTACGCCCGTATGTAAATCGGACCGGCGCACGCGCACGCGCCCGGTGTGTGATCGGCGCTATTATGGAGCCGATCGACGATCAATGTCGAATGAGTTTCATTTGTAGAATAAATAGGAAATAAATTAACTTAACATTGTAGAAGAGACAACAAAGTAATTAATATGAGGAAGTTATTGACTAAGTTCTACTTATTGAAATATCGTGAAATCCAGTAGGGCTCATTGAATGACTGACTGACAATAAGCAACGATAAAAAAAAAGTCTGATTATAATTATTTAGTTACTAGCTTTCCGCCCGCGGCTTCGCCCGCGTGGAATTTTGTCTGTCACAGAAAAACTTTATCGCGCGCGTCCCTGTTTCAAAAACCGGGATAAAAACTATCCTATGTTCTTTCCCGGGACTCAAACTATCTCTATGCCAAATTTCATCAAAATCGGTTGCGAGGTTTAAGCGGGAAAGCGTAACAGACAGACAGACAGACAGAGTTACTTTCGCATTTATAACATTAGTTGGGACTAGTTGGGATTAGTTGGGATGAATGTAGTACTTCAAATGTGAACATCACTACTAATCACATTGTGATACAAAGCTCTTAGTTGTTTTCAAATTTGATTAGGATTTATCTACCGATTTATGAATAAGTCAGTGGGTCAAACACGAGGTTCCAAGTTTCCTTCAAACGAACATTTGCGAAGTAGTTTACATTCATAATCCCCATTATTGGATAATATATCTTGCAAAATTAAGTCCATGGAAAATTTTAAAACCTCGAAATCTGATCATGATGAAAATTTTTACGCTGCCTCTACGTGTAAAAGTTCATTGACCCAGTGAGGCGAGCGATGACTGCGTAACATCTATTTTGTCATACATATTATTAGTTAGGATATTTAGATCAACTTTCCAAAGAGTAGTAACTTAATGTGAGACTCAAATCATAATATTAAAGTTCTTACCTTTGTTTATGGGGCAGGTAGTTCGTTGATAGATGAGATTTTCATGTGCAGGTTCAATTTATTACACTTCCCACTCGCACTTCATCGTTTCCTTTTAGCCAGAATTTTAGATTGGTTTTCAAAATTAATCAGAGCTGCTTTCCTTCCTTTGTAAATAAAAAAGTCATAAATGTAAAGAATTACCTTTACTTCTGGCGGTAGATATTTTGAATGTCCTTCAAAAAGGCAAATAAGACAAAAGGTGCTTTGTGATGACACAACAACGATCATTACATCATCCAGTATTTCCAGTATATTGTAAGTTATTCAATTATGCAAGCCTGTTTCCAGGATATTGATTAAATTACGATGCGCAAAAGTCAGGCATAAAGCTGTTTACTCGTTTGTTCGAATACATGTTTTAATCATATTGAAATATATTATTTGCATGTCAGTAATAAGTATAGCTATACTCACTTATACGATCTATTTATGATAATTCATTCACTCGTAATACATTTATCGAGCAAATGGAAATGGAATTGGAAAATTGAAGAGGAAATTGCTGAAAATGTAAATACGATCCTACAAAAGAAATGAAAAGTCTATCGAAAGAAATACTCAGCTCAAGTAAAGAGTGATCTGAAAATATCTGAAATAAAAAAAGCACACAGAGAATAAGTATCATTCTAAGGCATTGCATAACCTGCTAGGTTTTTCACAAGTACCTAACTACTACCTATTTTAAATTAAAAATATCAGTGAGCTAGCTACCAAAAGTTTTACAAATTTATAAAACTTACCTGTACCTAACTTGACAAGAACTATCGCAGCTTTTTACTGCTTTCAATTTTTAGTTCCTGCGCAGCTACACCAGAGAGCTTGCAGGCTTTAAGTTCGGTCAAGCTGCACGGGACTTTAAGTTTAGAAACTTTGGAGTTCTACATTTCTTATCGATTGCTCTTGCACGAAATGTTTCAATTAAATTGGGAACTATTAATGTTGGAATGTAGGTAAACGAGCTAAACTTTGACAGAAAATGGAATTATTATCAAAACCAGATACTCCAGAATATACTTCGTAAATATAGATTTAATTTTATTCCTCAAACGTTGAGGTAAGGGATAGGTACTACACAGGGTGGCAAAACCAGATGGAGTCAGTGATAAACGATGAATCGCTTTGGATACAGTGAGATCAAGGCTCATCAGTTTAAATTAGCTTATCTGGTAGTTGGTAAAGGCCCCCAGTAAAATATGTACTAGGTAGTTAAGTAACACGTCATGTAGAACTAGCTCCTTGCTTGGAGATCTGAAGTCTGAACTTCACGTGACTACTTATTGATCGTCAACTGTTTTCTNTTTTTTTAGTATTTGGTTTCGATGGAGGCATTATAATCGTAACTCTGAAAATGAATCGATTACTTATATCAAAATAGCTAAGTAATTAAATTGAAAAATCACGATAAAAACTAAATGGCCAAAAGTGGGGTTCTTCGTGCACCACTTTTGGCCAGTCATGTGGCCAAAGATGGGAAAATTCATTAATTCTGGCTCCATTAGTGGCCACCTCTCATAAACCCACTTAATAAACAAATAGCGATAAAATATCATTAGTACCACTTAGACAGTGTATTCTTTATTAAGGATTAACATAAACATTTTAAAAAATAAGAAGGGTTTAGAAAATAATGATTGTTTACTCACCCGCTCGCCTTAGCCTTTTTGCTAAGACTTAAAACAATTAACGCTTCTCAAAAAATAATGACTTGTTGGATTGAAGTGAAGCTTGACACATCAAAGCTGTTAACGCTATCAGTGTTGCTAATATTAGATATTTTTATTCCCGTAAACCATAGAGTAATATATTAGTCTTTGCCTTAGTTATAACGATTTGAAGTTCTAAATGGCCACAAAGGGGTCGGTGGCCACAACCGGGTCACTTGCCCTATCACGATTTATAAAACTTACCTGTAACTTGACGAGAACTATCGCAGCTTTTTACAGCTTTCAATTTTTAGTTCAGCAGGTACCCCAGAGAGCTTGTAGGCTTTAAGTTCGGTCAAGCTGCACGGGGCTTTAAGTTCAGAAACTTTGTAGTTCTTCCGTTCTTATCGATTGCTCTTGCACGAAATATTTCGATTAAATTAGGAACTATTATGGTTAGAATTTAAACGAGCTATACTTTGACAGAAAATGGAATTATTATCGAAACCAGATAATACTCCAGAATATACTTTGTAAAATATAGATTTAATTTTATTCCTCTAAGGTTGAGGTTCGGAATACTACACAGGGTGGCAAAACAAGATAGAGTCAGTGATAAACGATGAATCGCTTTGGATGCAGCGAGTTCAAGGCTCATCAGATTAAATCAGCTTTTCTGGTAGTTGGTAAAGGCCCCCAGTAAAATATGTAGGTAGTAACGTCATGTAGAACTAACTCCTTGCTTGGAGATCTGAAGTCTGAACTTCACGTGACTACTTATTGATCGTCAACTGTTTTCTTTTTCCAGGCTCGCTAAGAACCTCCGCACCAGAAAAGGTAGCCGTCGGGCGAACACCGGTAACCGCTTGGAACACGCGGTGCTCACGCACCTTCAGCACGTGCCGTAGATTCTCCAGCACTCTTCTCCTCATCATCCATCCCGGCACCGGCATCAGCGATCATGGCCCGTGGTGACGAATGCAAGACCGCCTCTAAGGCTAACTACGCGTGCAAGAACCTGGACGTCACTGCTCCGATGAAGTAAGTATAGTTGAGGCGGAGCCGAGAAAGAATGTCTGGGTCTTCTAGCTCTTACAATAACTCGCAGTTCCGTCCCAAAGACTTTGGGAGGACACCGTCAGGTTTTAGTGAGTAGGCCCTGCCCATCTGGCAGGGAGAGCCACACATAACCCACTGGTACCCCCGGGCCAGTGGGTATGCAATTTCATGCATTTCCTGACGGAAAAAAAGGCGTAGTAAGTAGTAGCGCGTGCAAGAATTCTTGCAATCCAATTCATCCTGACCATTTTGCATCCCATGAATTTCACAAAAAGGAACATCAATATAAAGAAGCAATTTCTGTTTCTTGAAGCATATACCAATATTAATAGCAACTTTTCTAAACTTCCAGCAAAACGGCGGCTCAAACCAGCCAGCAGCCCGCCAAANAAGTAAGTATAGTTAGTTAGTTGTCGGTTATAGTATTTATCAAAAGCATTTCTGAAGATGCAAGAAACAAAAAGGATTAGGATGTAGCGTACGTAGTAGTAGCGCGTGCAAGAATTCTTGCAATCCAATTCACATTATCCTGACCATTTAGCACGGTGTGCATTTATAATGAAGTCCAATAAGGATAAACACACAGTCTATTCACTCCAAGCGACACTTTGGTGTCCTTTGATCACCCAAGGATAAGAAGCCCACGTTGCTCACGTAGGTAATCTTATCCATGCCATGGAAGAAAAGAATTGATATAAAGAAGTAATTTCTGTTGCTTAAACAAAGCATAATACCAATATTAATAGCAACTTTTCTTAATTTCCAGCAAAACGGCGGCTCAAACCAGCCAGCAGCCAGCCAAGNCCGCCAAAAAACAAGAGCAGAAGAAGGACTATGGAGCGTGGGGCTCCATCTACAAGGACAAGAAGAACTTCACAGATATGCACTTCTGCTGAGCTGCACCTGTGCCGGGCATTCATTGCTTCCATCATCATGTCGCAAACATTCTGCATCTGACCGGACCTATCTAGAAGTCGCAACAAACAGTACCATCTCACGAAGACGGTGATTTAGAAATCACTTTACAAGATATTATTGGTGAAGAGTATCGTGAAATTCCAATAAATGTGCTGCAAGGACTATGAAACGAGTGCGGAAATCGAAACTCAAAATGGCTACAAAAATACGTTTATTAAATGCACCGTGTGTCTTCGCTCCGTCTAAAAATTGTACACAAAAACGTTGTTCATTAAAAGATAGGTTCATCCATCCACTAGCCGTATTTAGTCTTGTAATTGTGGAACCAAATAAATTCATGTAACTTTAAAGTTTGTTTGTGACGTACAGCTTATTTCCACGTCTTCATCATCGGGTAGGGTATCTTTTCTAACAATGCTTTGTATTTCATATTAACATTAAACTGCATCCCATCCGTGACGGGTTTTTGTTCGATTCCTGAAGTAGTTTTAATTAAATTATACACTAGGCGTTGTTTTATTTTTTGGAATTTGCCTTTTTATGCCTTAGCTCTAATAATAAGACATACCTAAACTAGTGATTGAATGTGAATTTTCAAAATTGAGGATCGAAAATATCGGTTTGAGTATTTCATGTGAAACCACATAATAATAATAAGTTTAAACGTACCAAAATCTTAAGTTAGGTAGCTATAATAGCAATAGCAAAGTAATAACTTTATGGGCTGAAGTAATAAAGAACATTCGGGGTTAGGGGACATAAAACAGTAAATACACATAAATAATTTATGCAATATTTTAATTAAGATAAATATTATTCAATTAAGGCCTATTTTAAAATGAGAAGTATCAGATTGCACTATTTTCATGATAGTTTCGGTATAACTGATGTAAACTGATGTAGAATGTACAAACTTTCATTGTTTCAAGAAACCTCCAGACAAGTTTTGCCAACGAGAGCAAATGCTGAAATGAAGATGAATTTTTCAGTGAATATTAATTAATAAGAAATGAGCCCAAGTAGGCATATGTTTTGGAAATAACAAAGTAAGTATTGAGATGATAAGCAATCTTGTTGATAGATAGAGCTGAACAAGAAATAAAATATGTTATGTTGAGCAGTTAATAATATAACACTCAGTTTATCGCATCAACAAGGAAAATTGGTATTGAGTTTTCATTTGCATAATTTGTGCTCATACAACTGCAACTATGTGTCAGAGAGAATTCAAATAAAAGCAATGAATACACACAAAATAGACGTTAACTCATTCTGCTGCAAGGGTTACTTTCAATTTATGATTCTGTGCAAAGGCCTTCGTGATGAACATTTACTACAGCCATACATTAGCAAAAGCTGCAACGAGGATGATGTTAGAAGTCGGTTGAGAATCATTATTTCGGTAACAAGGAGCCACTTTAAGATTTTTACCCATTTTGCGTCTAGAAAGTTTACGAGATACGGTACGGACTCCTACCCCACATAATTTAGTTGTTGTAGTAGTTGCATAATTTACTTAGCATATTTCTTACCTGAGTTTTGTATTCAAATATTCAAATTTCCATTGCACAGATTTTTTCCTTTTATCTTTGTTCTTTTTGCTACTTCTTCTTGTCTTTCTTGAAGGTTATTGTAAAAGCAAAGTTGAATTTACAGTTTTTTTGGGACTGGTTTTTATTCGTTCCACTTGGACAACTATTTCGAAATGTGGCTATAGTCATACTGCTGGTCGTTTTAGATGGATGTATGGTGATGATGATGAGTTTGGGTGTTTATGTGTTTGGATGCTATTGCATGACCGATTTATGGGATGACTGTTCTTTGACTGATAAGTGTCATTTGTCAGTTGTTTGTCACATACTTTACAAAGAGTATATCACACCATTATCGAACACAACTCTTTGAAAAAGTTTTTACTTTATTGATTTTTTTACTCTGTCGCGCTCTAGTCTCTCTCTCACCTTCTCTCCTCACAGAAAGAATAGATCACTCTCAGACTGATGATTATAATTTGACCATAACAATGGCATTAGTTAGCCAAATTAATGATTTCTTCGTAAATATGCCGTAGTATCAGTAGTATGACGTAGATTATTTAAATTATCAAAATAATTACGAAACTACCAAACTAATAACCTTTTAAACAGTGTCGTCGGATATAGACAGACATGGTAGTAAATTAAACTTTTTATTTCAATTTATTTTAGTCCAGTTAAAAATAGTGTACCTTGAAAACAGCAGAATCGGTGTTTATGAAAAACGCCAGAGAGCTGTGTCGTTGAATTATTCATTAAACAGCCGACTCTTGACCCGACAATCCGCGGGTGCTCCAGTCGAGGGTTTTGATATTTTTTTGATTCTGTTTATCAAGAGGGCGAAGGAATTCAAAACGTAACGCTTTTTATGTAGCGCCGATGGCCCTGAAATAATTTAGTGGAGACGAGCCCCACGACAAACTTTGCGGGAATAATTATGTAATGCAGGATCCCGCATAAAACTGGACTGTCATGTGAACACACAAATTATGTGTGTTTGAAATTCAAATTCGAATTAGAATTTTTGCGGGACACTGCAAACGGGATGTTCGTGAGAATGTTAATAAAACAGAACAGAACAGAAAAGCGGGATCCGTGGAAACTCAGTTACTAAGATACAATTATGAATGTGAATCGATTACGATGAAGGCTACAACTAATAAGTGCCTAAATACTCGTATTAGGTGTACCCTTTGGGTACTACTAATACTATCAAACAAGTATTCCTTGACAATAACTAAACTAAATACACCTACTTTGAGCAATTTAAAAGCTTAATTAGCTAGCAAACAGCTAAGTACTAGATGTATTTTGCATCGAATGAAAAGTAAACATGTTTTTTAGGATTTCAATGTTGTTCATACCGTATTAGAAAAGTAGTTCTAGTTTGAATAGTCACTAGACTCCATAAAGGGCTAGAGTAATTTATAAATTGAAGGATTAAGAATTATGTTGAAAGTTATACCCGCGATTTTGTACTCGTTAAGATGTTAATAGCTTTATATGTATTGCCTTATCCGATAAATGGACTATCCAATATTAAAATATCATTTTTCAATGCAAACTAGTAGTTCCTCAGATTAGTGTATTCAACCAAACAAACAAAATTCAAAATTCTTCAACTGTATGATAGTGAAAAATAAGTAATACTTACGAGTACTTAGATGAAAAATAACGAAGAATTTTCAATGCCCTTATTTCCAATACCTTGTGATTACTAAGGGAACAGCAGCCTGTTTCCAAGGCTGGTCTAGTGCAGGCTTACAAAGAATAATACATTATTCTAGTGCTTTGCATGAAAAATACTGGATATTGAATCCGCGCTGGGTATTGGAATCTTAGGCTGCGTGTACATTACATTTTAAATGAACTTTATTTAGTACATGACGTTAGCGCCAACAATCGTAGACCCATCGGCTGCAATTTTTTTTCCTTTTTTGATAGCTTATACTGGCTGGATAATTTATTTATCTGTATGAATGTTTTTTTAATGAATTATCGCCAAAAAATGGGGTGGTATTTCAACCCACTTTCAGTTCGGTTTCATTTTCTTGTTAAAGACTCCAACACACCCATAGGTCCTTTGTACCGAGTTTTTGTAAATGATCCCTAAATCCCCAAAATCTTAAAGCATTACGGAGAGACTGAGGATCGTCGCTGTAATATTTTTTACGGGTTCGAGTTTCCCTGGATTTGTATTATTTTGAAAACATAATGATTTTAGAAAATACTTCCTTATTGCTTAGCAAGCGAAACTAATAATGAAAATATCTGCTCTCTACATAATTATATTCGGTTAAGCGAAAGCTTAGTGTCATGTTGTTTTAATTAATGACAATTGGACAAGCGGCCAAATGCCTCCGCCCAATTATCAATGAATAATTCAGGCGTTGCAGGGCATTTCCTTCGCCTGCCCGCCTCTTCCGTTCCGTTTACGATACTGCGCCGCCTAATTGGGATTTCTGGTTTGATATTATTTACGAAAGGCTAAGCTTTTGCTGCGAGTAAATTGTAAAATATAGTATTGCTTTGTTCGAAGCAATTCTTGCTTTCTTTTAAGCAATTCTCGCTTTCTTTTAAGTTTGTATTAAAGTAAGCTTTCTTTTCTTTAAATTTTGTTCAAAATTAGGTATCAGTAAAATGATGTACCAATGCTACCAATCGATCAACATGGTAAGCATCGGGGGAGGCCTATGTTCAGCAGTGGACGTCCTATGGCTGAAATGATGATGATGCTGAAAATGATGTAGAAATTTCATAATTGATATTTTGCTTATTGAAATGGGCCTTTGCGACACAGGCACGTGAGCAAGCTAACGAGTGAGCTTTTATGAATTAATTTTACACTAAAATAACTGTACATCATGTAGATCATGTAAGCACTGACAATTTAAACTACTACACACTCTTCGTCAAAGAAGCTACCATTATAGAACTTCTAGCTGAAACTTTAGCACGCGCTATTGCGCTAAGATACGCGCGGGCAAGCGTGCACTCTCGTAGCGCAAGCGCAGATAAGCACTCTTGTGACAAGTAGGATAACTGTACATTTTTAAATTGAAAGAAGGTAGATAAGTGTCTTCGTTTTATTTTGTCTACGGGTCGAATCAAAACGATTGTTTTCCTGAAACTTTAGAAATAAAATAAAGTTTTGTTTCGCCTTACTAAATCAAACATAGCAATTTTAATAGTAGTTAGATTTATTGTTGTGGTATTCACAGAAACAGCCTGCATTCTTTTCACAGCTACAACTTCTAGCGCGAACTTTAAACCCATACTTTAGCGCGCTATTAGCCCGGGCACGCGGCGAGCGAGCGAGCGCGCGCTATCGACCGTAGTGCGGGATTGCGCGCGCAACGACCTTGACTTTCACGATGACGGTACCCGGAAACTTGCAAGTGCATCACTATTGCAACTCTTTTGTTTGTCAACCGACTTCAAAAAAGGAGGAGGTTCTCAATTCGACCCGTATGTTTTTTTTAGACCGGGCCTCTTCAAGGCGAGATTGGTAATGGTAGAGTCAAGTAGGGTAACAGTTGTACTTGGCTACTGATGGATTCGACCAAACAAGAGTAAATATTAATCTCAGAATAAATTGTCAGTTTTGACATATTTCCCATACTGAAACTGTCAATGTGCCAGTTTGTTTACCATGATTATTCTCGGATAAAAGTTTGGTCGAATCGGGCCTAATTCGTAATGACGAACTACAGTCATAGAAACGTTTCGTTTCATGTACATCTTAAAAATATAAAGTTTTATGAAGCTTGTTTACAACCACCCCTGCTTACAATTACCCTTGACTTGCTTTGACTACAACGGGCAGGTATCACCCTAGACTGCATCTCGCATAACATCAGGTGCGATTGCGAAAAAATACCGGCCTTGCTCTGCTAAAAAAAACAATGCAATCTTTGGCATTATGCTTTTGAGAGTTGTTAGTGATGTTTTAATTTTGACTACACGGACTAGAAAAGAAAATTAATAGTTTCCAAGCTATTTTACTCAAAATTATGCATGTTTTCTTTGTTAGCTAAAAGCCGCTAGAGATAGAGATTTGTCGCATATCGAAATGCTGCGGCCTTGACTTTGCACTGCGCAAGCATAACTTTGTCTCGTGCCGTGAACTCGGAGGCAGGTAGAGCCTGCATAAACTTATCGTGGCGTGGGTAAGTTACGCGACGGTAATTGACTGATAGGTGTTTTATCTTGTATCCCTTTGTAAGAATCTGCACAGTAGCAATAAGTCTTTTCTTTAGGCAGCAAAAAGTTGCTTTGGATTAAGTTGAAGTTTAGAATATTACTTGTTCTCTGTACAGTTCTAATTTTGTGATAATTATAGGTTAAATAAACGTTACGATCAAGTTTTACAGTATCTTGAATAAATCAGTCTCTTTTCGAATTTAGGAATTTTATTTATTTCGCATCTAATAGTGAATAGTTTCGATTTTAATGAAACATTTTACTTTTACATAAGTGTAATATAAAATTAATTCATAGAAGGTATTGAAATTCAATAAACAATTTTATAGCTTTCCCATTTCCATGAATAAAACAAATCACCCCAGGTCCTTGAATCAGCGAAAGCCTCGCGAGCTCTCACGGAACGCTTTCATAACTGAAATTCATAAAACACAAACGTCCGTAATTAAGCCTTCGAAGTCGATAAACTTTTATTGTTCGAGTTGACAAGTGCGTACCGCTACTACGGTCGCGAGTTCAACGCTTTATCGATAAGGCAGGGCGCAGCACTGGCCGCGCGCCAGTCCGCGCCAGACGCCGCATGGCCGAGCGCGGCCGGCACCGCGTCGCGCCCGTACCCGGGCCCGCCAAGAAACAATACGCGTACACCCCCTGCCCGCGCTCCGAGGAGGTCGGAACAGACCTCGCCCTACAACTCCTCAACCACCATGAACCAGAAACACCAAAGAAAACCAACGGTGAGTCAATACAAGTGCAGTGATCCCGCGCGAAAAGTTTTTACAACTTTTCAAACTTTTTATAAGTGCCAGTGATCTAAAGTTCGGTAAGTACATATTTATAGCGATTTAGAAACGTAATGTTTTCATAAACAGTTCTATTTCGAATTTGTCTCGTGTTTTCGAACAGCTGGAGCGGATTATGAGAAATGTTATGAAAAGATGTCGCGATGCGAACGCAAGCAGCTGGAAAAAGTTTGGAGATTTATTGTTTAGTTTAGTTTTAAATGATCTTTGATAATGAGTTGAGGACGTACGTTGCATTGTGAATGGATGCGTGCAGCGCCGTACGCACGCGGGTAAAATTAGTTCGAGCGTGTTTTGGCGCGCTCTCGCGGTCTATTTATTATGCTATAGCAAACATTAATTACTAATCTGGCCTGTCCGCCCACAAAATTACGGCATGAGACGTGCCATTGACAAGGTATGAATGAAAGAATTAATTACAAATAGAACACCCAGACTCCTAGAATTATACGAGTAAAAGTAGAGCACTTTTAAGTGTTTTTTTAAACAACAATAATTGAATTTTACACATTTAAGTACATTTTTATCTAAGTTGGGAAATAACGAAAATCTCATACTCTTTAAAAATAAAATCCTATACTCTTCCTGGAGAGGTAATGAATAAATATTTATGACCCTCGAGGTTTGTAGAGCTTCGACTCGCATTTCTTAATAAAATATGATACTTGAAAACGTTGTTAGGATTTTGTTTCCAAGTGTTATTTCCACAAGACACATTTATAAGAGTTTTATCATAATCCTTGGTATATTTAATAAATTTTTAATCATAAGTTTAACTTTGAAGTCCCACTAGTTCTTTTACGGGACAGGAGGCAATCGATAAAATATTAAAACGATAAACGATGGTTTAAATAAAATTACTTGTTTTTGTATTTGGTACCCTGTATTTTTTCTTGTAAAGTTCTCAGTATTTAGACACAATTGTATGCTTTACTTCTTTAATGATGGATATGTGGTCAACTGACATTTAACACAATTTTCATAATATTTAATTAAAAATATCCAAACAATTTAATAAATACAAGGCAAGGCAATTACTTTAACCATCCCAAACAATACTGGATTGTATTACGATTGGTCCATAACCATAAATAGCAGAAAGCGGATACAAACACCCTAAGGAATCAAGGTTCGGCTTCAATATGTGCAGGCGGGAAGCTTCACGGAAAGCTAAATCACATAAGGGTATTTTGTGTGGTCGTAATAGGGTCTATATTGCAATAAAATGTGGTCTGATGTGGTGGACTGTACTAGCCGGTACGGCAGGAGGCATCCGCATTGCGCCTGGAGCCCGCTTTGTTCCGCCCGGGACTCTACACGTTAGAGTAGGCGCACACCGTTGATTTTTCGTCGGCCGATAGTTTAGTCGGGCAGTTGATCAGTATGGGCATGTATGGGAGTGCGCACACTACGCCGTTTCGATTTGGCCGATTCTTCATACAATTTGAAATCGGGCACAACTATCGACCAACTAAAAATCAACGGTGTGCGCCTACTCTTATGCTCGAAATAAAATAGGCCTACAGTACGCGGTTTTAAAATGCTTGTGATAATTTTTAAAAGAGTGATACAATTTATCACGGGACCTGTGACATAACATTCGTTATAATCGAAATTTCAGGAAATAGAGACGTTGATGTATGAGACCACAATTTCGCGAAATATCAAAAAGAACAGTAAAATTATAACAGTCAAGTTTTAAGCTCGAAATAAAAAATATGCTTAATTATTTATTGTTTACAAAATGTATTAATTAATTATTTGATTACAAAGAAGGTTTCACCATAGAAACAATAACAATGTTCATTGAAACTTAATTGCAGAATTTAAGTGCGTCTTTGCGTGGCTTTCACTTTGAAGCGATCTCTGTCAGACAACCCACTTAGAATTACAATCTTAGATATTTTATTCGAAATTATTTGCACTCAAAAAGAAGATTTTTTGAATCTATAGTATACCACTGGGGATTCTCTGTATTGTTGTTGCAATTCACGAAGGCGAGTGAGTTTTCAAAAGTTTTGATAGACATTACACTATCGTGCATCTACACGTACATACACAAGTAAAGCTCACTCGCCTTCGTGAGTTGCAAGAACTATACCTACTGTATATCTGTATATTGCTTATTGGCCGGAACCGCGGGAAATTAACTGTCAGAAGCCGCCACCAGTCTAATGTGTTACTTACCGGAATTACTGGCCGAACTTGCTTTGAATTTCATTCTGATATAAGTTTGGACATTAAGATAAATATCTGGGAATAATCACCCCATTAAAGCTTCTAAATGTTGTGAAAAGAAAAGTTTTTAACTGCACTGTAAACAAATCGAGGTGTTTTTCGAAGTGCACCTATTTTGAGGCACACATAATGAAGCGCACCTAAACTATTCCTTGAAGCGCACCTTGGATAATTCAGTTTTTTACTGTATTACGAGAATAATTTATTGGGGAGGGGAACTCACAATATTTGCCTTCCCCTTCATATCTGTTTTATGTAACTGTCCTCTCCATAGGTTGTCTGGAAGAGATCGCTTCATAGCGATAAGACCGCCTAGTTGTACCTTATGTGTTTCTTTTCTTTCTGTTCTGTTCTTTTGTGTGCAATAAAGTGAATTTATTATTATTATTTGAAAACATGAAAATATCGTAGATACTTTTCGAAACAGGAGGATAATTTGAAATTGTTTTAAACTACAACCTTGGCGAAAAGGGTAGGCTAATATTTTGTGCACACAAAATTATCATAGCTGTATTAGCAAAACCTTGAATACAAACTTTTGTGAAGGTCCAATGTAAATTGATTCTGTTGATGAATTGTTTTAAAAGGGTTTAATGAGTCGTTTCAAGGTCTTTTTATGAAAAAGTATGAAATTTCGAATGAAAAGTTTTAAACGGTTTATCTAAAGCATCAACAAAAACATCTCAACATTTAACAAAATTGCTTACAAAAAATGTTGAATATTGACATGTTTTTGTTCATTGTGTAACTATAGGGCAAAAGACCAGGAGACCTGGCTTTGCTTTTAAGTATTAAAACATTTTGGAGCTCCAAAACGTTTTAATACTATGCCTATAGAAATGAGTTATAATATTTTTTTAATTAGGTACTTCCACTGCCGCCCAAAGTAATCAAACTGCAACATTTCATTAAATCAATGCAGAAGGAGTTCATGAAAATCGCACAAGCTTGCTACAAATGGCTAACGCATTTAAACGTTATGGGCCCTAGCCTATGGAAATGAGATAATATTTTTAATTACTTCCACAGCCGCTCAAAGCAATAATACTGCAACATTTCATTATATCAATGTAGAAGAAGTTAATGCAAATCGCAGTAGCTTACGACAAAGGCCGTATAAAAGTATTTGTGCGAACAGCCGCGCTTAACGAGGCGCGCTACAACGGACATAAAGCCACACCGCGGTGTGAAGCACATTTGTAAGCACTCAGATGAAACTTTTTGGGATGAAACTCCTTTGAAACGTTAAAGGAAGGACATAGGCATACAATAAAGAAATGACTCGCATGTGGCAAACATTGTACTTAGTTGTTTTAGGAGAAGACCTTGCAAAGGCTTTACATGGCTCCAAACATGGTCGAAGAATACAAAAAGCATCAAGAAAGCTTAAAGTATACTATTTAATTCTCATCATAGATTTAAAATACTTTTTTTTATGCTTAACAAGGCAGATATTTGACCACAATCGCACCTGATGTTAAGTGGGATGCAGTCTAGGATGGTACATTATCTGCCCTGTAAGTGCCTATTCACTCTCGCCATGAAAAAGCCCGGATTATAGTCCTTTACTTATACTATTTTATATTAGACCATAACCTCTTGCATTTTTCGTTTGTGAAAACGCTCGTATTAACAATCGATGCTTGCTTAAGTGACGCAGCAAATCGAACGCACAGCGTTGAATAGAGCTCTGTGATTGGTTCGTGTGTCACCAGGTGCGTCCACGCACACTGTGAGACCTCATAGTAATGTTTGTGAATACAGGAGTACGATCACCTACAATGTAAATATTTAGGTAGAGCTGCCTCTAGCTATTTAGTCCCTACATGTTAGATAGTAATGCCTATAATATATTCAGTTAAAGGTAATATGACGCTAAGTTCATATGCTATTGAAAACATCAGGTCCCAGGGCCATTCCCGGGCGCGATATTACCTTTTTACCCCTAAGGGCTCCGTGACTCCGCAAATACATGCTAACAAACTTCATACAATTGTGAATATTGGGCCCCAATATTTACATGCTGGTTGACATTGGATTTCTCTCGGTTAAAGGTAAAAGCTCTTAGGGTTGTCTACATTTATGTCAACTTAAGAACCATTTTTTAGGGTAAGTACGTCTGTCGGCAGCTTTCTTAGGTCATAGAAAGCTGTAATTTTACATGTTTAAGATACGTAATCACAGTATTACCTACTGTAAAATAAAATATTGAAAACCTATCATTATAATGAAGTGGGGATGATTTGTCTTCTATTCCATGGTGTAGGTACCTACATAAATAAGTTTTTTGAAATGAGGGAGGTGTCCTCGTATGTAAAAGATATTTTTCTTTTCTTTTGGGAAAACTTACTCTTATTATACTCGTAAAGAAAAGTAGTGTTATTATGTGCCGTTAGTGAAAATGATGCTAAGATGGAGCAAACTTGTTATGTTACTATGCATAACACAATTCACTCAAGAGGAGTTTTGTTATTGTTCCCTTAGGTACAATAGCAAAGTTTTCTTGCGGGATCGCGGGCTCTCTGGCTTAATTTGCAGTAGCTTAATTTACAAAAATATATTTGTGTGATGTGACACCATGAAAACCGTAAAAGCAGTAGGCTTACTGGCACTAATACACGTCACACTCAAGTACCGCGTAAATGAATTAGGAAAACAAATGAGCGTGTGTGGAAGGCACTCGTTGATAAGACTGCCATAGGTTGCGGAATATTTTATTCTAATCTATTCTATTTTGGATAAACAGTAGGTATTTTACTATTTTGCACTAAGATAAAATATTTATTTATTTTATATTTCTTCACCATTAATAAATTAGATAAAGGGACTGTGCGAAATGTCAAACTTATCAAATTAACCATTAAATTGAGTTTACTGCATCCTATTGTGTTGTGGGTACCTGAAAGACCACGGTTTCCACAAACACGGCTCCAAATGAAAACTCCGCTGATGAAACGTCCAGACCGACAAAAACACTCGTATGTTACATGTTTTATGTGCCGCGTGTGCGGCGCACGGCTGATTTTTGGCCAAGTTTCTTTCAGAACTTCAGTTTCTTCTGTTTTGATAAGTTTAATGTAAAAAACATAATGAAAATCGTCAAATTTTGCAAGTAGGCTTCCAAAGAGCACTTTTACACGATACAAAAGCCCCTTTGAGGGAAGAATTAAAAATAAAAAAATGAGGTGTCTTATTTTCTAGGCCTACAAGATTCCGCAACAGTTACCTACCTATAAACGCTTTGGAATTTGTATTCTGTTAGCTTTTTNAATAGGCCTAAAGTACGCGGTTTTAAAATGTTTGCGGTAATATTTAAAAGAGAGATACAATTTATCACGGGACCTGTGACATAGCATTCGATATAATCGAAATTTCAAGAAATAAAAACAATAGAGACGCTGATGTAGCAGACCACAATTTCGCGAAATATCAAAAAGAGTAACAGTATTTTTAAGCTCTAACTTTTAAGTTCAAAATAAAAAATAGAAAAATATTTATGTAGTGCAAATAAATGATTTAATTTGATTGTTTACAAAATTAATTAATTAATTATTTGATACACCATAAAACGCAATGTTCATTGAAACTTAATTGCAGAATTTAAGTGCGTCTTTGCGTGCCTTATCACTAGGAAGCGATCTCTGTCAGACAACCCACTTAGAATTACTTTCTTAGAGATTTTATTCGTAATAATTTGCTCTCATACAGGAAAATTCTTGAAATCTATGGTATCTACTACTGGGGATTCACTGTATAGTTGTTGCAATTCACGAAGGCGAGTGAGCTTTACATGTGAGGTGGCTTGCTACTGCCTACTGTTCTATTTCAATAGTTTTGATAGACATTACACTATCGATATGTGCATGTACACATACACACACAAGTAAAGCTCACTCGCCTTCGTGAGTTGCAAGAACTATACCTACTGTATCCTACTATCCTACTAATATTACTCGTATAAATGCGAAAGTTTGGATGTCCGGATGGATCTATGTTTGTTACTATTTCACGCAAAAACTGCTGAACGGATTTTGATGAAACTTTACAGTATTATTGTTTATAACCCAGAATAACATATAGGCTATAATTTATGACGATCTGTGACAGACTAAATTTCACGCAGGTGAAGCCGCGGGCAAAAGCTAGAATCTGTATATTGCTTATTGGCCGGAACCGCGGGAAATTAACTGTCAGAAGCCGCCACCAGTCTAATGTGTTACTTACGGGAATTACTGGCCGAACTTGCTTTGAATTTCATTCTGATATAAGTTTGGACATTAGGATAAATATCTGGGAATAATCACCCCATTGAAACTTCTAAATGTTGTGAAAATAAAAGTTTTTAACTGTACTGCAAACAAATCGAGGTATTCCTTGAAGTGCACACATTTTGAGGCACACCTAATGAAGCGCACCTAAACTATTCCTTGAAGCGCACCTTGGATAATGGACAACACGCACAAGTTGTTGTAATATTAAGTTAAATTATGACTTAATTTAAAGTTTAGATCACACACATTACACTAGTTTTTATTTCACCTCAATCCACCAGTATTACTGAAGATATAGTGTCTAGAAGTTCACGCAATTTTTAAAATTTTCGTTCAATCACATTTCAAACTAGGCGCTATAAAAGTAACCATTATTATGCCACCTATTGCCAATTTTGTGCACTATGAAGCCATTTTTACATTTATGCACTTAAATATAAATTTTCTGGAAAAATAACCAAGTTTGTGTCTCTGTGCTCAATAACGAGTAAATAGTCCAGTTATTTGTTAATTTTACATGGAAAGTTTTCCGGATTTTTTGAAAATTGGTGAATATACAGGGTGTTAGGTAAATGGGTATATGAGCCGACACTAGCCCATGTTAACATGTTCATATAAATGGTATGGTGAAGTCAGAAAATTGATATCTTCATTTTAATTATTTTATTTTTCATACAAATCGTATTTCATAAAATATATTTTATATGAAAATTAAAAAAAATAAAATGATGATATCAAATTTCTGACTTCACCATACCATTTATATGCCCATGTTAACATGGGCTAGTGTCGGCTCATATACCCATTTACCTAACACCCTGTATAGATTTCGCTATGTTCTTTCCGAATTTTGTGACCTCATTTATAGCCGCGCGCGCGCCCGCCTTATTGAAAAAAATCCGCCTTAAAAAAGGTTTTTGACAACTACTTTTTTCATTTTATAATTTTTGGGACATAGACAAGCTAAGAAGCTTTGATAAATGTGATAAATTTCATGTAATGTAAGTTAAATAGATTTAGAGTTGTGAAACAGTCAAATTAATGTACCTGCTAAATTGCGAGTTCTTTTTTCTTTGATCATGGCAGGACACGCTGCCGGGTGTCCTAAATATGCTGAAGTATAAAAAAATTCGCGTTGCTGAAGTATACAACCACTTGTAATAGGTGTACAAATAATTCGTTTTTGAGTATTATCATTATTTAGAGTGGTACATTTTAATGAAACTAATTGGCCACAATGATCAGAAGTTAACTTGTTAATAATTGATTTTCTTTCGGGAACACAATTACAAAAGATGTTATCTAAACAGGTAGCCGTTGTATCTGTTATTCTTGTCGGCTCCATGAATTGGCCATGTAAATCAAAAGATTTAAAAAGAGTTAGCAGTCTCATACTCGTGGATGAGCTTTCCATCAAGTTAACGTTAAAGTCACCACAAACTAAGATTTTTTTATTTTTGTTGCTGACCTTATTAAGGGCATCTTCCATAACCGCCTCAAATACACTAAAGTCACCAGAAGGTGGTCGATACACGCATAATACAATATATCTCTCAAGCTCCACACAAGAAATTTCAATAACTCGCTCAACCGAAAGCCCTACTACGTCATGTCGTTCCTTGCATTTTAAATTATTATTAATAAATATTACAGATCCACCGTGAATAGCATATTTTCGAAAAAAAGCACTAGATAATTGATAACCATCAATATGAAAGGAACCTTCTGCCTTTTTTAGCCAATGTTCAGTAATACAAATGACATTTACATTATGGCTTTTTAAAAATAATTCTAATTCTAGATCCTTGCGGGCCAAACCCTGGATATTTTGGTGAACAATATTAAACATGGAAGGGCTGGCCTTTGTCTGATGTCTTAGTTTAAACTACTAGTACTAGTAGGCACTATTACATTATTACTGCTTAGGGCATGTAATATCGGAAGGTTTTCAATTCCGATATTGGATTCCTATATTAGATCTCAATATCGGAATTCCGATATTAATATCGGAATTGAGTTCATGTGCTATAAAATTAATATTTGGTTATATTCGTAAGAATTCTGGATTGTTTACAATAAAATAATGATTTTAATCAAAGTCTTTAATTTGGTACAAAACAGTACTTTTTTTTTATGCTAGACAAGGCAGGTATTTGACTTCATAAAATTGAAGTATTTTAAAACCATTTTTACGTTATGGGTATCCATTGCATTTGGTTTTTATGTGACAAGAGGCAAACGAGCAGACGGATCACCTGATAATGAATCGTTACTGATAATGAGCCTTTCTTTCTATATGGACTAGCAAATAATTAAAGTTTTTATGTAAAATCACAGGTATCAAACAAACTTTTTTACTCCTTCATTATATTACCCTGTTTTATGTTGGCGGAATGATATAGTCATTCAAATCACGTGTTACAAAAATTGTAGAGAGTGGTAAAAAACTTGAATATGCTTTTAATTTGTTCCTTTTTGATTATCGATGTACAACTCGCAAAACCACGAGCCATCATCATCATCATGTCAGCCATAGGACGTCCACTGCTGAACACAGGCTCCGATGCTGATTTTCACAATGGCCGGTTGGTGGCGGCCTGCATCCAGCGCCTTCCTGTTACCATCATGAAGTTGTCGGTCCACCTTGTGGTTATGAGTCCTACGCTGCGCTTTCCGGTACGTGACCTCCACTTCAGAACCTTGCTGCCTCATCGTCCGTCTGTTTTGCGTACTAAGGCAGAACCGTTGGAAGACCTTATCACAATGCTCGAAGACCTTAATCGAGTTTCTTAACAGGTAGGCCTTCGGATGAATATGGAAAAAACGAAGCTTATGTCGAATGTCCATGTTGCTCCTTACCCAGTTTCATTTAGAAGCTCGATTCTCGAGATTGTTGACAAGTAAGTATGTCTATCTTGGACAAACGATCAGCTAGGTAGTTAGATGCAATTTCGAGAAAGAGGTAAATCGTCGAATAAGTCTTCAATTAGTGTGTGTTACCAGTGATGATATATGGCTCGAAAACGTGGCCTTTGAATATAGGGCACAAAGTGCTATGGAGAGGGATAAGCTTGGTGTTTCTTTACGAGACCTAATCAGAAATAAGGAGCTCCGTAAACTAACTAAGGTCGCTGACATAGCCCGACGGATTAGCAAGCTGAACTGGCAATGGGCAGGGCACATAGTACGCAGAACTGACGGTCCATGTCCAGTAAAATTAATGTTTGAAAGGGAGTTGAGATGTCGTTCTTTGTTGACCAAGTACTTATGGCAAATGCTAAAATTGATTTAGAACAAGTTAAATTAACCATAGTAAAGATATTAAAATATTTGCAGTGGAACAAAAAGTGATGGTGAGAGACATGAGAAAATCATTGGTATTTGCCAATCATGTACTTTGGGCTTTGTGGCAGGTTGTGGCGAGTTTAAACGCTTTGTATTGGCTCTGTGCACGATTACAGCGCCAACTAGCGTCCACAACTTTGTGGGCTCTGTCACATTGACATTTGGGTCGCATATTTGTGAAAAAATATCGAAATGAAAAAATAACAAATATTTTCAACCAATAAATTGTTGTGATACCACGATTTGGGTGGAAAAAAGGTTTTGAAATCATTTTGGTCATTCAAATCAAATGAGGTAAGTCCAAAAAGTGTGTTTAATTTTGATTGTGTCAGGGTTTGTTTACTTCATTTATAGTTGTAGTTTTACAGTAAAACAAAAAGATAAAGCTACTTTAATGGTTTCATTATATAACAGTAAATATATTTAAATGTTCCTGTATCGCTAGTAATAAATTAAATATCGTTTTCAGATCGAAATGAGTATTGTTTTGAAGA